>NW_023501044.1:760000-1294282 GCF_014066305.1 Letharia columbiana | reverse complement strand
AACGAGTAATAAGTATAAATAATAATTAATAAATAATAATAAATCTCTTATTATTAAAGAGTTTATTTAATTATATAAATTAATAACGAGTAAGCGAATATAATAAAATAAGATATAAATATCGATTAGATTAGATATATTTTTAGATAATATTTATATTATACGCGTATTCCTCTATACTTACTATTATTAAGATATAAATTAATTAAATAATTATATTATTTAGCTATCTATTAAACTCTATTATAAAGAGAATATATATTATTAATATAAATATATTTTTATCTAGAGTAGTTATTAAAAAATTATTTAAAGATCTTATATTAGCGCTATTACTAAAAAGAAATCGCTATTTAAATATTCTTTATTATCTTATTATTAGATTCTAAATTAAATTTATTAATTTATTATTTTAATAAGAAGATAATTAAAATATAATTATCGAGTTAGTATTTATCGATATTCGCTATATATTAATAAAGGCTCTCAAATTTCTTTTTTAATAACTTATTAATTTTCTTTAACTTTGCTATACGCTTATTTATTATTATAAATTAATTTTAAAAATCTATAATTATAATAAAAGCGATCGAAGTTATCGCTATTATATATTTTTATAATTTATACTATTAAGTAATCTTTTTATCGAGCTTAATTTATTAATAAGATATTTATTAAGATTATTTAACGCGATAATAATATTATATCAATTTTCTTATCTATCTTTAAAGATATAAAGAGATTTTAATATAGCGACTAATATCGCGTTTTTCGATCTTATAATTATTATAAGAAAAAGACTTATCTTAAATATATAAATCGTTATTTTAATAAAAATAAAATTTATATAATAAATTAAATATTAGAATTTATTAGTAATTATATATATAAAGCGATAATAATAGAAATAGTTAGAGATTAGTAATCGCGTCTATAAGATAACTATATACTTATTATTAAAGTTATTATTATTATTAAAAAAAGATATTATAAAATTATTATTTTACGTATTAATGTAATTAATAATAATAAGATATTTATAGTAAAGAGAGATATATTATTAGTATAATAAGATATATTATAATAATATTAATATTATAATATTAAAGTAAACACTTATAAAAAAGATATTAAAAGTTATAAAGAATAAAAATAAATAATTTAAAGAAAGTTTTTATATTCTTTATTATAATAGTAATATTAGCGAATAATATCTAATAATATAGATATTAATAATATAATAATATTTTATTATTATCTATAGAGTCGCGTTATCTAGCTATTATTATTATTCTACTATTATTATTAATTAATAATTATAAATATTATCGCGAACGCGTCGCTCTATTAATTATTTTCTTCGAATATTTATAATAGAGATTATTATTATATTACTTCGCTATTAACTTAATATATTATAAAAATAATATCGCTTATAGAAAAATTATTCTATTTTTTTTTATCTATTAAACTTTTAAGAGTTTATTATAAATTTTTAAATTAAATATTTATTCGCTATAGAGATTATTAATTAGCGCTATAAAAACGCTAATATTAAGTATATTAATTTATTATAAATTATTATTAATTAATATTATAGAAGCGATATTATTTTTAAGAGTAGTATTAATATTATTATATAATATATTAATAGCGCGTTTATAGCGCGTAATAATTAGTTCTATCGCTTTATTTAAACGATATTATAATAAATTAATTCTTTTTCTTTCTTTTTCTATTAGAATATAAAGATTCTTTAATAAATATTTTATTTATTTAGACGTTTAAGAATTAGAATTTAGAAGAGAAAATAATTATTAAGTTTAATACTATTATAAATCTTAACGCTATTTATACTAAGACTTTAATATTATATATATTATATTAAAATTTCTTTTAGAATCTAATTTTAATAATATATCTTATATATCTAGAAGTTTAGCGAATATAGATTTACTTTATATATCTTAAAATTTTAATATTTTTTAGAGATTAATTCTACTATTAAATATACTATTAAATTTTATAACGACTTTATATTTTTTATAATCTATATTCGCTAGCTAATCGCTAATAAACTATACTCTTATAAATTATAAACGCTAATTTTTTTATTTACAATATCTAATTAAAAAGCGTAGATCTAATAAATTTATAATTAATTATATATATAAATTTAAGATTTTATAGCTTAGTCTTATCTTATTCTATTATATATACTAATTTAAATAGATTTTTTAATAATTCTTTAAAAGTTTTTATTTATTATTTAAGTATAATACTTATATTTTATATTAAATAATATTATATTATATTCGAATATAGTATAAATAAAGTTAAATATTATATTTTTTTAATATAGATTCGAAATATTAGCGATATATATTACTATATAATATATCTATAATTAATATATATAATAGAATAAAATAAAATTAAGTTTAAAAATCTTAAATTTATATATATAGTTAATTATTAATTTAAGTTTTATACGCTTTTTAATTAGACCGACTAAGTCGACCTAATAACTCTCTTACGCCTTTCTTATTAAAAATTTATATATATAAATTTTATACTTTAAAGTACTTAGCTTACGATATATATAGTTATTTTATAATTTCTTAAATTGTAAAGCTTATTTTACGCTTTCTAACGCTATAAAAATTATAAAGTTTAATTTACTATTAGTAAATTAAATAAATATTTAAATATAATAGTTATAATAGTTATATTAGACGCGTTTAAGATTAAATAATAATCCTTTTATCTATTTATATAATTATTCTTCTTTTATTATTCTATTAATTTTATTAATATAAATATATTTATTCTCGATACTCTCGCACTTAGTTAAATAAGAGAAGAATCTATAATAGACGAATACGAAGAATATTATAAAGAATATTATGAAGAATATTATAGAGATAGTTATTAGTAGTAATAATATAATAGATTTACTCTCTACGATCTTATATTAATTTATTTAATTAATATAAGAGAAGTTAATATAATAGGTGAATATAAAGAATACTATAAAGAAATTAAGCGATAATAAGATTTTTAGTATTAAGAATACGACTTAGCTCTCTAAGATTCTATATTATATACTCTCTATAGTTTTATATTAAATTATTATTTAGTAAGCGAAGAATACTACTATAACTTAGTCTATTATTCTTATTATATTAAGAAATAAAAGAAGAAACTATAATAGATAAATGCGAAGAATACTACGAAGAATATTATAGAGAATACTATAAAGAAACTAAGTAATAATAAAATTATTATCATTAAAAATACGACTTAGCTCTCTAAGATCCCACGTTATATACTCTCTACGATTTTATATTAAATTATTACTTAGTAAGTAGAGAATACTACTATAACTTAATTTATTATTCTTACTATATTAATATAGTACGATATATTACTATAATAACGTTATAAGAGAAAAATCTATTACGATAATTATAGTTAATTAGATCTCTATAGAAGAAATATCGAATAATTAATATATATAAAAGAATAAAATAGAGCTAAGTTTAAAAATCTTGAATTTATATATATAGTTAATTATTAATTCGAATTTTATACGCTTTTTAATTAGATCGGCTAAGTTAGCCTAATAGCTATCTCGCATTTCTTTTATTAAAAATTTATATATAGAAATTCTATAATTTAAAGTACGTAGTTTATAATATATATAGTTACTTTATAATTTCTTAAATTATAAAGCTCGCTTTACGCTTTTTAACGCTATAAAAATAATAAAGTTTAATTTACTATTAATAGATTAAATAGATATTTAAATATAATAGTTATAATAGTTATATTAGACGCGTTTGAAATTAAATAATAATAATTCTTTTATTTATTTATATAATTATTCTTCTTTTATTATTTTATTAATTCTATTAATTTTATTAATATAAATATAATCGTTCTCGATACCCCTCGCGAAAAGATTACTTAATATCTTAGATATATATACTTCTTTTATTCGTCTTTTAGAGTCTCTATTAATGTCTTTAAAATATCTTTTAACGAATTTATTATTACTAATAATTAAGATCGTAAGCGAGTTTAATAGCTATCTACTACTACTTATAAACGCGTTAAAAAACTCTTTAAAAGAGCTCGAAATAAATATATTCTTTTTTATATTCTCCTCTTAAGCTAGTAATAATATCTTTTAATTTAGCATATTACATATTTTTAAAACGCGTTTATCTACTTATAAACGCGTTAAAAGATTTTTAAAAAGAGCTTAAATGGATTTATAGCTATCGTTCTTCTCTATATACTTCTCTTAAGTTAATAATACTCGATTAATTATTTAATTAATACTATCTATTTTATTAGCTTAATAATTTACTTAATTAAATTATTAATTAGTTATTTAATTATTTATTTAATTAATTACTTAGCTAGCTACTTAATTTAATACTCTATAAAAAAAGAAGTAAAAGAAGAAATTATAATAGATAAATATAAAGAATACTATGAAGAAATTAAGTAATAATAAGATTATTATCGTTAAGAATACGGCTTAGCTCTTTAAGATTTCACGTTATATTAATTATTTACTTAATTAATTACTTAGAACTATTAATCTAATACTCTATAAGAGAAAAAGTAAGAGAAGAAATTATAATAGATAAATACGGAGAATATTACAAAGAATACTACGGAGAAACTAAGCGATAATAAGGTTATTATCATTAAGAATATAGCTTAGCTCTTTAAGATCTTATATTATATTAGTTATTTACTTAGTTAATTACTTAGCTAGTTATTTAATTTAATACTTTATAAAAAAAAAGAAGTAAGAGAAGAAACTATAACTAGATAAATATAAAGAATATTATAAAGAAATTAAGCGGTAATAAAATTTATTATCGTTAAGAATAATACGACTTAGCTCTCTAAGATTTTATATTATATTAGTTATTTACTTAGATTAGTTATTAAGCTAATTATTTAATCTAATACTTTATAAGAGAAGAAGTAAGAGAAGAAACTATAATAGATAAATGCGAAGAATATTATAGAGAATACTACGAAGAAATTAAGCGGTAATAAGATTATTATCGTTAAGAATACGACTTAGCTCTTTAAGATTTTACGTTATATTAGTTATTTACTTAGTTAGTTATTTAACTAGTTACTTAGTTAATTACTTAGCTAATTACTTAATCTAATACTCTATAAGAGAAGAAGTAAGAGAAGAAACTATAATAGATAAATATGGAGAATATTACAAAGAATACTACGAAGAAATTAAACGAGTAATAAGATTATTATTATTAAGAATACGACTTAGCTCTTTAAGAATCTACGTTATATACTCTTTAAGATTTTATATTAAATTATTATTTAGTAAGCGAAGAATATTACTATAATTTAATCTATTATTTTTATTATATTAATATAATATATTATTATAATAACGTTATAAGAGAAGAATTTACTACGATGATTATAGTTAATTAAGTCTCTATAAAAGAAATATTAAATAATATATATTTAAACGAATTAAAATTATTCGATATCTTACTTTAATAGCTATTTTATTATTTAAAAGATTTTACTACGATAGAAGATAATATAAAATTTATATTACTAATTAATATATTATCTTTATTTCTTTTTAATATTTTAATACTTCTTATTATAAGAATATAGTCTTTCTCTATTTTTTATAAATAATTATTACGAATTAATTCTTTATACTTAATATATCTTTCTAATTAAATCTTAGCGCGTCTCTCTTTATATATATATATTTATATATAGATTAAAAACGTATAGTAAGCGATTAGAGTTTGATTTAACTTAGAGCTAAAGCTAAATATCGATTTAACTTAAAAAAATTTAACTTTATAAATTTAATTTATAGGTCTTTACTTATAGCTATTATTATTATAATTATTACTATTATAATTACTTATTATAGCTATCTCTACTATAGCTATTACTTTTAATATCTACTATTATTATATCTACTACTATTATATCTATTACTATTATATCTATTACTAGTATATCTATTATTACTATATCTATTACTATTATATCTATTATTATTATATCTACTACTATTATATTTATTATTATTATATCTATTATTAAAATATAACTCTTATATATTCTAGTTATTATATTTTTTAGTTATCTAATTTTATACTATATTTAGAATTTAATCTCGAAGAGATTCTAGAGAATTAATTTATTCGTTTTATATTTTAATAGCTATTATTATTATAGCTATTACTATTATAATTACTATTATTATATCTATTATTATTATATCTACTATTATTATATCTACTATTATTATATCTACTATTATTATATCTATTATTAAAATATAATTCTCGCGTATTTTAGCTATTATATTTTTTAGCTATCTAATTTTATACTATATTTAAAATCTAATCTCGAAGAGATTCTAGAGAATTAATCTATTCGTTTTATATTCTAATAGCTATTATTATTATAACTACTATTATTATAATTATTATTATTTATTATTAAAATAGTTTACTATTATATAATAGTTATAATAATAATAGTTATATTAGTAATAGCTATAATAAAAATAGCTATAATAGAGATAATTATAATAAAAATAGTTATAATAAAAGTAATTATAATAAAAATAATTATAATAGAAGTAATTATAATAGAAGTATTTATAATAGAGATAATTATAATAGAGATAACTATAATAGAAATAATTATAATAAAAATAGTTATAATAGTAATAGTTATAATAATAATAATTATAATAGATAATAGTAATAATTATAGTTAACTAGAATAATAATTAAAATAGCTATTTATATTTTTAAATATAGAAATTTTAATAGAGATATCTTATATATATACTATTTTATAATATAATATTATAGATATATTATATCGTAAAATATCTCGCTAAGATCTTGAATCTATATTAGAAAAATAGTATAGTATTCAACTCTATTTATATTATATTCAAATACGATATAATATTACTTAATATAAAATATATTATAAAATACTCTATATCTTTTCGACTAATAGTTATATAATATTTTTAATATAAAGTTAATAATTCTTCTAATGAAATCTATTAGCTAAGATATTAAGTATTAAGTTATATTAAGTTATATTAAGCTTTAATATTTTTAATAATAGATATAGCTATAGCTATAATATCTTTCTCTCTTAAAAGAAAACTTATTTTATAAAGAAAAATCTATAAAAAATATTAATAAATTTAAGATAGATATTAGCGGGTAATTATAGTATTAGAAATTTTATTAATTTAAATATTATCTCTTAGACTTATCTATTCTTTAAGTATTATATTAAATTTAAGTTTTAAATTTTATATTAAGCGACTAGTAATTTTAGATTAAAGAACTTCACCGCGAGAGTTTTAATAGCGTTGTTACTTTTTTATAAAATAATATTAATATTCTATTTAATCTATATTCTATTTATTATAGTCGTCGTTATCTTTATTATTAGAAATTTATTTATTAAGATTATTATCGCGTTATTCTAATATAAATCGAAAATTATTAAAATTTAAATTTTATAATTAAAAAAAAATAATAGTAATAGATAGTTTAATAACTTATTTAAATAATTTAATCTCGCTTTTTAATTTTATTAATATTATATTTTTAAAGTATTTAACTTTCGAAGTATTTATTATTAATAATATTAAGATAGAGTTTAATAATGAGATTAATTATATAGTTATAAGATATTAATTAAAAAAGCTTTTAATAGAGTTTATTTAAGAAAATCTAATATCGAGATTATAATTAATATTTAATTAAGATATAGAGTTAGCTCGAATTCTATTAGAAGAAACTATAACTTTTTAAGTATTTATTATTTATCTAATAAAAAACTCTTTAGAATCTTTTAATTTCTTAAAATTTTATAATTATTTAAATAGACGTTTTTTAGATAATAATATTATATTTTTTTTCTTTAATATCTTTTACTAGCTTATTAGAGTATATTCTATCTTTTATACTCTTTTAAATAATAATAAACTTTTTATATATAAGTCTTATATATTTTTTAAGATTTTTATATATTTAATATATATTCTATATAATAAAATATCTAACGCTATTCTTATTTTTTTATATAATTAATTTTTTATAAAGTATAAATTTTTAAGCTAGCTACTCTTTTAAATTAAAATTAAAATTTTAAACTTTAATTTATTTTCGATATATAACTTTATTATATAAAATTTTTAAAAGTTAAATAAGATTATAAAGATTTTATAATAAAGAATATTTTTTAATTAAATCGATATATTAGAGATTTAATAATATATATAATAACTATATATTATAATATAAAGAGAATACTATTTATATAAAATTATTATAAATATAAACTTTATAATAAGATAAAAAGATTAAAAGATTTTAATACGCTAAGTCTAATTAGATTATAGTATAAATAAGATTATTAAAATTATAATATTATTTTTTTTTAATTTAAAGCTTTAACAATAACTACTATATAGTAGATATTAATTTTATAAAATATATATTTAAATATATATAAAGTAATATTTTTAGATATATTAATTTAGTATTTTATAATAAATTAAAGATTTTTTTATAAATTAATATAGATATAAGTAAAGGTCTATAAATTAAATTTATAAAGTTAAATTCTTTTAAGTTAAATTAAATTTTAGCTCTAGCCCTAAATTAAATTAAACTCTAATCGCTTATTATACATTTTTAATATACTTTTATTATTATAAAATTAATTTAATCTATATAATATATAGATATATATATATAAAGAGAGGCGCGCTAAGATTTAATTAGAAAGATATATTAAGTATAGAGAATTAATTCGTAATAATTATCTATAAAAAATAGAGAAAGATTATTCTCTTATAATAAGAAGTATTAAAATATTAAAAAGAAATAGAGATAACTTATTAATTAGTGATATAAATCTTATATTATCTTCTATCGTAGTAAAATCTTTAAAATAATAAAATAGCTATTAGAGTAAGATATCGAATAATTTCAATTCGTTTAAATATATATCGTTTAATATTTCTTTTATAGAGGTTTAATTAGCTATAATTATCGTAATAAATTCTTCTCTTCTAAGCGAAATATTAAAAAGAAATAAAGATAACGTATTAATTAGTAGTATAAATTTCATAATATCTTCTATCATAATAAAATCTTTCGAATAATAAAATAGTTATAGATATCGAACAATTTTAATTTATCTAAATATATATTATTCGATATTTCTTTTATAGAGATTAAATTAACTATAATTATCGTAGTAGATTCTTCTCTTATAATATTATTATAGTAATATATTATATTAATATAATAAAAATAATAAATTAAGTTATAGTAATATTCTTCGCTTATTATATATTAATTTAATATAAAATTATAAAGAGTATATAATATAAGATCTTAGAGAGCTAAGTCGTATTTCTAATAATAATAATCTTATTATCGCTTAATTTCTTCATAATATTCTCTATAATATTCTTCGTAGTATTCTTTATATTTATTTATTATAATTTCTTCTCTTACTTCTTAATATAGTAGAGATAATAAACTAAATTATAGTAGTATTCTTCGTTTATTAAATAATAATCTAATATAAAAATATAGAGAGTATATAACGTGGGATTTTAAAGAGCTAAGTCATATTCTTAATATTAAAAATCTTATTATTATTTAATTTCTTCGTAATATTCTTTATATTCGTTTATTATATTAATTTCTCTTATATTAATTAAGTAAATTAATATAAGATTATAGAGAGTAAGTTTATTATATTATTACTACTAATAACTATCTCTATAATAATCTTTATAATATTCTTTATATTCGCTTATTATAGATTTTTCTCTTATTTAATTAAGTATAAGAGTATTAAAAATAAATATATTTATATTAGTAAAGTTAATAGAATTAATAGAATTAATAAAATTAATAGAATAATAAAAGAAAAATAATTATATAAATAGATGAAAGGATTATTATTTAATCTCGAACGTATTTAATATAATTATAATATTTAAATATTAGTTTAATCTATTTATCGTTAATTTAAAAGAAGTATATAAAGGAGAATATATTCGTTTAAGCTCTTTTTAAAAGTTTTTTAATACGTTTATAAGTAGTAATAGATAGCTATTAAGCTCGCTTACGATCTCGATTACTAATAATAATAAATTTATTAAAAGATAGTCTAAGAATATTAATAGAAGATTTAAAAGATAGATAAAAGAAATATATATCTTAGATACTTAGTAATATTTAAATAAGAGATATCGAGAGCGAATTTATTTATAATTAATAGATTAATAGAATTATAAAAGAAATATAATTATATAAATAGATAAAAGAATTATTATTTAATTTCGAACGCGTTTAATATAATTACGATATTTAAATATTAATTTAACTTATTAATAGTAGATTAAACTTTATTAATTTTATAGCGTTAGAAAGTATATATCGAATTTTATAATTTACGAAATTATAAAGAAATAGTATTAATAGAAAGCTAGTTATTTTAGAGTATAAAATTTCTATATATAAATTTTTAATAAGAGAGCTTAAGAGAGCTAGCGAGTTAATTTAATAAGTCTAATTAAAAGATATAATAATCTCGAATTTATAATTAACTATATATATAAATTTAAGAATTTTAAGCTTAACTCTATCTTATTCTTTTATATATATTAATTATAAATTAATAACGCTAATAAAAAAGATTATTTTAAAAAATTTTTAAATAATAAATAAGAATTAATAATCTCGAGGTAATAATAAAAGAAGTCTATTATTAGATATAAATATCCTATTATATTTATAAATAGTTATTAAAATAAATTTTTCTTAATTTTAGAGTTTTTATATTTAATCTTATATATTAGATTTTCTCTCTTATTAATTAAAAAATTTTATTTTTATTTAATTTAAATTAAATTATTTCTTTAATATTATAATTTTTATTTATTTATTAATATCGATAAATAGCGATAAAGACTTAATTTATTTTAATAATAGATTATTATTAATAAAATATAATAATTATAAATAAAAGATAAAGTAGATATTATTTATAAATATCGAGAGTTCTAATTTATAAGTAAAATAATTTTAATTTTTTATAGTCTAGTAATTTATTAGAGCGTATAATTTTAATTTTATTATTATTAAATATAATTATATTTTTAATCTTAAATTTTAATATTAAGAGTTAATAATAATTAGTTTACTTCTTTTATAAAGCTTATACTTATTTAAATTAACTTTTTAGATAATTTTTTATAATATTAATCTTTTTAATAAATCTATTAATAAATTTAATATCTCTCTTCGCTCTTTAATTAACAAATTAATTTTAAAAAAAAAAAAACTTTATTTTTAAATAAGAAATATATTATTTAATAAGAAGAAATAATAATATATTTAATAAGGGGTTTTTATCGAAATTAGTTTTGAACTTTATTATTAATAATAGATTTATCTAATTATCTTAATTATAATTAATATAAATTCTAAGATATTACTTTAGAATAGCGTTAGCGTTTTTTATTTATTTATTAACTTCGAGATAAAATATAATAAAGAATTTAAGTTTAATCTTAAATCTTTTATATAGTTTTCTCTAGAAATATATAGTAAATTAAATATCTCGATTTAAGATAATAATAAATATATATTCTTTCTCTCGTTAGATAAATTTAATAAGAATTTAAAGTACTATCTCTATTTCTAGAAAGTTTAAAAAAATAAATTTCTTCTTCTTATTAAGTTTATCTATAATTATTATAATATATTAATAAAAATATTTATATTTAAGATAAATAGATAATAGCGTAATAAAGTTAATAGAAATATCTTATTAATATTATTTAAGAATAAAAAGAAATTTAAATAGATCTTATTTACTCTCTTTATAAAATTTAAATCTTTTATAAATATAATAGCGCTTAATATAGTGAGTAATAAAATTCGTTATTCTTAGCTAGTAGTAAAGCTTACTTACTTTATTATAGATTAATAATCTATTAATATAATCTTTAAATAAAAAATCGTAAATATCTTTAATAATTTTAATTTATAATTCGAGAATATTCGATATATATAATCTATTATTAATATATAATAATTTATTATAAAGATAATAATTACTTAGTTTTAATTTAAGATTATTCTTAATTATCTTAAATAATAATTTTTTTTATCTAGATATTTTTAATTAAATAATTTTTTAAATAATATTATTATAATTATAAGCGTCTCTTATCTAATATAATAACTTAGAAATATTAATAATAAAAACTTCTCTTAATTTTTTTAAAAACTTCTCTTAAGAAATCTCTATCGAGATTTCTAATAATAATTTTTTATTAGACTTATTATTATTAATATTATCTTATTTATTAAATTTATATAGCATTATAATTAAAGATATAATATTTTCTCTTATATTATCTAGAAGTATAATAATAAAATATATAATATTCTTAATATCTTTATTAAGATTATTATTTTTAAAAATTATATAATATTAATAACGAGTATAATCGTTATTCTCGTTTTTAGATAGATCTCTCACTTATCGAATAAGATTATTAAATTTAATACTTTATTTTCTAAAGCGATAAATAATATAAAAATTAAATTTAAAGAGAAACTTTATCTATCTTATTTAGTAAGAGTTAAATTATTTAGAGAATATAAAATATTATAAATTTTTATAATTTAAAATAATTTTAATAAAGCTCTCGATAGAAATATTAGCTAATTTAAAATATTATTTTTTAAAAATCTATATTATAATTATAAGTTTCTTATTATAAATATTATAGTTATACTCTATAGAAGATATCTTTTTAAAAAGAAATATTATATAAAAATTATTATTAAAAGTTCTAAATATACGCTAAAACTCTTAGTATTCTTAATATTTCTAATATTTTAATAAATTTCTTAAATAGCTTTATAATCTATATACGATATTTTATATAATTATATATATACTAATTTACTTAGTTAGCTAAATTATAAAGCTACTTATTCTCTTTTTTACGATTTTTATAATATTTATTATCGTTTTATAAATAAATAACTTCGATAATATATCTAGATATACGCTCTATTTACTTCTAAATTCTCTTTTATAATAATTTATACTTCTAGTAATAGACTTATCGCTTTTCGGTTTTAATACGAACTTAATTCTAAAGACGTTTAATTATATAATAAGATATTTTAGTAATTATAATAACGATTTTATTTATAATTTTAGTTTCGATTAAAGCGAGTATTTATAGTCTAATTTCGTTATTATAATTAATACTTTAAGTATTAGATATTATTTAAGATTAGAGAGTAGTAAGAAGATATTTACTTATTATACTAAATATATATTAAATATATATTAAAAAGCTTTATATTCTTTTTCTATTTTCTATTTTTTATAATATTCTTATTAGCGTAAGTATTTATAGTATTACGCTATTATTATTACTATATATATAATAATATCGTAATTATATATCTTATATATATATAATAATATCGCTACTATATATATTATATATATATACTTTATATATATAGTATTAATGTCGCTACTATATAAAGTATTAATATTTAAGATATTTAAGATATTTATTAAGAATATTAAGACTTTTAAAGCTTTAATTCTAATATTTAAAACTTTCGATAGTAACCTCCGTAGATTTAAATATTTTATCTTTATTTTCTTATAATAAAATAGTAATAATTATAAAATTAAACACGTTTATTTCTAGCTAAATCTTTTTATTTAGATTAAAATAAATAAATATAAAAATAGTAATAAAAGCTTTTTTAAGTATTTTAAAAATAAGTTATTTAAAGTATTTTTAAGTCTATAAGTAGATAAAGTCTTTCTTCTATTAAGTATAAGTAAAGTTCGTTAAAAATATAGCGACTTTAGAGTATCTTATAATAAACTTTCAATAGAAATTAGCGAATTTTAAGAATATTTATATATTTTTAATATATCTAAATTACTTTTATTAAGTAATAATTTTAATTTTCTTTATATTTATTTTTACTTCTTTTATTATAATAATTAATTTTAGATATTAAATTTTAATAATATAAAAGTTATATTTATTAATATTAAGATAAAGATTAATTTATTTAAATTTCTTTAATACTCTTTCTATATATTAATTATACTTATTTTTAATATTAATATAAATAAGAATATCGTCTAAATAGATAATATAGAATATATTTAGATATTCGCGTAAGATATTATTAATAAATATTTAAAAAGTGATAAGGATATTATATAACTTGAAAGATATTATTATATATTCGAATAAATTATATTAAATAAGAACTACGATTTTTTTCTTATAAGTCTTTTTTATTTTAATTTCGTTAAAAGCGACTATAATATCGAATTTACTATATATTCTTACCGCATATAATTTAATAAAAATCTCTTTAATTAATAAATAAGTATTTTAATTAAGAATAATAAGTATATTAAGAGCTTTATAATTTATATATAATCTAAATTCTCTATTTAATTTTCTTTACTATTAGAATAGATATTATATAAAAAAAAACTTTTTCTAATATCTTATTAATATACTTCTTTATAATTAATATCTAATCTCTAAAGAGCTTATAAGCTTTTTTCGATAATTAGAAAGCTAGTTTTCTTTCTATCGATAAGTTTTAAAAAGTATTATTAAGATTTAAATTAAGAAAGTTAGATATCTATTTAAGAAGTAATTAAATTTCTTAATTATAAATATTAAATTTTATTAGTAATCTTAACTTTATCTTTATCTCTCTCCGTTTCTTCTCTAAAAAAATTTTATCTCTATAAATTATATCTTAGTTAACTCTTTTCGATTATAATATCTCTTCTTCTACTATTATATATACTGCGAATCATTATTAAAAAAAGCGTTAATAATAGGAAAATAAGTATATTCTCTCGTAATTACGCTTTTAAAATTAACTATAATTTTAGAGAAATTAATAAAATCTATAATAACGTCGAGATCTTATATTTTATAATATAATAATACGCTATTAATCTCAATCTATAATATCTTATAGATCTTTTTAATATATATTTAAAGGCTTTAATAAATTATCTATTAGACTTCTTCTCAATTCTTTTTATCGATATAATAATTTTAAATTTCGCTATTAAGATTTTATATAACGTTTAATTTTTAATATATAAGATTTATATCGAGATTATAATCTTTTTATTTAATAAGATTACGATACTTATTATTTAAAGAATTTTATTTATATTTAATAAGTAGAGCGAGATAAAGAGCTTCGGAGTACAATAGAATAGTTAGAAGATACTCGAATTCTCTATAAATATAATACTATTCTAAAGCTATATAACGATATTATCGATATTATTATTATAAGTAAAGATAAGAATAATAAAAATAAGAATAATAAGAATAAGGATAATAAGAATAAGAATAAGAATAACGATAAGATATGTTATAAGTAGTTATTTAACGCTTTCGAGAACGTATACTCTTAAATATAAAGCGAGTCTCGCTTAATCTTTTAAAATAATTGATATTTAATTATAATATATATATCTACTCGATAATATCTACTATAATTTATTATAATAATTATAAGACTATAAAGAATCTTATATATTTTAAGATTAATTAACGATATAATCTATTTCTTAGATATCGTTATAGAAAGAATTTAAAGAATTAATTAAATGTAATATTATAAATATATTTAATTATAGCGATATTTTTAGTATTTTTATAATGCTTAGCTAGCTTTTTACTACTAAGTAACTCGCGCCCTAATATATATTAAAATAACTTCTTTTTTAAGATTTATTTCGTAATTAATAGAGCGATAAAAAGAAAGTTTATTAATTTTAATAAGAATTTAAATATCTAGCTATTTATAATATACTATAAAAATTTATTTCTATAATTATTTTATAATTAAGAATTTCTTTCTTAACTTATAAAAGAATTTTTTATAATCTTCTATTATAATAGCGGCGATATTAATAATAAACTTTACTTTCTTATTAATAAAATTAAAAAATTATTTAAAATCTTAGAACTATATAATAATAACTTAATTCTTTAATTTCTTAATTATCTTAATAAATATATAAGCGATAATCTTTATTATATCTTTTTCTTTAAATATAATTTTTATTATATAATTTAAATTCTTTTTTAAAGACTTATTATTATTTTAGATAATAACAAATTTATTATATAATAAATAGTTAGATATATAATAACTCTAAATTAACTATAATAATTCTAGATTTAAAGAATATATAAAAGTTATATTATTCTAGCTATAATATATCTAAAATAATATTAAATTATTTTAATAAGATAATTAAGTATTAAAGTTCTTTTATATAATTTTCTAAGATAAGTTTTATTAAGATTATATATATAATATTAAATATAAAGATAGACTTATTATTAGCTAGTTATAATCTATAAAATTATATAAATATTATTTTAAATAGCTTATTTAATTTAATAAAAGATATATTAATAAAATTTAATATTAAAGCTTTAATATTTAAGAGATAATTAATCTTAATTTATTCTCTTTATATAATAATTTTCTTATAAAAGTTTAATTAGTGTTTATTTTATAAAGAGACTTTAATAGTAATAATATAAGCGGATAGAGAGACAAAAGCGAGTATTCTTTCTCTTTCTAACTTTTTAATTTTTATATATAAGACTTTTAGATCTCTAATAACGACTTAATTAGAAATTTTTAATTTTTTAATTCTTATAATAATTCGACGAAGACGTTCTTCTTAATATCGACGACTTTTAGAATTATATTAACTTATTCTTTTATTACTAAATCTATATTTTTATATAGAGTATTATTATTACTAAAATAATATCTAGTCTTTAAATATTTAAAATATTTATCTTCTTTTCGAATTTTATCTATTAATAATTTAAGATATTTATATTCTTATATATAAAAATCTTCGATAATAGTATTATTAATTTTTTTAGTAAATAAAATATTACGCTAATTATTCGAGGGGATAAAGTTTCTATAAGTATTATTAGTTTTTTTAATTTTTTTCTTACTTTTTAGACTTAATATATTATTAATAATCTAAAAATCTATATTTAATAGTTATAAAAAAATAACTAATTCTTAAAATATATTAAAAGATTATTCTAAAATTCGATATTTTAGGCGTATAGATATTAATTATTTTAGATTAAATATCTTATAAATTTTAAGAGAGTAATAATTATAGAGAATTATATATAGAAGTTCTTAATAAATTTTTCTTATCTATTACTCTTATATTACATTTAAAATTAAATATCTTAATATTTAATTTAATAATCTTATTATATATTTTAAATATATTATCTAATTCGTTAATTATTTCTTAAATAATTTAATATAGATCTAAGATATTTTTATTTATTCTTATTTTAATAACGTTATATATAGTAAACTTATAATAATTTTATATATAATTAATTTTCTTAAACTTAATAAGAAAGATTATAACGCTTTATTTAAACTTCGCTTTAAGATATTAATACTAGCTATTCTACTAATTTTAATTATTAATATTATAAAAATCTAAGATATTAAGATATTATTTATTTAATTTTATACTCTCTACGCGATTTATAATAGAGATATAATATAAGTTTTAATAAATATTATTAATAAGAATACTCGACTAATAAGATATAATCTTTATATTCTTATTATCGAAGTTTTTTAAATTAGTTAATATATAAGATTATTACTTCTTTAGCTATTACTCTTTATACTTTAAATCTTACTTAAGTTTCTTATTTCTTTAATAAATTTCGTAATATTAATACGATATCTATTATATAAATCTCGAAGTCTATTATTAATTTCTCGCTTATAAAATAATTAATTATTATTATTACTTAGCTAAATAGTAATTACTAATATCTTTATCTTAGCTTAAATAATATTCTAATTAAATTCTTTATTTTATATTTAAAATATCTTAATATTAAGATTAATAGTTCGAAAGCTCTCTATTAAAGTTTTTAATCTATTATATTAAATATTAGAAGTATTAATAACACTTTTTATAAAATTCTATAAGCTAATAATAAATATAAAGATTAAAATTAACTCTTCTTCAATAATATTTATAAATTATACTTTATTATAATTTAAATTAAATTTAATAATATATCTTCTAAAGATAAAACGCTTTCTTTTACATTATACGAATAATATAATAATATTTAAAATCTTCTTATCGAAATTCTTAAGTTTTTCTAAATAATAATATATTTATAACTTATCTATAATGATTTAACTTTATAATTTATCTAGATTTAGAATTAAGAAATTTATAGTTAATATTAAACTAGTAAAAATATAAATAATATTTAATCTAAGATCTATTTCTTTTAATATATTAAAGATTTTTCTTTTTTAAATTCTTATCTAATCTAATTAGATTAACCTTTATATAAATAAAAAACTTTTTTTTAAATAATCTTCTAAGTAGTAAGCTTCTTTAATTATAACTACTAATTTCTTAATAATATACTTTCTTCTTAATTATATATTTAATATAATTAATAAATAGATTACTATCGCTCTAGAAGAAAGATAGATAATATTATATTAAAGACTTAATAGTAGATATAATAACTCTATATTATAGTATAAAGAGAATACTATTTATATAGAATTATTATAAATATAAACTTTATAATAAGATAGAAAGATTAAAAGATCTTAATATACTAAGCTTAATTAAGTTATAATATTAATAAATTTAGTTATTCTTTTTTTTATTATAATAAATTACTATAATATTTTATTTATTTTATTTATATAAATAGTATAAATATTTAATTCTATTAATTAAATATAAATTAGAATATAGTTTAATTTAATATATATTAGATACTTATTAATATTTATATTAATAAAGCTACTATAAGTAAATAAACTAATAAATAATATTTTATCGTCTAATAGAGAATAAAATTTAGAGATTTAGCCTTATCGATCTAATCTTATAAACTATTAAAATAACGCGTTTATTAAATATCGAATAAAAGCTAAATAGTCTAAATATCTAATAAAAATACCTTGTCTTAAGGTGTTAAATGATATTAATTACGTGAAAAAGAATTTAAAGCCTACTTAACACTTAATTATTTATATACTCTAAGCGACTTATCGACTATTCTAATTTAATTAAAGTCTCTTTATAAGTATGAGTATACTTCGTAGCTATACGCGATTAGAACGAGCTAGAACGTATAGGGGATAAGGCTAAATGATATGTAGTTTGCTTTAATATAGGGCGAAAAGTAGAGAAACTTATAAAGATTAGAAAGCTATTATTAAAATTATCTATTAATATCGTTAGAATATTAGATAAGAGCTAAAGAAAACGATCTTAGTAGATGTTAAGAGGTATATATAATTATAAGCTATATAAGATAGCGATATATAATTATATTACTTATTAAAAGAAGTATTTAAAGACTATATTATATAAATAGATTTTTAATAATAGATGCTAAGACATTTTACCCGTAAGTCGCTAGACGATAAAATACTATACTTATTTTCTTCTATAAAAATAACTTATAATTTTAAAAATAACTCTATTAAAGTATTATTACTTTATTAATTAAGTTTAATAAACTAAATCTCTTTATAATATCTATTTATAAATTAAAAGAAATTAAAATTATCGAAGAGTTTCTACTTAGTAAATACGTTATTAATTACTTTAATTTATATATTATAATAATTAAATTAAAGCTAAAAGCTATTTTAAAGAATTTTCTAAAGAGAGAAAATTTAGATATATTTTAATTCTTTTTATCTCTTATTATAATATAATAACTCTTCTTCTTTTTATTTAAAAGATTAATCTTATTTAAATAATATATTATTTAAATAATAAATAAAGATTATAGTCTCTAAGAATACTTCTAATATAATTTAGTTAATATATATAATAGACTAAAATTAAATTAAGCTAAAAACTCTTAAATCTATATATATAATTATATATAAATTTAAATTCGCTACGCTTTTTAATTATATATTATAAATAACTAAATTAACGTTCGTAATTATTAGAATATTTCTTTCTATTTTTAATTATTTAATAACTTTATTATCTTCTACTAAGATTTAATAATTTCTATTTTAAATTTCTAAAACGCAATTTAAGCTTTTTAATAATAATAAAATTTAGAAATTTAATAATAAAGTTCTTTAAAACTATAGAACTTCGCTTATTAAAGTTCGTCTATTAAAAAATACTTATTAATTTACTTAATCGCTTTAATTAAAAAAAATAAAAATTAAATTTATAAATTTAAACTTATTTTTTATATATTTTAATTTCTATTAATTAGTCTTATAGTATTATTAAAAAGATTTCTTCTTTTTTAAAAAAACGAAATATAATTAATAGAAATTTCGATTAGCTATAATTTTAATTAACTTTACTAATAATAAAGTAAATTTTAATTTATATATATATTATATAATTTAATAAAAAGAATTTATTATATATTAATATTCTTATTATATTATATTATAGAATTAAATTCTTTATATCGCTAAGATAAATATTATTATTAATACTAAGATTTCTAATTTTTTTTTTTTTCTTATCTCTATATAATCGTTATTAAATATGATAATTTTAATAAGAATTATAATTAATATATTATTAATAAAATAAATATTATTTTCTCTTACTAAGACTTAAATAATAATATATATAATAAGTAATTTTCGAAGAATTTTAGCGAGTATATCGTCTTTAAATTAAACTTTAAATATTTTATATATTATTAATATAGACTTAGTAAACTATTAGATAATAAATAAGTAAAAATCTATAAATTAAATTTATAATCATTTTTTTTAATTTGAGCTATCGAGTAAATTTTAGTAAGCGATCTTTAATAAGCGATCTTTAATAAGCGATATCTGAATTTTTTATCTTTAAATATCTATAAGACTAAATTTAATAATTCTTTTTTATATAAAAATCTATATTACGTGCTATAATTAAAATATAAAATTTTAAAACTTTAATAGAAAATAAGAAAGCTGTTCTAAAATTAAATAATATATATCTATTTTTTAATTAGGGCTGTTCAGCGAACTTTAATAAGCGATATTTAAATTTCTTATCTTTAAATATCTATAAGACTAAATTTAGTAATTTCTTTTTCTATAAAGGTCGATATTATATTCTATAATTTAAAGAAAAAAATTCTAAAGTTTTAATAGAAAATAAAAAAGTTATTCTAAATTTAAATAATATATATCTATTTTTTAATTAGGGCTGTCGAGCGAACTTTAATAAGCGAACTTTAATAAATAATATTTGAGTTTTTTGCGCTTTAATAATTATAAGATTAAATTTTAAAATTCTTTTATCTTTAAAAACCGCAAATTTCGGGCTATAATTTAAAAAAAAATCTTAAAAAATAGTAAAGTTATTAAAGGGTTAAAAGTAGAAAAAGAGATTTTTAATAATTATATTTAATCTAATACTATTATAAGCCTTAGCGCTACTTACGCTAAGACTTCGATATTATATATATTATATTAAAGTTTCTTTTAGAGTTTAATTTTAATAATATACTTTATATATCTAGAGGCTTAGCGAATATAGATCTACTTTATATATATTAAAGTTTTATTATTTCTTAGAGATTAGTTTTACTATTAAAAATACTATTAAATCTTATAACGACTATATATTTTTTATAGTCTATATTCGCTAACTAATTATTAATAAACTACGCTTTTAGAATTCTAATCTCTCTTTTTTTTAAAAAAAAGTTTTATTATTATTATAATATTAAGATTATCTCTAAATTATATAATAAATAATAAAGATAATATTAATAATTATTCTAGCGTCGATAATAAGTTCGAAAGTATCTTATTAATAAAAAATCTTATTATAAAATAACGTTTTATAATTATTAGAGTTAAAAATTATTATCTAGAATAAGAATAAGAGTTAACTATATTAGAGGTTTATAATTATAAATTTTATAATATTAGCTTATTATCTTTAACTAATAAGAGTTTATTTATATTAATTATTATTATATTTTTAATAAACATATTAATTAAAGCGAAAATACTTCGCTTTAAAAAAATATATTTTTATAAGAGTATTAATAAGAGAGAGTATTTACGCTATTTCCACGAAGTCGAAATTAATTTTTTTATAAATTTTAAGTATTTTATTATTAATTAAATTAGAATTATTTATTATATATAATTTTTAGAAGATAACTCTAATATTTAATAATATAGATATTATTAAATTTATAGTTTAAGAAATAGAATCTTTAAATTCTTTAAATAGTTTCTATTTAATTTAACTACGAATTTAATAAATTATTATCTTCTTATCTATAAAAAAAAAGAAAGATTAAAATCGCTTTAATTAGAAGATATCTATTTTTAAAATTTATCTAAAAAAGTTAAAGATTTATTTACTCTTATTTTCTAAGAAGTATTAAATTAATTTCTTCTTAACTAAGTTTAAATTAGAATTTAAAAATAAGATTTTAAATACTAATAATATACTAAGATAATAATAAAAAAATCTTATCTAGATTATTATATAAAAAAAGATTTTAAAACGTATATACTTTAGCGACGATTTTTATTTAAAGTCTTTAAAGGGGTTTATTAAGAATAAGCTCTTAGAAGAGCGAATTTCGAAATCTAAATCGATTTTAAATAATAGCGTTAAAGTAGTATATATTTAAGAGAATAATATAAAACGTAAAATCGAATTCTTTAATTTTAATTATAAGAAAAATGATTATTTTTATTAGAATAAATATAGTTATTAGATATCTAAATATCTAGATCTTAATAAATTACTTATTATTATTAATTTATTTAATACTAATATAATATTAATAAAAAAAGATTAGATCTTATAATTATTTTAGAAGTAAGATAAAAATAATAATTAATAGAAGTAATTTCTTCTATTTTTATAAAGAGCTAAATAAAGCTTTAAGATAAATAGAGATAACTTATTACTTTACTTAATATTAAAATATATATTAATTTAATTTTATAAAATTTTATAATTTAATAAGATTTAAAATTTTATAATATTATCTTATTATAATTAAAAGCGTTAAATAATTAAAGTATATATTACTATAGCGCGTATTATCTAAATTATTAATTAATAAATAGTTAAACTTAGAATAGAGAGTATAATATACTCTTCTATATTATTAATTAAAAAGATTTTAATATTATATTAGATATATCTAAATTAAATTAATTATAAATATTATTAAATTTAGCGATAAAATAATAGCGATTTAAAATTAACGCTAATAAATTATAAATTAAAAAATTAATTAAATTTATTTAAATTATTAAATAGAAGTTAAATATATTTATAATTATATATATCTCGATAATATAAAGTAAATTAGAAAATAAATATAATTTAAAGCTTTTTTAGAAGTTATTAAAGTTTAATAATACTTTTCTTAATAAAAAAGTAGAGATCTTATTTATATTTAAATAGAGAAATTATATTATTATAATTAAAAGTAATAAAAAGCCGCTATATAGCTCTTTATATAATTTATTTTAAATTAAATTAGCGAAGCTATAGCGCTATTTAGAGAATTCTCTTTAGAAAAATTAAATCTATTAATCGACTTTTTTAATTAAAATATTAATTCTTTTTATTTCTAAAAAGAATAAATATTTTTATTTTTATATTAATTATCGAGGTCTAAACGCGATAATTATTAAAAATTAATAAGTATTTATTATCTCTAATTATTAAGACTCTAAATCGCTTATATAAGTTTAAAATTTTATAAAACTAAACTTTAAGAATATTTATTATTAAATTTAAATTAAAAAAGATAATAAGTAAAAAATAGCGTTTTATAGTTATTACGATTATTTCGAATATCTAATTATATCTTTTAAACTCGCTAATATATTAATAACTTTTTAAAAATATATTAATAAAGCTTTTATAAATCTAATAAATATAATATATATAATATATTTAAATAATATTCTAATTTATAGTATTAATCTAGCGATATATTAGCGATATATTAAATAAATATTTAAGCGTTTACACTAATTTTAATTATATATTAATCTTAAAAAATATTAATTCTATATTAAACGAATTAAGTTTTTAAAATTTATTATATTAATCGAAGATATTATAATAAATTAAAAATATATCGCTATTATTAAAAAGTAACTAAAAGTAAAAAATTATTAAAATATATAAATATTTTTAGATTTTATTATTTTTTATTAATAATTTATTTATAATTAATCTAATATAATAGTATTACTTATTAACTTACTTAAAGAAAATAAGAATAATAAAAAACTTAAATTATTAGAGTAAATAAATAATACTAAATAAGCGTTTTAATAACTTCAAATTACTTTTATAACCGCGCTATTTCTACGCTATTACGATTTAAATTTAAAGTTATATCTTAAAATTAATATTTTTAACTTTAATATAAAAACTATATTTTTATAATTAAATAAAAATAATTAATAATAATTAATAGTATTTTAATCTAGAAAAATAATTTTTATAAAGTAAAATTATAAGATTTATAATTAAGAGCTATTCGCTATTATAGTTTTTATTAAATAATAATATTACTATTTAGAAGATAAAACGTTTTATATTAAAATTCTAATAAATTATAATAATCTTAAAGACTTTATAAAATAAATTAAATTAAACTTTAAATAAATTTATTAAATACTAAAGTTAGTAATTTATAACTTTAAAAATTTTTATTAAATAAATAAATTAAACTTTATTAACTTATTATCGCGATATCTTAATTATAAAGAAATTTTATTATTAAATATTAAATTACTATTAATATTATAAGATTAATTTATACTTTAAATTAGTAATAAGTAGTTATAAAGAAATAAGAAGATTATAGCGACGATAGCGTTTATATTTCGTATTATTAATATTTAGATAATTATTTCTAAAAGAAAGTCTAAAATTATATAAGAGATTACTTATAACGTATTTTAAAAGCTAATAAAAATATTAATTTAAGATCTATAAGTCTATAATAATTAAATAAACTCTTTTTAAATCTATATTAATAAGCTAGCGATTAAGCGTCGCGTATATAATTAAATATAATTTTAGATTTTAAGAAATTATTAAGATATAATAATCGTCTTTATATCTCTAAAGATAAAATTTTAAAAGAGAAGCTTATTAGTAAATACTATAATAATTTATTATTTAAATACTTTAGCGCTATAAAGACGTATAAATTATTTATTTATAAATATTATTAAAATAAAAGCTTAAAGTAAGTTATCGACTATATTAAGATATATAATATTTATTAATAAATTACGATTTCGCGATATCGCCTTTATAGCGAATTAAGTTCGCTTCTTATCGCTATTAAATTATAAAAAAAAAGATTTATAAACTTTATTATCGACTTATTAGCGAGTAAATATAAGAGTATTATTATAATACTATTCTAATTATAATAGATTAATTTATAAAAATAATAAAATATATTTCTATATCTATTACGATCGATATTATTTAATTAATAAAAGTATTCTATTTTGAAATAATATATCGCTATAATATAGTAAATAATTATCTTAATAATAGAGACTTTATATTTACTAATAGCTTCTAATTTATTATTTACTTTTATTTTAAAATTAAGCGATATTTAAATATTATCTTTTATTTATAAATCGATAAATAGATTAAGCGTTAAAATTAGATACTAAAATACTTCTTATATATATTTACTAATAATAAATAAAATATTTAAATAAAATATTTAAATAAAATAATTATTAATAATAGAGTTCGCTTATATAAATAGTTAATATTTCTTTATTAAAATAATATTATTCTTTCTAATAAATAAATATTATTCTAAAGTTCGTTAGAAGATCGAGAATAACTTTATTAAGAGAAAGATATTTATTATAAATAATAAAGTAAAGAAGTTATAAATATTAAGAAATAAAATAATAAAGCGTTTTTATAACGCTATTATAATTTGATTTAAATATTAGAATAAAATATATTAATCTTAAAGCTATAAGATAGATAATTTAATAATATTAATAATTAAGTATTTAAAATTAAAATATCTAAATAAGAAGTTATCTTATAAATTTATAAGATTATTTTAAATTATAGATAAGATAGAAGCGTAGATATATCGTTTACTTTTTTTCTTAATATATAAAATCTATAATATCTTTTATATATCGTTATTAAAATTTTATTATAATCGCGATTACGATAATATAGGAAGTATCTTTATATTAACTTTTAAGCTTATTAAAAATAATAAGTTTTAGAAAATTAAAGAAATTATTAATAAGATTAAATATTAAAAAAGTGTTTAATATAAAGTTAAATAAATTAATTAAGATAAAGAGTATAACTAATAACTATTAAATAATAAACTTATAAGTATTAATAAGTTAATTTAAGTCTATAAATAAACGAGTAATAAGTATAAATAATAATTAATAAATAATAATAAATCTCTTATTATTAAAGAGTTTATTTAATTATATAAATTAATAACGAGTAAGCGAATATAATAAAATAAGATATAAATATCGATTAGATTAGATATATTTCTAGATAATACTTATATTATACGCGTATTCCTCTATACTTACTATTATTAAGATATAAATTAATTAAATAATTATATTATTTAGCTATCTATTAAACTCTATTATAAAGAGAATATATACTATTAATATAGATATATTTTTATCTAGAGTAGTTATTAAAAAATTATTTAAAGATCTTATATTAGCGCTATTACTAAAAAGAAATCGCTATTTAAATATTCTTTATTATCTTATTATTAGATTCTAAATTAAATTTATTAATTTATTATTTTAATAAGAAGATAATTAAAATATAATTATCGAGTTAGTATTTATCGATATTCGCTATATATTAATAAAGGCTCTTAAATTTCTTTTTTAATAACTTATTAATTTTCTTTAACTTTGCTATACGCTTATTTATTATTATAAATTAATTTTAAAAATCTATAATTATAATAAGAGCGATCGAAGTTATCGCTATTATATATTTCTATAATTTATACTATTAAGTAATCTTTTTATCGAGCTTAGTTTATTAATAAGATATTTACTAAGATTATTTAACGCGATAATAATATTATATCGATTTTCTTATCTATCTTTAAAGATATAAAGAGATTTTAATATAGCGACTAATATCGCGTTTTTCGATCTTATAATTATTATAAGAAAAAGACTTATCTTAAATATATAAATCGTTATTTTAATAAAAATAAAATTTATATAATAAATTAAATATTAGAATTTATTAGTAATTATATATACGAAGCGATAATAATAGAAATAGTTAGAGATTAGTAATCGCGTCTATAAGATAACTATATACTTATTATTAAAGTTATTATTATTATTAAAAAAAGATATTATAAAATTATTACTTTACGTATTAACGCGATTAATAATAATAAGATATTTATAGTAAAGAGAGATATATTATTAGTATAATAAGATATATTATAATAATATTAATATTATAATATTAAAGTAAACACTTATAAAAAAGATATTAAAAGTTATAAAGAATAAAAATAAATAATTTAAAGGGAGTTTTTATATTCTTTATTATAATAGTAATATTAGCGAATAATATCTAATAATATAGATATTAGTAATATAATAATATTTTATTATTATCTATAGAGTCGCGTTATCTAGCTATTATTATTATTCTACTATTATTATTAATTAATAATTATAAATATTATCGCGAACGCGTCGCTCTATTAATTATTTTCTTCGAATATTTATAATAGAGATTATTACTATATTACTTCGCTATTAACTTAATATATTATAAAAATAATATCGCTTATAGAAAAATTATTCTATTTTCTTTTATCTATTAAACTTTTAAGAGTTTATTATAAATTTTTAAATTAAATATTTATTCGCTATAGAGATTATTAATTAGCGCTATAAAAACGCTAATATTAAGTATATTAACTTATTATAAATTATTATTAATTAATATTATAGAAGCGATATTATTTTTAAGAGTAGTATTAATATTATTATATAATATATTAATAGCGCGTCTATAGCGCGTAATAATTAGTTCTATCGCTTTATTTAAACGATATTATAATAAATTAATTCTTTTTCTTTCTTTTTCTATTAGAATATAAAGGTTCTTTAATAAATATTTTATTTATTTAGACGTTTAAGAATTAGAATCTAGAAGAGAAAATAATTATTAAGTCTAATACTATTATAAATCTTAACGCTACTTATACTAAGACTTTAATATTATATATATTATATTAAAATTTCTTTTAGAATCTAATTTTAATAATATATCTTATATATCTAGAAGTTTAGCGAATATAGATTTACTTTATATATCTTAAAATTTTAATATTTCTTAGAGATTAATTCTACTATTAAATATACTATTAAATTTTATAACGACTCTATATTCTTTATAGTCTATATTCGCTAGCTAATCGCTAATAAACTACGCTCTTATAAATTATAAACGCTAATTTCTTTATTTACGATATCTAATTAAAAAGCGTAGATCTAATAAATTTATAATTAATTATATATATAAATTTAAGATTTTATAGCTTAGTCTTATCTTATTCTATTATATATACTAATTTAAATAGATTTTTTTAATAATTTTTTAAAGTTTTTATTTATTATTTAAGTATAATACTTATATTTTATATTAAATAATATTATATTATATTCGAATATAGTATAAATAAAGTTAAATATTATATTTTTTTTTAATATAGATTCGAAATATTAGCGATATATATTACTATATAATATATCTATAATTAATATATATAATAGAATAAGATAGAATTAAGTTTAAAAATCTTAAATTTATATATATAGTTAATTATTAATTCGAGTTCTATACGCTTTTTAATTAAACCGACTAAGTTAGCTTAATAACTCTCTTATACCTTTCTTATTAAAAATTTATATATATAAGTTTTATATTTTAAAGTACTTAGCTTACGATATATATAGTTATTTTATAATTTCTTAAATTATAAAGCTTATTTTACGCTTTCTAACGCTATAAAAATTATAAAGTTTAGTCTACTATTAGTAAATTAAATAAATATTTAAATATAATAGTTATAATAGTTATATTAGACGCGTTTAAGATCAAATAATAATTCTTTTATCTATTTATATAACTATTCTTCTTTTATTATTCTATTAATTTTATTAATATAAATATATTTATTCTCGATACTCTCATATTTAGTTAAATAAGAGAAGAATCTATAATAGACGAATATAAAGAATACTATAAAGAATACTACGGAGAATATTATGAAGATAGTTATTAGTAGTAATAATATAATAGATCTACTCTCTACGATCTTATATTAATTTATTTAATTAATATAAGAGAAGTTAATATAATAGGTAAATATAAAGAATACTATAAAGAAATTAAGTAATAATAAGATTTTTAGTACTAAAAATACGACTTAGCTCTCTAAGATTCTATATTATATACTCTCTATAGTTTTATATTAAATTATTATTTAGTAAGCGAAGAATACTACTATAACTTAGTCTATTATTCTTATTATATTAAGAAATAAGAGAAGAAACTATAATAGATAAATGCGAAGAATACTACGGAGAATATTATAGAGAATACTATAAAGAAACTAAGTAATAATAAGATTATTATCGTTAAAAATACGACTTAGCTCTCTAAGATCCTATGTTATATACTCTCTATGATTTTATATTAAATTATTACTTAGTAAGCGGAGAATACTACTATAACTTAATTTATTATTCTTACTATATTAATATAGTACGATATATTACTATAATAACGTTATAAGAGAAGAATCTATTACGATAATTATAGTTAATTAGATCTCTATAGAAGAAATATCAAATAATTAATATATATAAAAGAATAAGATAGAGCTAAGCTTAAAAATCTTGAATTTATATATATAGTTAATTATTAATTCAAATCTTATACGCTTTTTAATTAGATCGGCTAAGTTAGTCTAATAGCTATCTCGCATCTCTCTTTATTAAAAATTTATATATAGAAATTCTATAATTTAAAGTACGTAGCTTGCGATATATATAGTTACTTAATAATTTTATAAATTATAAAGCTCGCTTTATACTTTCTAACGCTATAAAAATAATAAAGTTTAATCTACTATTAATAGATTAAATAGATATTTAAATATAATAGTTATAATAGTTATATTAGACGCGTTCGAAATTAAATAATAATAATTCTTTTATCTATTTATATAATTATTCTTCTTTTATTATTCTATTAATTCTATTAATTTTATTAATATAAATATAATTATTCTCGATACCCCTCGCGGAAAGATTACTTAACATCTTAGATATATATACTTTTTTTATTTGTCTTTTAGAGTCTCTATTAACGCTCTTAAAATATCTTTTAACGAATTTACTATTATTAATAATTAAGGCCGTAAGCGAGTTTAATAACTATTTATTACTACTTATAAACGCGCTAAAAAGCTCTTTAAAAGAGCTTAAATGAATATATTTTTTTTTATATTCTTCTTTTAAGCTAGTAATAATATCTTTTAACTTAGCGATATTACTTCTTAAAACGTATTTATCTACTTATAAACGCGTTAAAAGACTCTTAAAAAGAGTCTAAACGGATTTATAGCTATTATTCTTCTCTATATACTTCTCTTAAGTTAATAATACTCGATTAATTATTTAATTAATACTATCTATTTTATTAGCTTAATAATTTACTTAATTAAATTATTAATTAGTTAGTTATTTAATTATTTATTTAATTAGTTACTTAGCTAGCTACTTAATCTAATACTTTATAAAAAAAGAAGTAAAAGAAGAAACTATAATAGATAAATATGAAGAATACTACGAAGAAACTAAGTAATAATAAGATTATTATCGTTAAGAATACGGTTTAGCTCTTTGATATTTTACGTTATATTAATTATTTACTTACTTAATTACTTAATCTAATACTCTATAAGAGAAGAAGTAAGAGAAGAAACTATAATAGATAAATGCGGAGAATATTACGGAGAATACTACGGAGAAACTAAGCGATAATAAGGTTATTATTATTAAGAATACGGCTTAGCTCTTTAAGATCTTACGTTATATTAGTTATTTACTTAGTTAATTACTTAGCTAGTTACTTAATTTAATACTTTATAAGAGAAGAAGTAAGAGAAGGAACTATAACTAGTAAATATGGAGAATATTATAGAGAAACTAAGCGGTAATAAAGCTATTATCGTTAAGAATACGGCTTAGCTCTCTAAGATCTTATATTATTTAGTTATTTACTTAGTTAGTTACTAAGTTAGTTATTTAATCTAATACTCTATAAAAGAAGAAGTAAGAGAAGAAACTATAATAGGTAAATACGGAGAATATTACGGAGAATACTACGAAGAAACTAAGCGGTAATAAGGTTATTATCGTTAAGAATACGGCTTAGCTCTTTAAGATTTTATATTATATTAGTTATTTATTTAGTTAGCTACTTAGCTAGTTACTTAATTAGTTATTTAACTAGTTACTTAGTTTAATACTCTATAAGAGAAGAAGTAAGAGAAGAAACTATAATAGGCTAATGTGGAGAATATTGCGAAGAATACTACGGAGAAATTAAGCGGTAATAAAATTATTATTATTAAGAATATAACTTAGCTCTTTAAGATTTTACATTAAATTATTATTTAGTAAGCGAAGAATACTACTATAATTTAATCTATTATTTCTACTATATTAATATAATATATTACTATAATAACGTTATAAGAGAAGAATTTATTACGATAATTATAATTATTTAAGTCTCTATAGAAGAGATATTAGACGATATATATTTAAATGAATTAAAATTATTCGACATCTTACTCTAATAGCTATTTTATTATTCGAAAGATTTTACTACGATAGAAGATAATATGAAATTTATATTATTAATTAATATATTATCTTTATTTCTTTTCGATATTTTAATACTTCTTATTATAAGAATATAGTCTTTCTCTATTTTTTATAAGTAATTATTATAAATTAATTCTTTATACTCGATATATCTTTTTAATTAAATCTTAGCGTATCTCTCTTTGTATATATATATTTATATATAGATTAAAAACGTATAGTAAGTGATTAGAGTTTGATTTAACTTAGAGCTAAAGCTAAATATCGATTTAACTTAGAAAAATTTAACTTTATAAATTTAATTTATAGGTTTTTACTTATAGCTATTACTATTATAACTATTATTATTATAATTACTTATTATAGCTATCTCTACTATAGCTATTACTTTTAATATCTACTATTATTATATCTACTACTATTATATCTATTACTATTATATCTATTACTAATATATCTATTATTACTATATCTATTACTATTATATCTATTATTATTATATCTACTACTATTATATCTATTATTATTATATCTATTATCGAAATATAACTCTTATATATTCTAGTTATTATATTTTTTAGCTATCTAATTTTATACTATATTTAAAATTTAATCTCGAAGAGATTTTAGAGAATTAATTCGTTCGTTTTATATTTTAATAGCTATTATTATTATAGCTATTACTATTATAATTACTATTATTATATCTATTATTATTATATTTACTATTATTATATCTATTATTATTATATCTACTATTATTATATCTATTATTAAAATATAATTCTCGCGTATCTTAGCTATTATATTTTTTAGCTATCTAATTTTATACTATATTTAAAATCTAATCTCGAAGAGATTCTAGAGAATTAATTTATTCGTTTTATATTCTAATAGCTATTATTATTATAACTACTACTATTATAGCTATTATTATTTATTATTAAAATAGTTTATTATTATATAATAGTTATAATAATAATAATTATATTAGTAATAGTTATAATAGAAATAGCTATAATAGAGATAATTATAATAAAAATAGTTATAATAGAAGTAATTATAATAGAGATAATTATAATAGAAGTAATTATAATAGAAGTATTTATAATAGAAATAATTATAATAGAGATAATTATAATAAAAGTAATTATAATAGAAATAGTTATAATAGTAATAGTTATAATAATAATAGTTATAATAGATAATAGTAATAGTTATAGTTAACTAGAATAATAATTAAAATAACTACTTATACTTTTAAATATAGAAATCTTAATAGAGATATCTTATATATATATTATTTTATAATATAATATTATAGATATATTATATCGTAAAATATCTCGCTAAGATCTTAAATCTATATTAGAAAAATAGTATAGTATTTAACTCTATTTATATTATATTCGAATATAATATAATATTACTTAATATAAAATATATTATAAAATACTCTATATCTTTTCGATTAATAGTTATATAATATTTTTAATATAAAGTTAATAATTCTTCTAACGAAATCTATTAGCTAAGATATTAAGTATTAAGTTATATTAAGTTATATTAAGCTTTAATATTTTTGACGATAGATATAGCTATAGTTATAATATCTTTCTTTTTTAAAAGAAAGCTTATTTTATAAAGAAAAATCTATAAAAAATATTAATAAATTTAAGATAGATATTAGCGGGTAATTATAGTATTAGAAATTTTATTAATTTAAATATTATCTCTTAGACTTATCTATTCTTTAAGTATTATATTAAATTTAAGTTTTAAATTTTATATTAAGCGACTAGTAATTTTAGATTAAAGAACTTCGCCGCGAGAGTTTTAATAGTATTATTATTTTTTATAAAATAACGTTAATATTCTATTTAATCTATATTCTATTTACTATAGTCGTCGTTATCTTTATTATTAGAAATTTATCTATTAAGATTATTATCGCGTTATTCTAATATAAATCGAAAATTATTAAAACTTAAATTTTATAATTAAAAAAAAATAATAGTAATAGATAGTTTAACGACTTATTTAAATAATTTAATCTCGCTTTTTAATTTTATTAATATTATGTTTTTAAAGTATTTAATTTTCGAAGTATTTATTATTAATAATATTAAGATAGAGTTTAATAACGAGATTAATTATATAGTTATAAGATATTAATTAAGAAAGCTTTTAATAGAGTTTATTTAAGAGAATCTAATATCGAGATTATAGTTAATATTTAATTAAGATATAAAGTTAGCTCGAATTCTATTAGAAGAAACTATAACTTTTTAAGTATTTATTATTTATCTAATAGAAAACTCTTTAGAATTTTTTAATCTTTTAAAATTCTATAATTATTTAAATAGACGTTTTTTAGATAATAATATTATATCGTTTTTTCTTTAATATCTTTTACTAGCTTATTAGAGTATATTCTATCTTTTATACTCTTTTAAATAATAATAAACTTTTTATATATAAGTCTTATATATTTTTTAAGATTTTTATATATTTAATATATATTCTATATAATAAAATATCTAACGCTATTCTTATTTTTTTATATAATTAATTTTTTATAAAGTATAAATTTTTAAGCTAGCTACTCTTTTAAATTAAAATTAAAATTTTAAACTTTAATTTATTTTCGATATATAACTTTATTATATAAAATTTTTAAAAGTTAAATAAGATTATAAAGATTTTATAATAAAGAATATTTTTTAATTAAATCGATATATTAGAGATTTAATAATATATATAATAACTATATATTATAATATAAAGAGAATACTATTTATATAAAATTATTATAAATATAAACTTTATAATAAGATAAAAAGATTAAAAGATTTTAATACGCTAAGTCTAATTAGATTATAGTATAAATAAGATTATTAAAATTATAATATTACTCTTTTTTTTAATTTAAAGTTTTAACGATAACTACTATATAGTAGATATCGATCTTATAAAATATATATTTAAATATATATAAAGTAATATTTTTAGATATATTAATTTAGTATTTTATAATAAATTAAAGATTTTTTTATAAATTAATATAGATATAAGTAAAGGCCTATAAATTAAATTTATAAAGTTAAATTCTTTTAAGTTAAATTAAATTTTAGCTCTAGCTCTAAGTTAAATCGAACTCTAATCGCTTATTATACGTTTTTAATATACTTTTACTATTATAAAATTAATTTAATCTATATAATATATAGATATATATATATAAAGAGAGGCGCATTAAGATTTAATTAGAAAGATATATTAAGTATAGAGAATTAATTTATAATAATTATCTATAAAAAATAGAGAAAGACTATTCTCTTATAATAAGAAGTATTAAAATATCGAAAAGAAATAGAGATAACTTATTAATTAGTGGTATAAATCTTATATTATCTTCTATCGTAGTAAAATCTTTAAAATAATAAAATAGCTATTAGAGTAAGATATCGAATAATTTTAATTCATTTAAATATATATCATTTAATATTTCTTTTATAGAGATTTAATTAGCTATAATTATCGTAGTAAATTCTTCTCTTCTAAGTAAAATATTAAAAAGAAATAAAGATAACGTATTAATTAGTAGTATAAATTTTATAATATCTTCTATCATAGTAAAATCTTTCGAATAATAAAATAGTTATAGATATCGAATGATTTTAATTTATCTAAATATATATTATTCGATATTTCTTCTATAGAGATTAAATTAACTATAATTATCGTAGTAGATTCTTCTCTTATAATATTATTATAGTAATATATTATATTAATATAGTAAAAATAATAAATTAAGTTATAGTAATATTCTTCGCTTATTATATATTAATTTAATATAAAATTATAAAGAGTATATAATATAAGATCTTAGAGAGCTAAGTCGTATTTCTAATAATAATAATCTTATTATTACTTAGTTTCTTCATAATATTCTCTATAATATTCTTCGTAGTATTCTTTATATTTATTTATTATAATTTCTTCTCTTATTTCTTAATATAGTAGAGATAATAGATTAAATTATAGTAGTATTCTTCGCTTATTAAATAATAATCTAATATAAAAACGTAGAGAGTATATAACGTAGGATTTTAAAGAGCTAAGTCGTATTCTTAATATTAAAAATTTTATTATTATTTAATTTCTTCGTAGTATTCTTTATATTCGTTTACTATATTAACTTCTCTTATATTAATTAAGTAAATTAATATAAGATTATAGAGAGTAAGTTTATTATATTATTATTACTAATAACTATCTCTATAATAATCTTTATAATATTCTTTATATTCGCTTATTATAGATTCTTCTCTTATTTAATTAAGTATAAGAGTATCGAAGATAAATATATTTATATTAGTAAAGTTAATAGAATTAATAGAATTAATAGAATTAATAGAATAATAAAAGAAAAATAATTATATAAATAGATAAAAGGATTATTATTCGATCTCGAATGTATTTAATATAATTATAATATTTAAATATTAGTTTAATTTATCTATCGTTAACTTAAAAGAAGTATATAAAGAAGAATATATTCGTTTAAGCTCTTTTTAAAAGTTTTTTAATACGTTTATAAGTAGTAATAGATAGCTATTAAGCTCGCTTACAACCTCGATTATTAGTAATAATAAATTTATTAAAAGATAATCTAAGAATATTAATAGAAGATTTAAAAGATAAATAAAAGAAATATATATCTTAGATACTTAGTAATATTTAAACGAGAGATATCGAAAGCGAATTTATTTATAATTAATAGATTAATAGAATTATAGAAGAAATATAATTATATAAATAGATAAAAGAATTATTATTTAATTTCGAACGCGTTTAATATAACTATGATATTTAAATATTAATTTAACTTATTAATAGTAGACTAAACTTTATTAATTTTATAGCGTTAGAAAGCGTATATTAAACTTTATAATTTATGAAATTATAAAGAAATAGTATTAGTAGAAAGCTAGTTATTTTAGAGTATAAGATTTCTATATATAAATTTTTAATAAGAGAGCTTAAGAGAGCTAGCGAGTTAATTTAATAAGTTTAATTAAAAGATATAATAATCTCGAATTTATAATTAACTATATATATAAATTCAAGAATTTTAAACTTAGCTCTATCTTATTCTTTTATATATATTAATTATAAATTAATAACGCTAATAAAAAAGATTATTTTAAAAAATTTTTAAATAATAAATAAGAATTAATAATCTCGAGGTAATAATAAAAGAAGTCTATTATTAGATATAAATATCCTATTATATTTATAAATAGTTATTAAAATAAATTTTTCTTAATTTTAGAGTTTTTATATTTAATCTTATATATTAGATTTTCTCTCTTATTAATTAAAGAATTTTATTTTTATTTAATTTAAATTAAATTATTTCTTTAATATTATAATTTTTATTTATTTATTAATATCGATAAATAGCGATAAAGATTTAATTTATTTTAATAATAGATTATTATTAATAAAATATAATAGTTATAAATAAAAGATAAAGTAGATATTATTTATAAATATCGAGAGTTTTAATTTATAAGCAAAATAATTTTAATTTTTTATAGTCTAATAATTTATTAGAGCGTATAATTTTAATTTTATTATTATTAAATATAATTATATTTTTAATCTTAAATTCTAATATTAAGAGTTAATAATAATTAGTTTACTTCTTTTATAAAGCTTATACTTATTTAAATTAACTTTTTAGATAATTTTTTATAATATTAATCTTTTTAATAAATCTATTAATAAATTTAATATCTCTCTTCGCTCTTTAATTAACGAATTAATTTTAAAAAATAAAAAAACTTTATTTTTAAATAAGAAATATATTATTTAATAAGAAGAAATAATAATATATTTAATAAGGGGTTTTTATCGAAATTAGCTTCGAACTTTATTATTAATAATAGATTTATCTAATTATCTTAATTATAATTAATATAAACTCTAAAATATTACTTTAGAGTAGCGTTAGCGTTTTTTATTTATTTATTAACTTCAAAATAAAATATAATAAAAAATTTAAGTTTAATCTTAAATCTTTTATATAGTTTTCTCTAGAAATATATAGTAAATTAAATATCTCGATTTAAAATAATAATAAATATATATTCTTTCTCTTATTAGATAAATTTAATAAGAATTTAAAGTACTATCTCTATTTCTAGAAAATTTAAAAAAATAAATTTCTTCTTCTTATTAAGTTTATCTATAATTATTATAATATATTAATAAAAATATTTATATTTAAGATAAATAGATAATAGCGTAATAAAGTTAATAGAAATATCTTATTAATATTATTTAAGAATAAAAAGAAATTTAAATAAATCTTATTTACTCTCTTTATAAAATTTAAATTTTTTATAAATATAATAGCGCTTAATATAGCGAGTAATAAAATTCGTTATTCTTAGCTAGTAGTAAAGCTTACTTACTTTATTATAGATTAATAATCTATTAATATAATCTTTAAATAAAAAATCGTAAATATCTTTAATAATTTTAATTTATAATTCGAGAATATTCGATATATATAATCTATTATTAATATATAATAATCTATTATAAAGATAATAATTACTTAGTTTTAATTTAAGATTATTCTTAATTATCTTAAATAATAATTTTTTTTATCTAGATATCTTTAATTAAATAATTTTTTAAATAATATTATTATAATTATAAGCGTCTCTTATCTAATATAATAACTTAGAAATATTAATAATAAAAACTTCTCTTAATTCTTTTAAAAACTTCTTTTAAGAAATCTCTATCGAGATTTCTAATAATAATTCTTTATTAGACTTATTATTATTAATATTATCTTATTTATTAAATTTATATAGTATTATAATTAAAGATATAATATTTTTTCTTATATTATCTAGAAGTATAATAATAAGATATATAATATTCTTAATATCTTTATTAAGATTATTATTTTTAAAAATTATATAATATTAATAACGAGTATAATCGTTATTCTCGTTTTTAGATAGATCTCTTACTTATCGAATAAGATTATTAAGTTTAATACTTTATTTTCTAAAGCGATAAATAATATAAAAATTAAATTTAAAGAGAAACTTTATCTATCTTATTTAGTAAGAGTTAAATTATTTAGAGAATATAAAATATTATAAATTTTTATAATTTAAAATAATTTTAATAAAGCTCTCGATAGAAGCATTAGCTAATTTAAAATATTATTTTTTAAAAATCTATATTATAATTATAAGTTTCTTATTATAAATATTATAGTTATACTCTATAGAAGATATCTTTTTAAAAAGAAATACTATATAAAAATTATTATCGAAAGTTTTAAATATACGCTAAAACTCTTAGTATTCTTAATATTTTTAGTATTTTAATAAATTTCTTAAATAGCTTTATAATCTATATACGATATTTTATATAATTATATATATACTAATTTACTTAGTTAGCTAAATTATAAAGCTACTTATTCTCTTCTTTACAATTTTTATAATATTCGTTATTATCTCATAAATAAATAACTTTGATAATATATCTAGATATACGCTCTATTTACTTTTAAATTCTCTTTTATAATAATTTATACTTTTAGTAATAGGTCTATTGCTTTTCAGCCTCGATATAGACTTAATTCTAAAGACGTTTAATTATATAATAAGATATTTTAGTAATTATAATAATAATTTTATTTATAATTCTAGCTTTAATTAAAGCGAGTATTTATAATCTAATTTCGTCGTTATAATTAATACTCTAAATATTAGATATTATTTAAGATTAGAGAGTAGTAAGAAGATATTTACTTATTATACTAAATATATATTAAATATATATTAAAAAGCTTTATATTCTTCTTCTATTTTCTATTTTTTATAATATTCTTATTAGCGTAAGTATTTATAGTATTACGCTACTATTACTACTATATATATAATAATATCGTAATTATATATCTTATATATATATAGTAATATCGCTATTATATATATTATATATATATACTTTATATATATAGTATTAATATCGCTACTATATAAAGTATTAATATTTAAGATATTTAAGATATTTATTAAGAATATTAAGACTTTTAAAGTTTTAATTTTAATATTTAGAACTTTCGATAGTAACCTTCGTAGATTTAAATATTTTATCTTTATTTTCTTACGATAGAATAGTAATAATTATAAAATTAAACACGTTTATTTCTAGCTAAATCTTTTTATTTAGATTAAAATAAATAAATATAAAAATAGTAATAAAAGCTTTTTTAAGTATTTTAAAAGTAAGTTATTTAAAGTACTCTTAAGTCTATAAGTAGATAAAGTCTTTCTTCTATTAAGTATAAATAAAGTTTATTAAAAATATAGCGACTTTAGAGTATCTTATAATAAACTTTCGATAGAAATTAGCGAATTTTAAGAATATTTATATATCTTTAATATATCTAAATTGCTTTTATTAAGTAATAATTTTAATTTTCTTTATATTTATTTTTACTTCTTTTATTATAATAATTAATTTTAGATATTAAATTTTAATAATATAAAAGTTATATTTATTAATATTAAGATAAAGATTAACTTATTTAAGTTTCTTTAATACTCTTTCTATATATTAATTATACTTATTTTTAATATTAATATAAATAAGAATATCGTCTAAATAGATAATATAGAATATATTTAGATATTCGCGTAAGATATTATTAATAAATATTTAAAAAGTGATAAGGATATTATATAACTCGAAAGATATTACTATATATTCGAATAGATTATATTAAATAAGAATTACGATTTTTTTCTTATAAGTCTTTTTTATTTTAATTTCGTTAAAAGCGATTATAATATCGAATTTACTATATATTCTTATCGCGTATAATTTAATAAGAATCTCTTTAATTAATAAATAAGTATTTTAATTAAGAATAATAAGTATATTAAGAGCTTTATAGTTTACGTATAATCTAAATTCTCTATTTAATTTTCTTTACTATTAGAATAGATATTATATAAAAAAAAACTTTTTCTAATATCTTATTAATATATTTCTTTATAATTAATATCTAATCTCTAAAGAGCTTATAAGCTCTTTTCGATAATTAGAAAACTAGCTTTCTTTCTATTAATAAGTTTTAAAAAGTATTATTAAGATTTAAATTAAGAAAGCTAGATATCTATTTGAGAAGTAACTAAATTTCTTAATTACGAATATTAAATTTTATTAATAATCTTAACTTTATCTTCATCTCTCTTCGTTTCTTCTCTAAAAGAATTTTATCTCTATAAATTATATCTTAGTTAACTCTTTTTGATTATAATATCTCTTCTTCTACTATTATATATACTACGAATCGTTATTAAAAAAAGCGTTAATAATAGAAAAATAAGTATACTCTTTTATAATTACGCTTTTAAAATTAGCTATAATTTTAGAGAAATTAATAAAATCTATAATAACGTCGAGATCTTATATTTTATAATATAATAATACGCTATTAATCTTAGTCTATAATATCTTATAAATCTTTTTAATATATATTTAAAGACTTTAATAAATTATCTATTAGACTTCTTCTCGATTCTTCTTATCGATATAATAATTTTAAATTTCGCTATTAAGATTTTATATAACGTTTAATCTTTAATATATAAGATTTATATCGAGATTATAATCTTTTCACTTAATAAGATTATAATACTTATTATTTAAAGAATTCTATTTATATTTAATAAGTAGAGCGAGATAAAGAGCTTCGAGATACGATAGAATAGCTTAGAAGATACTCGAATTCTCTATAAATATAATACTATTCTAAAGCTATATAACGATATTATCGATATTATTACTACGAGTAAAAATAAGAATAATAAAAATAAGAATAATAAGAATAAGAATAACGAGGATAAGAATAAGAATAACGATAAGATATATTATAAGTAGTTACTTAACGCTTTTAAGAACATATACTCTTAAGTATAGAGCGAGTCTCGCTTAACCTTTTTAGAATAATTGATATTTAATTATAATATATATATCTACTCGATAATATTTACTATAATTTATTACGATAATTATAAGACTATAGAGAATCTTATATATTCTAAGATTAATCGACGATATAATCTATTTCTTAGATATCGTTATAAAAAGAATTTAAAGAATTAATTAAATATAATATTATAAATATATTTAATTATAATGATATTCTTAGTATTTTTATAATGCTTAGCTAGCTTTTTACTACTAAGTAGTTCGCGCCCTAATATATATTAAAATAACTTCTTTTTTAAGATCTATTTCGTAATTAATAGAGCGATAAAAAGAAAGTTTATTAATTTTAATAAGAATTTAAATATCTAGCTATTTATAATATACTATAAAAACTTATTTCTATAACTATTTTATAATTAAGAATTTCTTTCTTAACTTATAAAAGAATTTTTTATAATCTTCTATTATAATAGCGGCGATATTAGTAATAAATTTTACTTTCTTATTAATAAAATTAAAAAATTATTTAAAGTCTTAGAACTATATAATAATAACTTAATTCTTTAATTTCTTAATTATCTTAATAAATATATAAGCGATAATCTTTATTATATCTTTTTTTTTAAATATAATTTTTATTATATAATTTAAATTCTTTTTTAAAGACTTATTATTATTTTAGATAATAACGAATTTATTATATAATAAATAGTTAGATATATAATAACTCTAAATTAACTATAATAATTCTAGATTTAAAGAATATATAAGAGTTATATTATTCTAGCTATAATATATCTAAAATAATATTAAATTATTTTAATAAGATAATTAAATATTAAAGTTCTTTTATATAATTTTCTAAAATAAGTTTTATTAAAATTATATATATAATATTAAATATAAAGATAGACTTATTATTAGCTAGTTATAATCTATAGAATTATATAAATATTACTTTAAATAGCTTATTTAATTTAATAAAAAATATATTAATAAAACTTAATATTAAAGCTTTAATATTTAAGAGATAATTAATCTTAATTTATTCTCTTTATATAATAATTTTCTTATAAAAGTTTAATTAGCGTTTATTTTATAAAGAGACTTTAATAGTAATAATATAAGCGGATAGAGAGACGAAAGCGAGTATTCTTTCTCTTTCTAACTTTTTAATTTTTATATATAAGACTTTTAGATCTCTAATAACGACTTAATTAGAAATTTTTAATTTTCTAATTCTTATAATAATTCGACGAAGACGTTCTTCTTAATATCGACGACTTTTAGAATTATATTAACTTATTCTTTTATTATTAAATCTATATTTTTATATAGAGTATTATTATTACTAAAACGATATCTAATCTTTAAATATTTAAAATATTTATCTTCTTTTCGAATTCTATCTACTAATAATTTAAGATATTTATATTTTTATATATAAAAATCTTCGATAATAGTACTATTAATTTTTTTAGTAAATAAAATATTACGCTAATTATTCGAGGGGATAAAGTTTCTATAAGTATTATTAGTTTTTTTAATTTTTTTTTATTTTTTAGACTTAATATATTATTAATAGTCTAAAGATCTATATTTAATAATTATAAAAAAATAACTAATTCTTAAAATATATTAAAAGATTATTTTAAAATTTGATATTTTAGGCGTATAGATATTAATTATTTTAGATTAAATATCTTATAAATTTTAAGAGAGTAATAATTATAGAGAATTATATATAGAAGTTTTTAATAAATTTTTTCTTATCTATTACTCTTATATTATATTTAAAACTAAATATCTTAATATTTAATTTAATAATCTTATTATATATTTTAAATATATTATCTAATTCGTTAATTATTTCTTAAATAATTTAATATAGATCTAAGATATTTTTATTTATTCTTATTTTAATAACGTTATATATAGTAAACTTATAATAATTTTATATATAATTAATTTTCTTAAACTTAATAAGAAAGATTATAACGCTTTATTTAAACTTCGCTTTAAGATATTAATACTAGCTATTCTACTAATTTTAATTATTAATATTATAAAAATCTAAGATATTAAGATATTATTTATTTAATTTTATACTCTCTACGCGATTTATAATAGAGATATAATATAAGTTTCAATAAATATTATTAATAAGAATACTCGACTAATAAGATATAATCTTTATATTCTTATTATCGAAGTTTTTTAAATTAGTTAATATATAAGATTATTACTTCTTTAGCTATTACTCTTTATACTTTAAATCTTATTTAAGTTTCTTATTTCTTTAATAAATTTCGTAATATTAATACGATATCTATTATATAAATCTCAAAGTCTATTATTAATTTCTCGCTTATAAAATAATTAATTATTATTATTACTTAGCTAAATAGTAATTACTAATATCTTTATCTTAGCTTAAACGATATTCTAATTAAATTCTTTATTTTATATTTAAAATATCTTAATATTAAGATTAGTAGTTCGAAAGCTCTCTATTAAAGTTTTTAATCTATTATATTAAGTATTAGAAGTATTAATAGCGCTTTTTATAAAATTCTATAAGCTAATAATAAATATAAAGATTAAAATTAACTCTTCTTCGATAATATTTATAAATTATACTTTATTATAATTTAAACTAGATTTAATAATATATCTTCTAAAGATAAAACGCTTTCTTTTATATTATACGAATAATATAATAATATTTAAAATCTTCTTATCGAAATTTTTAAGTTTTTCTAAATAATAATATATCTATAACTTATCTATAACGATTTAACTTTATAATTTATCTAGATTTAGAATTAAGAAATTTATAGTTAATATTAAACTAGTAAAAGTATAAATAATATTTAATCTAAGATCTATTTCTTTTAATATATTAAAGATTTTTTTTTTTTAAATTCTTATCTAATTTAATTAGATTAACCTTTATATAAATAAAAGACTTTTTTTTAAATAATCTTCTAAGTAGTAAGCTTCTTTAACTATAACTACTAACTTCTTAATAATATACTTTCTTCTTAATTATATATTTAATATAATTAATAAATAGATTACTATCGCTCTAGAAGAAAGATAGATAATATTATATTAAAGACTTAATAGTAGATATAATAACTCTATATTATAGTATAAAGAGAATACTATCTATATAGAATTATTATAAATATAAACTTTATAATAAGATAGAAAGATTAAAAGATCTTAATATACTAAGTTTAATTAAGTTATAATATAAGTAAGATTATTAAAATCGTAATACGATAATAAGATAGATAGAAAATCTATAAATAATAGATTACTCTAGCTTTTTAGCGTAGTTAGTTTAAAACTATAATAGAGTATTCTTAAACTTCTCTCTATTATTTAAATTATTAAAAATCTAATAATTTATTAATCTATTAAAATAATAATAAATAATAAAGAAATTTATATTTATTATATTAATTATTAAAATTTTAAATTCTTTTTAAGTAATAAAGATTATATTAAATAAGTAATTTATAATTTATAATATTAATATTAATAAATTAAAAATTAATAAGTAACTCGATATTAATATTAATAAATATAAGAAATTTAGTATTAATACTAATAGATATAAAAACTCGATATAAAGACTAGCGAGTTAAGAGTTAATAAGTAATATAATATTTATAACGCTAATACTATTAAATAAGAGATTTATAAAAATATAATTTAAAGTTATTTTATTCTTAACTCTAATTAAAGTTTAATAATTTCTTTAAACTATAATAGAGCTATTAAAGTACTTCGTCTACGTTTTTTTAAATAATTTATTAAAAACTTTAAAGATTAATATAATTAAAAGTAGTTCTTAGAGTAGCGTTAATTATTTCTCTAAAGTAGTTTAAATTCTAATTCGTTTTTAAAACTATACTTAATAATACTTTATAACGAATTTTTAGATAATTATTAAAGTTTAAGAATAAGAAGTTTTTACTCTTATTCTATAGATTAATATCTCTCTAGCGATCTTATAATAATAAATATAAAAAGCTTTTAAGATTTTTAATTATTTTAATATCTATATCTAAATCTTAATTTAAATTAATTAAAAGATATTAAATAGAGAATAATTATTATAATTAAAAATAGAAATAAATAAGAAGATAAAAGAATAGCGACTAACGTCTTTATTTAATTAATATAGATTTTTATTAACATTTAAGAGTTTAATAATATTTTCGATAACTCGCTAGAGAACTCTATTTATAATATAAGAGAGTACTTTTTAAGTTAGTAGTTATAGAGTATTCTAGATTTAGAAATAGAGATATTAAATATTTAATATTATAAAGATTTTATTATAAAGATTAAAAATATTTTTAGATTTAAATTTAGTTAGATACTCGAGAAGTATCGCGTTATTATATTATAAAATCGATATTAAATAATCTTTAAAATCGTTTATATAAGAAATACTAGTTATAATACTTTTATTAATATTAAAGAGTATAAAAATATTAGAAAGATATTTTTAAATTTCTTTCTAAGTAAGTTTTAGATAGTAATAATTTATAATAAAAACGCTAAATATAGTTATTATTTACTTTAATATAAAATTAATTTATTAGATAAAACTTAATCTCTTATCTAGAAATATTATTATATTTATATTCGAGCTTTTTCTAGATAATATTATCGAAGAATTATAGAAGCGTCGCTATTTTTATAATAATATCTATACGCGTAATATTTATATATTAATAAAGAGTTATAAAATATAATTAGAATAAGATATTATTAGTTTAAAATAAGATAGAGATATACTAATATAAATAAGAGTAGAATTATAATAATTATATAGTAAATGTAAGTTTAAAATATTTTACTTAATTTTAATTTATTCTTACTTAATAAGTATAGATTAAGTTATTTAGAAAGCGAGAATTTAAAATCTTATTTCTAGATTCTTAACTTTTCGAATTTCTCGACTATTTTTAATATATTCTTTCGAAGTATACTTATAGATTTTTAAGTAGTTTCGAAGTACTCTTTTTAGCGTACTCGATCTTTATTCTTTTTCTCTAATTTTTCTTAATATATAATCTTTTCTATTATATACTTATTTTATATTTTAATAATTATAAGTATAATTATAAGTATAGAGAAGGATATCTCTCTATTAAAAGAATTTAACTTAGTTTACGTTAGATAAATAATTTAAATAATTAGATAAATCTTAGATATATTAAATAGAAATTTTAATTTATAGATTAAGGCGTTAATCTTTTTAAGAATTCTATATAAACTAACTTTCTTTATAGATAACGAGGAATTTTTAGAGGTATAATAGTCTACTTTTCTAGTTTTAATTAATTTAATATATATATTATTAACTAGATTAAGAATTCTATATTATTAATAAATTTAAGATCTCGATCGAAGATTAATCTATAGAAGATTCTTTAAAATCTATATATCTAGTCGAAATATCGAGTCGTCTAAACTTCTACTATATCTTTCTTATTCTTTAATATCAATTAAACGAATTTTAAAGAACTTATTAATAACTATTAGAATATATTTATATTTATTAAAAATTAGAGATAATTTAATTATAAACCATATAGATAATTCTTTTAATAGTTATTAAGAACTTCTTATTAGTTAAAGCTATTTATATAATACTTATTAAGAGAATTTTAATAATTAATATATTAGATAGCTATCGATATTTTTTTAAATTATCTTTTATATCTTTAAAAGATAAATTAAGCTATAAAGTTAATTATATATTTAATATATACTCTTATAAATATAATAATTATAATTATACTCTAAAACTCTATAAATTTATTTTTTAAGAATATAAAGGCGATTTAATTTCTTATTTAGTATATAAAAAGAGTTTCGAATTAATTTTAAAATAATATATTTAATAGATAATTTACGAGTTAAATTCTAAATATTTAATCTTCTTTATTTACTTTTAGATTTATTTTTATATATAATTAAAGTATAAATTATTAAATAAAGCTATAAATTTTTTATTAAGAAATTTCTTTTTAATTTATATATTATTATAAAGAAAATACTAGTTATATATAATTCTTTTATTAACGCTTCTTTTATAAATAAATCTTTTATAAAAAATCGAGATAATTTATTAACGTTATTATAAATTCTTTTAATTCTATATATAATTTTTATTCTAGATTAAAAAATCGATAAGTATAAAGCTTACTTATTTAATAAATTAAGCGATAATTATTAATTTTATTTAAAAGTATAGATTTTAAAGTAATATAATTAGTAATTATTAGAAAATTTCTATTATTAAAAAATTAAGAAAGCTTAATTAATATCTAAATTAAAGCGCTAGTCTTTAACTTTATAATTTAATATTAAGTATTAATATTATTAAGATTACGCGATAGAAATAAAACTAGTTATCTAATTCTACTAATATTAACTTAATATAATATTACTCTATAGTCTTTTTTTTTACTATTATCGATATATAATATAAATATATAATTAAAGTTTAGAAAAGCTAATATTAATATATTATATAGTTTATTTTTAAAAAAATTCTAAATCTTCTAAATCTTATAATATATCTAGTTAATTTATAGATTAAATATTTTATAATAAACTTATTTAATTTAAAGGTTTTAGCTATCTTTATAGAATCTAAATTAATATTAATTAAAATCCATTTCTTTTTTATGAAATTTTATCGAGATTTACTCTTATTAAAGCTTCTTTTAAAAAAAATTATTTTTAAATTTAGTTAAAGATCTAATAATAGCTATATAATATTCTATAAATTTATAATAATAGTTAAAGAAATTTAGTTCGATTTTTAATTATCTAAAATTTCTTAAAAAGATTATTTTTTAAATTACTTTTATATTTTCTTTTATAATATTAAGATTAAATTTAGAGATATAATATTTAAAAGCGATAATATTTAAATATATAAAAATATATTTAAAGAGTAAGAGAGTTATCTCGCGTTTTTTTTAATAAATCTAATATTTAATTAAGATATTTAATATAATTAGTAAAGAATATCGAAAAAGTATTATTATTATTAATATAGATTAGAATAAACTATTAAAGATATAAAGCGAGAAGTCTTTTTATTTAATATTAGAAAAAATTTATAATATTTTTAAGACTTATAATAAAGATTTTAATTATTCTTATCTTCGATAAGAATTAATAAAAGTAATTTTTTTTATTAATCTAATAATTTATTAGAGTATTAAAAAAAATCTTTAATTAAATTAATATATAAAAAGATTATTAATTCGTCTAAAGTCTTTAGTAAAGTATCTTACTTAAAGAGCGAATAGACGTTAAAATATATTTTAATATTTATCTTTCTTAAATTAATAATAAATTAAAATTAACTTTTTTTATAATATAAACGTCGATATAAAAATAATTAAAAAGAAACTCTAAAAAGTCTTCTTAATATAGCTTTACTCTTTTAGCGAGTTTAATATAAAATCTATAGCTTAATAATTTTACTAAGATAGATTAAAAGAATTTTATTTAAATTTAATAAAATTAATTTTATTTTTAAATGATATTAATATTTTAATTCTATTATTTAAACGCTTTAAATTAAGTTAAAATAGTATATTAATCGAAAAGATATAATATAATAGAATATATTAATCTACTATACTATACTCTAATAAGATATAAGATATTAATATTTATATAATTTTATATTTAATATAATATAAAATCTTAATAATATATACTACGATATAGTATATCTATAATAGTATATTATAGAATAATATATATATAAGATATCTCGACTAAGATTTCTATATTTAGAAGTATAAGTAGTTATTCTAGTTTTTATTCTAATTAATAGCTATATTTATTTAATAAATTTAATATAATAGCTATTACTATTATAACTCTTACTATTATAACTATTTATTATAATTATTTCTATTATAGCTATTACTATTATAGCTATTACTATTATATTTACTACTACTATAACTATTATATAATAATAAGCTATTTTAATAATAAATAATAATAGTTATAATAATAATAGTTATAATAGTAATAGTTATAATAGTAATAGTTATAATAATAATAGCTATAATAGTAATAGCTATAATAATAATAGCTATTATAGTATTAGATATATAATATATAGAATAAACGAATTAATTCTCTAAAATCTCTTCGAGACTAGAGTTTAAATATAGTATAAAATTAGATAGCTAAAAGATATAGTAGCTAAAATACGCGAGAGCTATATTTTAATAATAGATATAATAGTAATAGAGATAATAGTAATAGTTATAATAGTAATAGCTATAATAGTAATAGCTATAATAGTAATAGCTATAATAGTAATAGCTATAATAATAATAGTAATAATAGTAAAATACTACGATATTATAGTTATACGATTAATTATTAACTAGAATAAAAATTAAAATAACTACTTATACTTTAAAATATAGAAATCTTAGTCGATATATCTTATATATATATTATTCTATAGTATAATATTATAGATATACTATATCGTAATATATACTATTAAGATCTCGAATCTATATTAGAAAAATAATATAGTATTTAACTCTATTTATATTATTTTCGAGTACGATATAATATTACTTAATATAAAATATTCTATAAGATATATTATATCTTTTCGACTAGTAAAATCATTTTTAATATTTTTCGAATAGTTTTTTTAATTTACTTTTTATCTTCTAGTTTTTAATATTTAAAGATATCTATTTATAGTAATATAATTTTCTTTAAGAAATCTATAATATATAATATATTCGATTTCTCTTTAAACTTTCTTATAAAAATATTAATAAAATAAAAATCTATCTTTATAGATTTAATTAAGTTTTAAAAAATAAATAATCTTTTTAATAGCTAATTTTTATAAATTTTAATAAAATATTTTTTAAAGTTAGTTATAGAAATAGTTTAAAGATTAAAATTAATTATAATTTATATATCTAATATAAAAACCTTAAGTTAAGAATTATTAATAATAATAAATTTAGATAAATAATAATATTTTAATATTAGAGGTCGATATTTAATTTAAATAGTTTAATTTATATTTAATTAAAAACTCGTATTCGATATAAATGTTTATTTACTTTAATATTTATAGAATTTATACTTTTATTAATAATATAAATATAAATAATAATCTTAAAATCTTAATCTTAATTCTTAGAATTCTTTCGAGTTAGTTAAATAAAAATCTTATCTTTATCTCTAATAATAATAAGATTAAACTCTTTTTATTAAATACGAGTAAAGATCTATAAATTAAATTTATAATTCTTTTTTTAATTAGTACTATCGAGTAAATATAGAGATTTATATTAAAAGTTCTAGACCCGCACTAATATAATTCTATTTCTACTTTTAAAAAGCGGCTTTATAGAGAAAAATTTAGAAATATCTTTTTATAGCGTATAAATAGAACGTTAAATACTTTTTTTAACTTAATAGAAATATTAAATCTTAAAAGCTAATTAAATCTAGATATAATTTCGAAGAACTCTAGATATATTATCTAGATAGTTCTTTAAGTAAGACGTTATTTAAAATCTAAGCGTAAGAGTCTTAGCGGGTTTAGAACTTTCGATACAGACCTCTATAAGTAAGCGATCCTTAGTAAGCGAACTTTAATAAGCGATATTTAAATTCCTTATGCTTTAATAATTATAATACTAAAATTAATAATCTCTTTTTTTTCTAAAAGCCTAATTTTCGTTCTATAATTTAAAAAAAAAATTAAATTTTTAATAGAAAATAGTAAAGTTATTAAAGGGTTAAAAATAGAGTAAGAGATTTTAATAGTTACGAACGCTAATTTATTTTCTTTTGATAACTTAGTCGATCTAGCTAAAAGGCGTAATAACTTCGAATTTATAATTAATTATATATATAAATTTAAGATTTTATAATTTAATTCTATCTTATTCTTTTATATATATTAATTTATTTTATTTAACTTTAGAATATTAATATTAATAATTATATTATAAAATAAGTTAAATATAATATAAAGCTCTCTTAAAACAATTATTTTAAATTATTATTTATATATTAATAGAGAATTATATATAATCTTATAATAATAATACTCTAGCTTTTACTCTCTTATAATAAAGTTTTCTCTTATTAAATATAGAATAGACTTTATTCTAATTAAAAAATCTTAAATAGTATTAATTAGATATTAAGAATACTTAAGAGCTAGAGTTTATATAAAACTTATATATTTATTAATTTATATTATAATAACTATATATAGTATTAAAAAACTTATTAAATATTATATTATATTTCTTAATATTTTTTAATTCTTTATTTATTATTAATATTAATAAAATCTAAATTACTAATATTTTTAAATGATATTTATAAATAATATCGATAATTTAATATAATATTTAAAGATATCTTTATAGCTAATATAATAATAAATTTTCTTTTAATTAAATCTCGATTATTAATTAGAGCTCTAGAAGAATTCTTTCTAGCTTTTCTTTTTATAAAAGCTTTTAAAGTTATATAAATCTCGAGATTATAAATATTAAAATCTTCCTCTTCTCTCTTCTTATAATTTTTTTTTTAATATCTATTTATTTTAAATTAATCTTTATAATTTTTTAAATTCTTTTCTAATAGTTATTATTTTAATAATCTTTATTATAATATCGATAAAAATAAAATAATAACTTTTTAAATTAATCTTTTTTTTAAAATTTAGATATCTTTAGCGATTATTAGATTTAATATATAAATTAATTTTAGATTTAAACTTCGTAGTTTAAATTAATTCTTTAATTATTAGATTTCTAAAGAGTTATTAAAGTTTAACTAATATTAAAGCTATTAATAAATTAAATCTTTAATAAAAGTTATTTATCTTATATCGAATTAATTAACTTATAAGATAGTATTTTATTATAAAATAGTATCGTATATAAAGTATAATTTTAAATAACTATTTTAAAATTACTAACGGTTTAGTTATATAAAGTAAATATTTCTAAGACGATATATAGATTAATTACTTATCTATATAGCTAACTAAATACTTACTTTAGTTATTATACTTCTACTCTACTATTTATTATCCTCGCTCTTAATATCTTATCTAGAATTATATAGAGTCTTCTCGTTATAGTTTATATACTAGATAGATAAGCTCGATATCTATAGAAATAGTCTTATTAAATAGAGGTAATGCGATTAAGATAGTAAAAGTAGCTAAAGTAGCTAAAGTTAAAATATTAATAAAGAAGATATCTAAGAAATACGTCTTAACGGAGATTAATTTGATAGAATATTTAAGCTATTTATCTCTATTTCTCAGCTTATCAACTAGCGACGAAATTTATAAAGTTCTATTAGTATATAACGCTATTTTATATATAGAATACGATTATAGTAGTAGTAAATATTATCGATATTATTTAAAACTACTATCTTATAAATTAATTAATTCGATAAACGCGCTTTATTACTATCTTTTTATTATAAATTTATCTATTAAACTTTCTAATTATATCTCTCTTTTTATATATAAATATAATAAAAGTTAAGTTTATATCTAACTCTTATTAGAGATATTTAATAATTATATTTTTATTATATAATCTCGATATTATATAAATAGTTATTTTTTCTTATTAAGTATTAATTTAGCGTAATAAGAAAATTATTTAAGCGAAACTTTATCTTTTATATATTCTATAAAAATTTAAAATAATTTAATCAATACTCTCGAAGAAGCTTATCGTTCTATATTATTAGATTATAATTTACTTTTTAACGAACTCTTATAAAGAGATCCTTATATTATTTTAAAGTATCTTTTTTTAGATATATTAAGATTATTTAAAAATAAAAAGTATTATTTTTTAGCTTTATAATATATTAAAAGCGATAAATAAAAAATATCGCGAAGTATTTTAAATAATTAAATATTATATCTTTAAGCGAAGTATTAGAATCGATATAGATGTAATATTAATATAGATATATTAAATAAGATAACTAGATATCGAATAGCTATATAGATAGAAGGTATTTAATAATAGTAGATAACTCTACTAAGATACGCTAGGCCCTAATAGATTATAGAACTAAATGATATATTAAGAAAGATATAGAATACGGTTATAATACTACTCCCTTCTCCTTATAGAATTATACTCTTATAATTAATAAGTAAAAGAGTAGTAAAAATAGTATATATACACGCTCGCTTGAAAATTAATAAAATAATAAAGAACTTTTAATATTCGAGATCTTTAATACTACGGTCTTCCTCGGCGGCAGCATAAATAGCGAGAGCTTATATTTTAATCTTCGCGTTAACGTTGTCGCTAGCTAGAGATATAGCGAGTATAGAGATTCTATTCTAAAAGAAATCGATATAATAATAAGCGAGTAGTAAATATAAGTGTTTTAATAAGTGATAGTAATTTTCGAGTTAATATTTCAGCGTAAAGAATATTAATAAAATAGTGCGAGTTGATTAATCGAGAGATCTCGAATCAAACTAAATCGCAGACGCTAAACTTTAATTTAATATTAAATTAGTTTAGTATAAACTTCTTCGTAATAAGTTATCTAGTCGATATTAATTATATCTAGCGACGACGATAATAAGATCCGCGTATAATCTAATATAGTCTCGAAATATATTAAGGGTTATATTAATAAGAGGAGATAACTTAATAAATCTAAAATAAGGCTGTTATAAAGTAATATAGGTCTAAAAAATCGAATTGTAAATACGAAGAAAATAAAGCTATTATAAAATATCGAACGATTTTAATTTATTTAAAAATACGATATTCGAGATATTGCTAGACTTAATAGGCTGCTTATGAATATCGCTTATAGAAGTCGTCAATTATATCTTAATAATTTTCAAATTCGCTACTATCCGAGTTATACTATTCAAGATTCTTATTAAAATTCTCTTATTTCACTCGATATTTAAGATGGCCGTTAATGAACTTAAAGATAATAATCTTCTTTACTATTTATTTAATTCGGCCCTTAATAGTAATATACTTTAATAAAGAATTAATCTATTTAGATAAGGGGTCTATTAATACGAGGCTTAAAAGCTTAAGGTAAAATATATTATAAATCTTTATACTTATTAGAAGCTCTAAGCGATACGAGGTTTTTATAAGACCTATTACTTTAAATAAACTATACCTTTTATTATCTAATTTTCGAGATAGTCGATTCGAGATAATATTCTTATTACTAAGGAAAATTATATTATTTACTTTAAAAGTAATCTTCTAGCGTCGCTTATTAGTCTAGATTACTATAGCCTTTTAAGCGTAATTTATATTATTTCGAATATAGTTAAAAACTTATTATATATATTTAATAATATCTTTTACTCGAATAGCGTTAAGGCGCTTACGAGTAATATTATAATTAATAATATTTAAGCTAAAACTTATTTAAGAGTAAAAGTTCTTATTTATAAAGAATAGTAGAATATCCGTCGCTGCGAAAGTAGTATTATTATCGACGAACTCGATAATAGATAATTATCTAGATTAATCGTTCTATATATAGTTATAATACGTCTAAAGATAGCGTTTTATATTCTAGCTAGCCCGTTTAATTTATTTATCGATTTTAAGATAAAAGGCTATCGATAGCTTAATCTTAATCTCGAGTCGTTTATAAAAGACTTTTTATATTATCGATATAAATTAAGAGTCTCTATTCGAAATTATTAACGTCGATAGACTATATAAGTGAAAGACCTTTTTAAATAATATATTAATCGTCTTTTCGATTGTAATTTCTTTATCTATATTAGAGTATACGACGTAGTATTATTTCTTAATAAGTTAGTCTATCGCTATCTAGATAGCGTTATATTTATCGAATATAGATAGACTTATTACGAAGTCTATCGAGATATTCTATTATCGCTTTTAAGAAATTAATAGAGATTATAGTAGATTATATTTCTAATTACGAGGGGTTTTAGATCTATAATAAATATAGTAATTTCGAATATAGATAGTAATAATAGCTTTTATACTTTATTAATAGTATTCTCGCTTAAGTAACTTATAGATATAAGCTACGCTAGAATATTTATATAAAAATTAATCGTATACTTCGCGAATAACGTCGGTATATAGATCTTTTGATACTTATAAACGGTTCTTATAGTAGAGTATCTTATTCTTTATAAAGCACTTATTAAGTGTAACTTCGCGGAGTTTATTCTTATCTTTTATAATTGCCTTACGAATTTCGTTATAGAACTTATTAGTCTTATTTTCCTAGACTATTCTATAGAAGATAGAGTCGTTAATAATATAAATTTTAATATTTCTATTATTAAGTTCTAAGCGATTAGATATAAATATCGTCTAGTATTATTACTTTAAGTATTTATTCTCTAGATTATCTAGCTTAGAACCGACTATATATATAAGTATATCGATCTTAATATTCTAAAACTCTAGATAATAGATAATTTTAATATTAAATTTGAATAATATATTTAAATAGCGGGCCTAGTAATAACTTAGGTTCCTTTTTTTAATAAAGTATATTAAGCTCTTATAGTTCGTAAAGATCTTAATAAAGATATTAATATATTTTAACTTAGAACGCTAGTATTTTAGATAGTAAATAATAGTTAATAACTTCTTATTATAGATTTAATAGTTATACTTAGCTGAGATAAGATTTTTATTATAGAAAATTATCGAGTATAAGACTTCGTTATTATTATACTAGGATAGAATATTATTATTAATATAATTAGAGGAGTTCGTTTTAAGTATAATATTTTTCGATCTATCGAAATAGTGTAGAATTAAAGCTCTTATAATAGCTATCTTTAGTAAATAAAAGGCTTTCTAATAGGCCGATAATTAATCGAATATTACTTTCTTAACTATAAATTTTATTATTAATTTTATAATTTTTAAAAAGTCTCTTATAAATTAATAATAGAAGTTATAAAAGTTAATAAAGGTCTATATCTTCTTTAAATTAATAGAGATAGACTATTTAATAATAGCTTAAATTTTAATAGAGTTTATTTATAGATTATTAATCGAAATAAGAAGGTCTAAAAATTTCGTCTTTTGAATATAAAATTCGTATTTAAGAATATCTATCTGCAATTCGACCTTCTATAGCTTCTAAAGAATCTTTCGAATATATGTAATATATTTCTTCCTCGATTAATTATAAATAAGAATATCGTTAAGATAGACTTAATAGAAGTCGTTTAGATACTTAAATAGAATATTATTTATATACTATTAATAGATAGCTAGGTTATTAATTAAATCGAAGAGGAGTATTTGATATTTATATATACTAAGAAAGGTAATAAATATAATAAAATTCTTACTATTAGAGTATATACGTAATTTATTAAATATAACTATAATATCTAATTAAGTAAGATATTTATAACTCTAAATTCTCGCGAGAATCTCGTCTATTAATAAAATTAAATATCGATTTCTTTTAATAATAGTATTTAGTCTTCGATAGTCTATATAAAAGCGTAGGCCTTCGTTTAGTTTCTTAATAAATAAAATAGAGGATATAAATAAAGTATAACTAGGTATTATAAAACTCTTTTTTAGATGCTCATTTAAATACTTTTTAATCTATTTTAACTTATATTCTAATATAAAATAGACTCGACTCTTCGATAGTTCGGCGATACTAGCCTCTATAAATTTTAATTTATAATTATAAGAGCGATATAGTAATAATTTGTTCGCCTTTATTCTATCGAAAACATTTAAATAGTTATAATACTCTATAAGAAGTTTTCGTTTGATATTTTTAGAGCTAATAATTTTAATAGCGCTGATTTAAATAGGGTAATTCGATTTATAGTATCTCTTATACTTCTTTTCTAAGTTATAAGAATATGGCTTATTAATCGATATATAAGAATTACGTAATTTCTTTTAAAGAGATAACTCTTTTAATAGTAAGTTATAGATCTTATTTATAATAAGGGTAAATAGATAATTTCTTTTATTACGCGCTAATTAATAGTATAATATAATATTAATTTCGACGATATTAATAAATTGTAAGTTTATATCTTATTTTTATTTTACGTTTCGAGAAGTAGATGTTAACCTCTTCTTATTAATTAGTTCGCTAGAGATATTTAAGTTAATAGTGAAGTTTAAGTTATCGTTATATATAGGTTAAGAAGAAGATTTTTTCTTTAAAATAGTCTATAGAGTAAAGGATTTCAGTTTCGAATTTAATAAGATAGCGAGATTCTTTATTATCGAGATCTTATTATCGTTATAATTATAGCGGTCTAGTATAAAAAGAATCTTATCTTTTATTATATCGAGAAGTACCCTATACTTATTTATTTATAGTTTTCTTAGAATTATATTATATATAAGAGAGGCGATAAATATAAAATACGTTCCCTCTCGATAATTATTTATTATTATTATCGAAAATAAATAGTAAATAATAGGCTTCTTTACGATTCGGCTATCGTAATTCTTTAGAGATTTAGATTTCGATAGTAAAATCGGTTTTAATAGCAATTCTTCACAAATCTTATAAACTAGAAACTTATTAATGACTATATATATCTTAGTATACTTACTATCGATAAGAGTATTTTAAAGTAAGTATTTCCGTTTCTATAACGATAGCGTTACTTATATTCTAAAAGAACGATATATTAAAGAATTATTAAGAGTATTTAGTAGATATATATTATAGATTCCCCTTATCGTAACTTTAATAGAGGCTATTTATTTCTCGAATTCTTAGAGACTTTATAAGCGTCGGCTAGTAGATTTACCTTATATTCGTCATCGATAATAAGTTTATGAATTTCTATCTTTTATAAGGCCTTCTTATTAGTATTAGTCTATCTCTATACTAGATAATTATATCTTATATAGTCTATCTTCTTATAATTAAAATATATTAAGTTTCTCGAATCTATATCGATCGTTACCTTTAGTATACTCTGAAAGGTACTTAGAATATAAGTATTCGATATAGTAGTAAAAGGTATATAATCCTCGGTTATGGCGGTAATCATCTTTCTTATTCGAGTTATAGTAGTTTTAGAAGTTATTTTATCGATAGTCTAAATTAGATATAGTTTATAGCCTACGCGCTATAAGTTATTATTATTTATAAGATATTTCTTAATATTCCTTAGAAGTATAAACTTGTAATTAAGAAGAGCTATAAAAATAAAGTAAAGTCGAGTATATATTTATAGCTTAGTATTTAAATTATTTCTTAGATAGATTTCGTTATAGTTAAGTATAGAATCGAGTCTAACGAGTTCTATATAGAATCTATTAAAGGGCTAGATTATCTATTAAAGAAAATCGTATTCGCGTCTTATTTTCTTATAGTAATTTATCTCTTTATAGATCTTAGTTAGCTAGTCTATAACCTCGCTAACTAATATATAGAAGTTTATAATACTTCTATATCTTCTATTTAGAATATAAGAGATCGCTTTTCTATCTATATATAATAGAAGGTAGATAATTCGAGATATCTCGATAGAGTAGTAATTCTTATTATCTAATAACTTTTCCTTTATTTTAACTAATTAATTCTTCTATATAGAGTTTTTATCGTTAATAAAGAAGGGAGAATTCGATAGCTTAATAAACTTCTCTTTTTTATAAGTGAGGTATAGAACTTAGACGGGCTCTATTAAGGTTAACGCTTATATCTTAGAGGTAATTTATAGATTCTTAAGTATACTTAATCACATTATTATTAGCTATTATCGAAGCTCTCTATTCTATTCTTATAGCTTTTCGATCTTAATATTAATTTACTTTAAGCGTTATTAAATCTTATCTTATTAATTTATTATCTTATTCTTCTTAGTCTTAAGATCGATATACTATTTAGCTATATCTTAAAACTAGTCTTATTAATAGCGAAGGTCGTAGAGTATAATAAGAAATTAATTAGACTTCTTATCGACTTAATTACGTAGTTAATTAACGTTAATAATCTATTATAGATTTATAGTAGCCGCGATATTCTTCGCTATATTATTAGATAGTAAGAATTATTATTAATCGAATATCTAAGTAAAAAGGTTGCTAACTCGATTTATCTTACTTAATTATATATTAGAAATAATGATTTTAAAATAAAGATAAGAGAGTTACGTTATTTCTCTCGATTCTTTAATATTATAGATATTAAGCGAAGAAGAGAAAAAAAAAACTTCTTATAATATCTTTTATAAGGCTTTACTATAAATTCGAAAAATGATATTATATTTTGCGAGGACTTTTTTCCTAGTTTATAGATCGTTTAGGCTATCGTGAAAATTATAAATAATCTAAATATCGTTCTTTTAAATACTTTTACTTCGCTTAGAGAGTTAGTTATATAGTTATTAAGTTAAATAGCGATTTCTTTAAATTTACTAGTTATATAAATAAACTAGTTTAATAATTACTTTATCCCTCTAACTAATTATAAGACTATTACGCTATCTCGATAGATACTCTTTATAACGTATTATCTATATAATAGATTTATCTAAGAATACGATAGCTTAACTTAATATCTTATAAAAGCCCCTATTAATAGATTTCTTAAATTCATCTATTAATTCGAATATAGTAAGTAAGGTAATCTAGTTATAGTATTAGAATTAATATAAATATAATATTAATATAGATATATTAAATAAGATAACTAGGTACTAAATAGCTATATAGATAAAAGGCATTAGATAATAATAGATAGCTCTATTAAGATACGCTAGGCCCTAATAGGCCATAGGGCTAAATAGTATATTAAGAGAGATATAGAGTACGGTCGTAATACGAAGCTTCGAAGTTTTTTATTAATTCGAGAATTTCTAATAATTTAAATACTTATATAGTTAAAGATTATTTTAAAAACTATTAAATACTTAAAAGAGATAATTATTTTAAGTATATAAGTAATTATATTTTTAAGATAAATAATCATTTTAATTCTAATAGCGATTTAAAATTAATTTTAAATAATAATTTTTTTTAAAAATAAAAATAAATTTAAGATTAGGATTATAACTTTAATAAAGCTTTATATTTTATTAAATAACTTTTATCTATAAGTAAATTAATTTATTCTTAATTACTATTTACTTAAATTTCTTTAATTATTAATAAAACTCTTAAATAAATTTTTAAGATTTCAAATTTCGACGAATTTTTAAGAGAAGATTTAAATAGATTTTTAAATCTTTTAATTTATATTCTAGCGATATAGAAAGATAATAATTTAAGAAGTTAATTAATATTAAGATAGAGAACTAGTAACTAGAGAGTTTATTAAATTTATAAATCTTTCGAATATTTATCTAATTAAATCTTCTTTAACTTCTTAATTATATAAATCTAAGTAATTTAAAATCACTTATCTCTTATTTTCTTAATCTTAACGATTTTTAATAGCTATTATCTTTTAAGTATAAAGTACTAGAAAGAGTATTCTATTAAAAAAACTAATATTTATAAAAATAGCCTTAGATATCGCTATAAAAAGTTTTAAGATTAAGAATAATTATCTAGCGTCGATAATAAATAACGATTAATAAATTTATTTATAATTTCTAGAGATAAATTAAAAGTATTTAATTCTTTTAATTCTTCTTTTAATATATCTAGCTAAATTTAAAAACCTTTTTAATTATCTAAAATATATTAGATTAACTCTTAATTTAGAATTATTAATTAATTTTAAATTAATATAATTTTCTTTATAATTTTTAATAGAAGTTAATAAATAGCTTAAATGATATTTATAATAATATTAATTAAAGATTTATATAGAAAATATAGTCTATACTCTAGCTTCTATCTAATTAATCTAATAATAATTATTAAAATTATCATATAATTCTATTAATAAGTATTTTTAAAATATTACGAGCTTTTTAAAAAAAAATTAAATCTCGATTAATTCTTCGATTTAATTAATTATATACTCTATAATATCTAATTCTAATATTAAATATTTTTCTATAACTCTAAAAATTTAATAGATATAAAATTATTAAGATTTATATTAAAATAATTTCTAAAGTTTAAAAAATCGTTTCTTTCGATTTTAATAGATTCTTTTATTTTTATTAAGAATAGAGTTAATATTAATAAAATATCTAAAATTACTCTTATAGATAGAACTAATCTTAGAAGATTCTAAATTTAATTAATATTTTATTTAAAGAAATATATAATTAATTATAAATCTTTTAAGTTTTCTATTTAAGATATATACTAACTAAGATATTATTAATATATATAAAAGAATAAGATAGAGTTAAGCTTAAAAATCTTGAATTTATATATATAATTAATTATTAATTCGAGTTCTATACGCTTTTTAATTAGATCGACTAAATTAGCCTAATAGCTCTCTCGTATCTCCCTTATTAAAAATTTATATATAGAAGTTTTATACTTTAAAGTACTTAACTTACGATATATATAGTTATTTTATAATTTCTTAAATTATAGAGCTCGCTTTACGCTTTCTAACGCTATAAAAATTATAAAGTTTAATTTACTATTAGTAAATTAAATAGATATTTAAATATAATAGTTATAGTAGTTATATTAGACGCGTTCGAAATTAAATAATAATTCTTTCATTTATTTATATAACTATTCTTCTTTTATTATTCTATTAATTATATTAATTTCATTAATATAAATATAATTATTTTCGATATCCCTCGTCTAACGATTATTTAATATTTTAAGTATATATATCTCTTTTACTCGTCTCTTAAAGTCTCTACTAACGCCTTTAAACTATATCTCGACGAATTTATTACTATTAATAATCGAGGCCGTAAGCGAGCTTAATAGCTATTTACTACTACTTATAAACGCGTTAAAAGACTCTTAAAAAGAGCTTAAACGGATATATTCTCTCTTATATACTTCTTCTAAGCCAGCGATAATATCTTTTAATCTAGCGATACTATCTTCTAAAACGCGTCTTTCTCTTCTATTTATTCTTTATTACTCTATTTTAAAGTCTCTTAACGCGTATTAGATTCTAAATCTTATTCTTAGATTATCTCTCGACGAATTCGTTACTATTAATAATCGAGGCCGTAAGCGAGCTTAATAGCTATCTATTACTGCTTATAAACGCGTTAAAAAGCTCTTAAAAAGAGTCTTTACTTAGCTAGTTACTTAGTTTAATACTCTATAAGAGAAGAAGTAAGAGAAGAAACTATAATAGATAAATACGAGGAATACTACGGAGAAATTAAGCGGTAATAAGATTATTATTATTAAGAATACGACTTAACTCTTTAAAATCCGATATTATATACTCTTTACGCTTTCATATTAAATTATTATTTAATAAGCGGAGAATATTATTATAACTTAGTTTATTATCTCTATTATATTAATATAATATATTACTATAATAATATTATAAGAGAAATATCTACTATAACGATTATAGTTAATTAAATCTCTATAGAAGAAATATTAAACGATATATATTCAAACGAATTAAAATCGTCCGATGTCTATAGCTGTTTTATTATTCGAAAGATTTTACTACGATAGAAGATATTAGAACACACCACTAATTAACACGTTATCTCTATTTCTTTTTAATATTTCGATACTTCTTATTATAAGAATATAATCTTTCTCTATTTTTTATAAGTAATTATTACGAATTAATTCTTTATACTTAATATACCTTTTTAATTAAGCCTTAGCGCGTCTCTCTTTATATATATATATCTATATATTATATAGATTAAATTAATTTTATAGTAGTAAAAGTAGATTAAAAATATATAGTAAGCGATTAGAGTTCGATTTAACTTAGAACTAGAGCTAAAATTCAATTTAACTTAGAAAAATCTAACTTTATAAATTTAATTTATAGGTCTTTACTTGTTAAGTTATATATAATTAAAAAAATTTAAAAGTATTTTTAATAAGATATTTAATAATATAGATATTAGCGAGATTAATAAGATTTAAATTCTTTAAAATTATTTTTTATTTAGAAATTTATATAGCTAAATTAATAATTTTAAAATTTTAATAATTATCTATATATTTAAAACTAATTTAATTAAAATACTAGAAAATTAATATATATCTTTTTAAACTTTTTGATATAATATAATTATAAGTAGAAATTAATAAAAGTCGATTTTAAAGATAGTAAAGTTTAGATATAAATAAAAGTAATTAATATACTTCGAAATTCTTTAAGATATTTATTTATTAGTTAGTTTATTATTAAAATAATCTCGATTTAAAATAATAGCTAGATATATTATCCTCGAATTAAATATTATTATTATTATTAGATATTATATTTTAAATATAAATATAATATTTTTAATAATAAAATTAATAATTCTTCTAAGAAAATCTATTAGTTAAGAATTCAAATATCGCTTATTAAAGTTCGCTCGATAGTCGAACAGCTCTAATTAAAAAGCAGATATATATTATTTAATTTTAGAATAACTTTTTTATTTTCTATTAAAATTTTAAGATTTCTTTTTTAAATTATAGAACGAAATATGGGCTTTTAAATAATAAATAAATAACTAAATTTAGTCTTATAGATATTTAAAAGTAACGAATTTGAAAATCGTCTATTAAAAGTTTACTTATTAAATTTACTCGATAGCTCTAATTTAAAAAAAAAGGTTATAAATTTAATTTATAGGTCTTTACTCGTAATATTAATAATAAGAGAAGATAAAGTAAAGTAAGAAAAAATAGAAATAAGATTCTATAAAGAACGAAGATTATTAACTTTATAATAAAATTAATAAAGCTTTATAATTATTAAAGATTATATAAAATTTAATAATATAAATAAAAAATAATATTATAAAATTAAGTTTTTTTTTAAAAATGTCTCTATTTAAAAAAGCTAGATAAGAATTTAATTATTATATTTAAAAGTTAGATTATAATATTATAAATTTTTTTTTTTTAATTATTTTAGATAGAATTAATTAATATTTTTAAAATAATAAATTTTCTCTTAAAATAGATAGATAGTACTTTTACGTAGAGAGAGATATTATAAATTATTTTTTAATTATTTTTTAATACAACTTTAGAGATTAATAAGATATTATATTAATTTATATAAATAGTAATAGTATTTATCTCTTTTAAACTTATTTAAAAAGAAAATTCTAGAAATTAAAGAAAGCTAATTTAATAATAATAAAAAAGTTAAAAAAAGATAACTATATATAATTTAAATTATATAAATTATTAATCTTATTAAGTATATTAGAAAAAACGCTTAAAACGATAATAGCTAAATTTTTAAATAATTATATAAAAAGTAATAATCTTTTCTTTTTAGAATAAATAAAGATAAGAAGAAAGAGATTTATAGAGATAACGTTAGAAATAATAATTAAAATAATATATATAATTTAAGATTTTAAGAGAGATAATAATATTAGTCTTTAATCTATCGATATTTATAAGATAATAAGATTTCTTTTAATAAAACTACGTAGTAGTTATATAATTACGAGATTTAGATATATAGTTATAAGAATAAATAGATTAATTATTAGATAAATTAATAATTAAAGAAAAAAGAGAGAGAAAGAAAGCGCGTAAGTATTTAAGACTTCTATTAAATATATTAGATATCTACTTTAATTATATAAACTATAATTTAATAAATAACGTAGTTAAAATTTATTAATAGACTTTAAGTATTTTTACTTTTATAACTACTTTCTTCTTTTAAAAAAATTAAATCTTAAGCTTTATTATTATTACGCCTTATAATTAAATACTAATTAATTTTTTAATTTTTCATATATTATATATTATTAGTTTAGATATAGTTTAAACTAATATATACGATAATAATATATTTAAACTATTTATCTTAAGATCTTCTTAGATATATTAATATACTAATATATTAAATAACGATAATAGAACTATATATATTATTATCTTAATTAATAAAATAAGTTATATAGTTACTCTATTACGATATACTATTATTATTAATATTACTTTATAATTATAGTAATTCTATTATTATAATCTTAAAAGTCGCGCTAGTAAGTATAAAATCTTATTTTTGTTTTTTATTTTTATTTCTATTAATAATAAGTATTAAGTCTTTTTTTATATCTACTATTTTATCTTTATTATTTTTTATTATAAAATTATAATAGCGAGTTATATATTATTATAAAAGTATAATATATATATTAATTAAGATAATAACTAAATAAGATTAAAGTCGTTTAACTAGATAAACTTTATATATAATAAATATCTTAAAAAATACTTTAATATACTTTTCGAGTAGTATAAGAAGTATATTAATATATTAATAAAATCTATTTTATATAATCTTCGCTCGCGTAATCTTTCGAGTTATTAAGTTAATAGATTAATATATAATAAAATAAAACTTTTAACTTTTAGATATAGCTATAATCTTTATTATATCTATCGTTCTTCTTATTTATATTATATATATACGCTTATATATAACTCTTATATAATCTATATCGCTTTATCTACTAGTTTATATTAGTATAAATATAAATAATATTTTTATAAGAGTTATCTTTATATAGCTAACTCGTTTTCTTATTATTATTAAATAGCTATCTTTATTATAATCGTCTTTAATAAGAGTATTCGCTATATCTTATACGTTTAAAATATTATAAGATATTCTATTTAATATATATTAGAGTATATAGTTAATATAAATAGCTATTTATTATAAGTTTAAATCTATAAATTAAATTTATAATCTATTTTTTCAATTAGAATTATTATTAAGAAAATAATTCTTAATATTATATAATATTAATATAATATAAAGTTATTTTATTAATCTATATAATCTATAGATATATATATGCGAAGAGAGACGCGCTAAGGTTTAATTAGAAAGATATATCAAGTATAAAGAATTAATCGATAATAATTATCTATTAAAAATAGAGAAAGACTATATTCTTATAATAGAAACTATTAAAATATCGAAAAGAAATAAAGATAACGTATTAATTAGTAGTATAAATTTCATAATATCTTCTATCGTAGTAAAATCTTTCGAATAATAAAATAGCTGTAGACATCGAACGATTTTAATTCGTTTAAATATATATCGTTTAATATTTCTTCTATAGAGACTTAATTAACTATAATCGTCGTAGTAGATTCTTCTCTTATAACGTTATTATAGTAATATATTATATTAATATAATAAAAATAATAAATTAAGTTATAGTAATATTCTTCGTTTACTAAGTAATAATTTAATATAAAATCGTAGAGAGTATATAATCTAGAGTCTTAGAGAGCTAAGTCGTATTCTTAACGATAATAATCTTATTATCGCTTAATTTCTTTATAGTATTCTTCGTAATATTCTTCGTAATATTCTCCGCATTTATCTATTATAATTACTTCTCTTACTTCTTCTCTTAATTAATAGATTAATAGAATTATAGAAGAAATATAATTATATAAATAGATGAAAGAATTATTTTATAGAGAGTATATAACGTAAAATCTTAACGAGCTAAGTCGTATTCTTAACGATAATAGTCTTATTATCGCTTAGTTTCTCCGTAATATTCTTCGTAATATTCTTCGTATTTATCTATTATAGTTTCTTCTCTTACTTCTTCTCTTATAGAGTATTAAACTAAGTAGCTAGCTAGATAGCTAGCTAAGTAGCTAGCTAAGTAGCTAATTAAGTAAATAATTAAGTAACTAGCTAACGATCTAATTAAGTAGATTACTAAGCTAATAGAGTAGATAGTATTAATTAAGCGATTAATTAAGTATCGCTAACTTAAGAGTATATAAAGAAAGACGATAATCGTAAATTCGTTTAGACTCTTTTTAATCTTTTAACGCGTTTATAAGTAGTAGTAGACAGCTATTAAACTTTCTTACGATCTCGATTATTAATAATAGTAAATTCGTTAAAAAGTAATCTAAATATATTACGCGCTAGTAGAGACTTTAAAAAATAAATAAAAGAAGTATATATATCTAAAGTATTTAGTAATATATCGAGAACGAATATATTTATATTAGTAAATTAATAGAATAATAAAAGAAGAATAGTTATATAAATAGATAAAAGAATTATTATTCGATTTCGAACGCGTCTAGTATAACTATTATAACTATTATATTTAAATATTTATTTAATTAATATATATAAAAGAATAAGATAGAGCTAAGCTTAAAAATCTTAAATTTATATATATAGCTAATTATTTATTTAAGTTCGCTACGCTTTTTAATTAGATCGACTAAATTATCGCGAATAAATAAATTAGCGTTCGTAACTATTAAAATCTCGCTCTTCTACGTCTTTCTTATTAATAAAATAGATATTTATTATTAACACATAGAATTACTTTTTTATCTTCTATTAAAATTTCGAGATTTTTTATTTTATTTTTAAAGCGCTATTTGCGCTTTCCGAATTTTTAAGAATTCTAAAATTTAGTCTTATAATTATTAAAGCGCAAGGAATTCAAATATCGCTCACTAAAGTTCGCTTATTAAAGATCGCTTACCTACTTACTCGATAGCCCTAATTAAAAAAAAATTATAAATTTAATTTATAGACCTTTACTCGTTTATTAATAGTAGATTAAACTTTATAATTTTTATATCGTTAGAAAGCGTAAATTAAGCTTTATAATTTACGAAATTATAAAGTAATAGTATTCGTAGAAAGCTAATTATTTTAGAGTATAAAACTTCTATATATAAATTTTTAATAAGGGAGCTTAAGAGAGCTAGCGAGCTAATTTAGTCGATTTAACTAAAGAGCGTAGTAATTTTAAATTTATAATTAGCTATATATATAAATTTAAGATTTTTAAGCTTAGTCTTATCTTATTCTATTATATATGTTAATATTATCGCCTTTTATTATTAAATAGCTATTCTTACTTTTATCGCTATTACTATTATTATTTCTATTATTAAACTCTCTTATCTTTTAATAATTTTTATTTATAAAAAATTACTTTTTATTATAAGAGAATAAATAAATTAATATTAGATAGTATTAATAATAATAATATTTTTTATAATTAACGTTTTTTATATAATACGTAACGCTTTAACGCGTTAGATTATATATATATATATATATATCTATATACTTTTAATTATTTTTATTAAGCTTTTTAGTTATAATTTATTTATCTATTTAAGCTTTCTATTACTACTATTTTTATAATTTATCTTACTTCTTAATCTCTCTTAATAATTATATTCTTAACTTTATCTTAAATTCTAATTTATATAATTTCTTTGTTTATTTAAAATTCTTAATTAGACTTTTAATATTTTCGAGAAATTTTATTAATTTTTATAAAATTTTATAAGATAGAAAGTCTTTCTAATTAATAAGATATTTAATTTTATCTTTATAAACTCTTTTATCTAATATCTTATTATTCTCTTAGTTTTCTTATTTATTAATTAAAACTATTTATAATTCTAAATTATTATTATATAAATATTACGAGTAAAGGCCTATGAATTAAATTCATAATTTTTTTTTGATTAGAGCTATCGAGTAAATTTGGTAAGCGATATTTGAGTGCCTTGCCTTTTAATAATTATAAGACGGAATTTTAAAATTTTTAAAGCATTAAAAAGCGCAAATTACGGGCTATAATAGAATTTTAGAAACCTAAAATTTTAATAGAAAATAGTAAAGTTATTAAAGGGTTAAATGTAGAGAGAGAGATTTTTAATAGTTGCGAACGCTAATTTATTTACCCGCGATGTCTAATTAAAAAGCGTAGATCTAATAAATTAATAATTAACTATATATATAAAATTAAGATTTTCTAGTTTAACTCTATCTTATTCTATATCAAAACTCTTTTTTTATTTAAAAGCTCATATTACGTTCTATAATTTTTAAAGAAGAATCTTAAAATTTTAATAGAAAATAAAAAAGTGATTCTAAAGTTCAATAATATATATCTATTTTTTAATTAAGGCTATCGAGCGAATAGCGATTCTTTAATAGACGATAATTAAATTTCTTATCTTTAAATATCTATACTAAATTTAATAACTCTTTTTTTATCTAAAAGTTTATCTTACGTTTTATAACTTAAAAGAAAAATCTCGAAATTTTAATAGAATATAAAAAAGTTATTCTAAATTCGAATAATATTAATATATATCTATTTTTTAATTAAGACTATTTAGCGAACTTTAATAAGTAATCTTTTTTTAATAATTACGAACGCTAATTTATTTACTTATAATAACTTAGTCGATCTAATTAAAGAGCGTAGTAACTTTAAATTTATAATTAATTATATATATAAGTTTAAGATTTTATAGTTTAACTTTATCTTATTCTTTTATATATATTAATATCTTTAATTTTTAAAGTCTAATATAATTATTTAAAATCTTTTATTATATATATTTTAATAAAACTTAATACTTTTAAAATTATAGCTAAAAAGTATAATAAGATATTATTATTTATTCTCGCTTAAATAATTAAATACGCTATCTATATCTATATTAAAATTATTAATCTTTATAATAAATAATACTTTTTAATTATAATATTCTAATATAAATATAATATTAAATACTCGCTTAAATATTTTAAAAGTCTTATATACTTTTTTATTAAATATAAAAAATAATATAATTTTATCTTTCTTCGCTTTTTAAATTAGATTTATTAAAAATATAATTATTTATAAAAAATCTTATATAAGTTATTAATAGAAATCTTTAATTTTTAAAAAGATTAAAATATATTTAATAAACTTTAATTTTAGCTATTTAATAATAATTTTAATATATAATAACTTTCTTTAGATATTATACTAGTTTACTAAAAATTATAAATAAATAATCTTATTATAATTAAAAGTATATTTTAATAATTTTATATAAAGTCGATATTTTAATAATACGCGTAATATTTTATATATATATTTTTAATATAACTCTTTTATTTTAAAATAAGTAAAGATATATAAATTAAATTTATAATTATTTTTTAATTAGATTTATCGAATAAATTTAATAAGCGATCTCTAAGAAGCGATCTTTAATAAGCGATATTTAAGTATCTTATATTTTAATAATTATAATACTAAATTTTAAAAATTTAAAAGTATATAAAAGCGTAATATACGCTTTATAATTTAAAAAAGAAATTAAAATTTTAATAGAAAATAGTAAAGTTATTTAATAATTAAAAGTAAAAGTAAGAGAAGAGTTAAGAGATTTTAATAATTATAAATATTAATTTATTTAATTATAATAATTTAATTAATTTAATTAAAGAGTATTAATTAAAACGATATAATATAATATAAAATATTAATTTATTATATTATACTTTAATATAATATAGATTATTAAGATTTATATAAATTTATATCTAATATAATATAAGATTTTAACGATATATATTATAATATAATATATTTATAAGATTATATTATAGTATAATATATATATAAAATATTTTAATTAAGATTTTTATATTTAGAAATAGTTATTTTAATTATTATTCTAATTAATAATTATATTAAATTAATAAAATACAAAATTAAATATAATTATATTTTATTATTTTATATATATAAAAGAAAGCGAGCTATATTTATTAATAATAAGAAAAGTTTATCTTTCTCTAATATTAGTCGCGTGAAATTTACTAATACTTTATAATTAAAGTCGTTAATAATAATTTTATATATTTATTATATATTTTTTATATTACTATTTAGTATAAAATTATATATATTAAAATTATAATCTTTTTATTAAATCGTTAATTTAGAAAAGTTAATATATTTTTTAATATTCTTTTAAAAGTATTATAGCTTAATATAATAAGTTATATTTCTTTAAATTATTTTCTCGCGATATATAAAAAAAAATTAGATATAGAAAGTATATAAAAGTATATTTAATAATTTTAGAATAAATTAAAAATATCTATAATAATAATTAAAATTAAAAATTAGATATATTTAAATAAAATATAACTTTACGCTATTTATATAAAAGCGATAATAATAATTAAAATTAAAATATTAATTTAAATAGTGTAATTTTTATAGTAAGCTTTTTATTATTATATATTAGATTAATTATATATAAATAAAGATTTATAATTTTATCTTTTAAATATTTTTATATTTAATATTTTAAGATTTTTATAATAGCTTGATATTTATTAATTAATATATTAATATTATTATATTTAAACTATAATAGCGCTTATAATTAAACTCTATATTATATTCTTAAATAATTTAAAAGATAAGATTTACTTAATTATTAGCGTATATAATAAAATTATTTTTAATATTTATATTTTATTTAATTTTAATATTATTTATTTTCTTTTAATTTAAGCTTTTATCTTTATTTATATATATAATAATTTACGCGATAAGCGAATCTTTAAACTTCTTTATAATTACGCTTATATATTTTTTTTATATAATATTATTAAAATATAAGTCTATTAGAATAATAATTAGAATTAGAGATTATTTATTATTAGTATATATAATAGAATAAGATAGAATTAAGTTTAAAAATCTTAAATTTATATATATAATTAATTATTAATTTAAGATTATTATATCTTTTAATTAGACTATCTAATTTAGCTCGCTAGCTCTCTTAAGCTCTCTTATTAAAAATTTATATATAAAAGATTTATACTCTAAAATAATTAGCTTTTTTTTATTAAAATTAATATAAATATAATTTTAATATAGATATATTAAATAAGATAATTAAGATATTAAATTATATAGATAAAAAGAATATATAATATAATAGAGAATATCTTCGTTAAGGCTCGCTAGTTATAGAATTAAAAGATATATTAAAAATATATTTATAATACTACTCTCTCTCTTTATTAAATTATATTTTATAATTAATAAATAAAAAGATAGAAAAATAAGTATATATATACGCTTAATATCTAAAAAATAATAAAAATAATAAAGAAATAATTATATCTAGAATTTTTTAATATAATATCTTTCTTTAAAGGCGATATTAATAATAATAATAGCTCTTTTTAATTATATTATAGTAATATTATTAATTATAATTTAAATATATATAAAAAGTTTAATTAGAAGAAAATCGATATAATATAATAAAAATAAAGTTTATAGACGTAAAGATAAATAATAATAATTTTCGAATTTATATTTAAGCGAGTAAAATATTAATAAAATAATACGATATAATTAGTTAAAAGCTTTTAAATTAAATTAAATTATAAGCGCTAAAAACTCTAATTTAATATTAAATAAGTTTCTTTATAGAGTATTATATAATTAATATTAATAAAAATTATTAATAATAATAATAAGGATTATAAATAACGTATTATAGCTTTAAAAGATATTTAAATATTAATTAGTAAGAGAACTCTACGCGAAAAACTATATATAATATAATTTTCAATTAATATAGATCTAGAAAATCGATTCTCGACTTTAAAAAAATAAGGCTATTATAAAGATATCGAATAATTTTAATTTAATTAAAAACGAGATATTCGAGATAGTTTTAAAATCTTATTAGTTAATTCTTTATAGATAAGACTCTTTAAGATATCGCTTATAGAAGTTATCTATTAGATTTTAATAATTTTTAAATTTATCGCTATTCGTATTATATTAGATAAGATTATTATTAAAATCTTTTTATTTAACTTTATACTTAAGACGACTATAGATTAATTTAAAAATAAGTATTTCTTTAATAATTTATTCGATTTAATTGTTAATAGTAATATATTTCGACGAAGAATTTATCTATTCTAGTAAGAGGTTATTTATTATAAAACTTAAGAGATTAAAATAGAAGATATCGTAAATTCTTATATTTAACGAAAGTTTTAGATAATATAAGATTCTTATAAGATCTATAATCTCGAATAAATTAAGTCTCTTATAGTTTAGTTTATAAAAAAGACGATTAAAGATAATATTCTTATTATTTAGAAAGATCTTATCGCCTATTTAAAAAGTAATCTTTTATTAATACTTATTAATTTATATAACTATAGTCTTCTAAACGCGATTTATATTACTTTAAATATACTTAAGAACTTATTTTATATAATTTATAATATTCTTCGCTTAAGTAATATTAAGATATTTATATATAATCTTATAATCGATAATATTTAAGCTAAAAATTATTCGAGAATAAAATTTCTTATTTATAAGAAAAGATAAAATACTAGTAGTCGATAAAGTAGTATTATTATTAGCGAACTCGATAATAAATAATTATTTTACTTAATCGTTCTATATATAGTTATAATATATTCGAAGATAACGCTTTATATTCTAATTCGCTTATTTAATTTATTTATTAATTTTAGAGTAAAAGACTACTAATAGTATAACTATAATATTTAATCTCTTATAAAAAGACTTTTATATAATAGCTATAAATTAAGAGTCTTAATTCGATATTATTAAGATTAATAAATTATATAGATAAAATACTTTCTTAAGTAATAAGTTAATTATCTTTTTAGCGATAATATTTTCATTAATATCGAAATAGACTATATAGTAATATTTCTTAGTAAACTAATTAATTATTACTTAAATAGCGTTATAATTATTAGATATAGATAAGTCTATAACGAAGTTAACTAATATATCTTATTATTATTTCTATAAGATTAATAGAGATTATAATAAATTATACTCTCGATTATAAGATACTTTAACTCTCTAATAGATATAGTAATTCTTAACGTAAATAGCTATAATAGTTCTTATATCTCGTTAATAATATTCTCTTTTAAGTAGTTTATAAGTATATACTATCTCGAGATAGTTATAGAATAATTAATTATATATCTCTTAAATAATATCGATATATATATTATTAAGTATCTATAAACGATTCTTATAGAAAAGTATTCTATTTTATATAAAGTATTTATTAAGAATAATTCCTTAAAACTTATTCTTACTTTCGACGATAATATTATAAGTTTTAATATAATAGTTATTTTTCTTATTTATCTCTACTATCTTATAGTAAATAGAATTATCGACTATATATATATCGATATATTCGTTATTTAATTTTAATTAATTAAAAGTAAAGATTATTTAATATTATTAAAGTAATTATTTATTTTCGAAATTAATTAGTTTATACTTAGTTATTCGTATAAATATATTCGCCTTAACGTTCTAAGATTTAAATTAATAAATAATCTTTATATTAAATTCTAATAATATATTTAAATATTAAATCTAGCGTTAACTAAGATTTCTTTTTTTAATAAAATATATTAATTTATTATAATCGATAAAGATTTTAATAGAGATATTTATATAGATAGCTATTACGCGTAGAGTCTCTATCTATTAAACGTATAGCCTTTATTTAATAGACGTATAGCCTCTATCTACTACGCGTATAGCCCTTCTAATTAAATTAGCGACCGCGCGAAAGCTAACGAATACTAATTAAAAATAATAAAGAACTCGTATAAGCTAATAGATATTAATCGAAAATAGTAAAGAGCTCGTATCTAGTCTCTTTAAGATTCTTATAAAGATACTTAGTAATAGTAGAGTAAGTCTCTCTATTTCTCTTTTTATAGATTTATAATATCGAACGATTTTAATTTATCGATTAGTAAGATTTTTAAATAATTTCTCTATAACGATAGTTGATTAGCTAACTATTCTCTCTACTTACTATTAAAAATACGTCTATTATACTTAAATATCTACTATCTATCGACTAGCTAATCTTTCTATATCTAAAACGTATTAAATATAGTCTTATTATTCTACATATAGACCTATATAATATTACCTCGCTATTCTCCTCTTATAGTCTATTTAGTCTACTTATCTCGTCGTTCTTCTCGTATAATATCTAGTCGTCGAGATAACTACTATAGCGATCGTAAATCTCTTTACTATAATACTTATAGTATAGAGATAGATATAGAGATAGATATAGAGATAGATATAGAGATAGATATAGAGATAGATATAGAGATAGATATAGAGATAGATATAGAGATAGATATAGAGAAGAATAGAGATAGATATAAAGATATAAGATAGATATAGATATACGCTCTAATTCTTATCTATTAAGTAAGAAATATAGACGGGCGATAAGATAAGAGTTAGTTCTACTATTATATTCTACTATAAAGATATTCGATAGAGACTAGATACGAGTTCTTTATTATTTTCGATTAGATTTTATTAGCTTTCGCGCGGTCGCTAATTCGATTAGAGAGGCTATACGCCTAGTAGATAAAGACTATATATTTATTAAGTAGAGATTATACGCGTAATAGCTATCTTTATATATTCTAGCTTAAGACGCTAATATTCTAGATAGCGAATAATTATTAATAGTTTCTTATTATAGATCTAATAATTATACTTAGTCGAGATTAGATTTTTACTATAGAAAAATATCGAATAGAGTACTTTCTTATTATTATATTAGAAAAGAATATCTTTATTAATATAGTTAAAAGAGTTAGTCTTTAGAATAATCTTTTTTATTCTATTAAAATAACGTAGAATAAGAGCTTTAGTAACAACGACTTTTGAAAAGTGAAAAGCCTCTTAATATACTGGTACTGGTCGAAAAGGTATAAAATATTTTATAGGATATTCCATCGCAAGTAATATTACACCGTACCCGGGTATGGTATAAATAGAATCGGATATCATACTATTTTTCTGGTATGGGTTCGGGATATCCCACGGTATGGTATATCTGGGTATCATACCATGGAATGGTATATGTATGGGATATCCCCACTGAGATTTCTATATTTAGAAGTATAAGTAGCTATTCTGATCATCCTTCTGGCCAACCATGGCTACCACTATCATCTACCATGACTGTCACTATCATGGCTGCCACTACCATGGCTACCTACCATGGCTGCCCCTATCATAGCTACCACTACCAATGCCTGCCACTACCATGACTGCCCCTATCATGACTACCCCTACCATGGCCACCCCTACTACGGCCACCCCTATCATGGCTGTTACTGTCATAGCTACCACTACCATAACTACTACTACCATGGCTACCATATAACAGTAGACTATTTCAATAATAAATAGTGGTAGCCATGATAGTGATAGCCATGATAGTGGTAGCCATGGTAGTGGTAGCTGTTAGAATGTCAGATATGTGATGTGTAGAACGGACGGATCAATTCTCCAGAACCTCTCCGGGGCCAGGTTCTAAATATAGTACAAAATTAGGTAGCTGGAAAACATAGTGGCTGGGATGCGCGGGGGTCACATTTCGATGGCAGGCATGGTAGTGGCAGGCATGGTAGTGGCAGGCATGAAAGTGGCAGGCATGGTAGTGGCAGGCTTGGTAGTGGCAGGCATTGATAGTGGTAGCCATGGTAGTAGTAGCTATTATGTCGGATTCATCGAATAAATGTATCTAAATATAGAAATTCCAGTCGGGATATTCCATACATATATCATTCCATGGTATGATACCACAGATATATTATACCGTGGGATATCCCGTTAAGATTTCATATTATATTAGATATGAAATTATATAAATCTTAATAACTTATATTATATTAGAGTATAATATATAATAATACTAAGAATTAATTACATATAGTCTTCTTTATAATAAATTTTATTATAGATTTAACTATTTTAGAGAAGTCTCTAATAAATTACTAGTAAAAATTATAAAATTCGATAAAGGTCTATATTTTTTAAGATTAATAGATATAGTCTACTTAATAATAGTTTAAATTTTAATAAAGTTTATTTATAATTCGTCTATAGATATTAGTAGATTCAAAAATTTAATTTTCTAAACGTGGAATTTATTTTTAAAATATCTATCTAAAGATTAATATTTCTTAATTTCTAAAGAATTTATCTAACGTATTAGATATATTTCTTTTTTATCTTATTATAAATAAGTATATTATCGAGATAGACTTAATAGAAATTATTTAGATATTTAAATAGAATATTATTTATATACTATTAATATATAGCCGAGTCGTTAATTAATTTAAAGGGGAGAACTCGATATTTATATATCTTAAGAAAGATAATAAAAGTAGTAAAATTCTTACTATTCGAATATATACGTAGTTTACTAAACGCGATTATAATATCTAATCGAGTAAGATATTTATATCTCTAAATCCTTACTAAAATCTTATTTATTAATAAAATTAAATATCGGTTTCTTTTAATAATAGCGTTTAGCTTTCGTATAAGAGTGAAAGTACTCGAAGCGAATTAATAGACTTTCTTATATCGCTTATTAGACTATACGCTACGTAGCTAAGACGAGTATTTAATATATTTAATAAAGTCTTAAATACTTATAAGTCTTCTTTTCTCTTTTTTTTTAATTATTAATTTATCTAGTAACTAATCTAGTTTATTCTATTAACTATATATTTAAATCTTATACTTATATAGCTATTATATAGTTTTATTAAAAGAAATCTTATTATCTTATAATTCTAATAACTTTATTTATATAAAGCTATTTAGTTTAATTATAATAATTAACTCGAGAATTAATTTTATTAATTTATAAAGTAAAAATATTTTATTATAATTAATTAATGACGTTTTTAATCTAATAAGCGACTTTTATTAAAATATATCTATTACGTAGTTAAGCGATTATAATATTAATTCTAATATTTATAGAAATTCTAATAATACTATCGACGAAAATAATAATCGTCGAAGCGTTATATTTAATAATTCTCTATCTATAAATAAAGACTCTTATCTTATAAGCTTAATTTAAATTTAACGCTATTAACTTTTAAAGCTTAATATTAAGAAATAATTAATTATTAAAAAACTTAAACTAATTAAAATATAGAATATATAAAAAAATCGTTATAAGTATAGCGATAATTACTATCGTAATTCGAGCTATAAAAAAATAAGTGTTATTAAAATATCTAATACGTAATATTCTTAATAATTATAGCTTAATAATTATATTTATTTAAGACTATAATAATATTATTATCTTAATATCTTATATTAATTTTTATACGAATAAAGAAAAGACTTATTAAACTTTAATTCTCTTAAAAAATACTAAGAAGTAGATCTAGAGAAATATTAGAAATACGATATTATATAATATTAAAAAATTTATCTAGAAAAAATATAAGAGATAATACTTAAATTAAATTCGTAATTTAGTTATTAAATCTTATAACGTAGAATACTAATTAGCTAAAATAGTTATAAGAGATATATAATTAATAATTAACTTTAATTACTATCTTATTATACTTTAATTATAACGAGATTATTATATAATCGATCTAAAATATATAGAAAGCCTATAAAATAGAGTAATAAAGAAAATTTCTTTAAAAACTATAAATAAGATTACTTAATCTATTATCTATACTATAATATTATAATAATATTAAAATATAAAGTAAAGACTATAAGAAATAAAAGAGCTCTTTACTTTAAAGAAGACTCGCTTTAATAATAAGATAAGTAATTAGAGAAATAGTAATTAATAGTATACTAAGTTTAAGAAATAATATATAAAAAGCTAATAAGATTAAAAGAAGAGTTTATTCTTATTAATATTATAAAATTAAAAGTTTAAACGAATTAAACTCGAAGATAGCGACTCTTATATTAAGTTTAAGACGTTTTTTACTAAAATATAATACTATAATTATAAATAATTAAGGTATTATAAAAATTCGCTTAAATATTTAAACTACGTTATAAGTAATAAAGTATATAATTATAGATTAAATAAGAGAAAAGATAAAGTTTAATACTTATCGCTATAGTATTAAATATATTATTAATTAAATAATAATCTCACTCTCTATTATTAAAAGATAAAATTATTATATTAAATAAAAAGTATAAAATAATTACTCTAGTAGATATCGATAGCGAGAAAATCTTTATATCGTAATCTTTTATTAAAGAGATATAGATTTTTAAATCTAAATACGCGTTAATAATAATATATATTATTAATAATTATTAAATACTCTTATATAAGAAGTATAATCTAGTCTTTAGTCTCGCTAATAGTTAAGAAAAAAGTAATAATAAATCTTAAAGATATATATTATAGATATATATAAATATAATCTTATTTTTAATTTCTCTTAAATCTATAATATTAATTCGATTATTTATTAACGCGAGTAGTTTTAAATCTATTACGATTTTTTTATAAGCGATAAAAAGTAAGTAGATATCGTAATAGTAGACGTAAAGTAATTTATATTATTAATTAATATAGCAATTACGTATAGCTTAAAATAAATATTTATTATATTTTTATATTAGATTCTATTTAAAAGTAATAAAGATAATTATAATAAAGCTATATAATATAATATTACGTAGCTAGATAACTCTAATATATTTAAATAACTTAAGAATCTATTAGAAGTCTTTTTAGAAGAGCTATTTAATAGTCTTAATATATATAATAAATAAAGACCTATGAATTAAATTCATAAAGTTGGATTTTTCATTTTTCTAAGTTAAATAAAGTTGAATTTTTCTAAGTTAAATGAAATTTTAGCTCTAGCCCTAAGTTAAATCGAACTCTAATCGCTTACTATACGTTTTTAATCTATTTTCATTACTATAAAATTAATAAAGAAGATAAAAGCTCTAATTCTAAGTTAAATCGAACTTTATTTACTTTCTATATAATAAATAGTCTACTTCTATCACTATAAATCGCTAATTAATTATATTCTTATCTAAAAAAGTAATATTTATTTAATAATCTTATTCTTAATATATCTCGCTAGTCGAATAAATTATCTTTTTAATAGATCGTCTAAAACTATAATTAATAGATCGACTTTATTAATAATTTAATTTAAGATTATATATAATTAATTATAAATAAAGACCTCGAAATATAAATATAGATTAATCTACTATAATAATTAACTTTAGAACTTATTAATCATTATACTAAAGATTAATCAAATTAGAAATTAAATATATCGAAAGAAAGTATATATATCGTTTAAATTAGGCGGAGTTAGAGGGATATATAATATATAATATTATTTATTATTATATTCGCTCTTAAAAATATAATAATCGAGTATATTAAACTTAATATACTTAATTTATAAATATATTTATTATATAGATTTATACGTTACTCTAAATTTCTTAATAATATTACTATATAATTCTATTTTAATTTTAAATAATAAAATAAAAGCGAGATTAATTTAAAAATATTTATTATTTTAGTAGATAAAAGAAAGCTATCTTTCTTATTAACGACTTAATCTCTATTATTATAAAAAATCTTAATTTTAAAGAACTTATTAAGAACTTAACTATTAAATTAGATAATATTTTTATTAAGAATATAAAGAATTACTCTAAATATATAGAAATTAGTTATTTAATATAGATTAAGATTATTATAAATAGTATTAATTAGCTAAGTAATAAAGTTATCTAATAATTACTCGATAGACTAATCGATAGCTTCTTATTCTTTAAAGCTTATTAAGATACTATTATTTATATCTAATAATCTTTAAGCGAATTTCTTTATATTAATTTAATCTTAATTATTTAAATTAGAATTTTAAAGTCTTATATTTTCTATTAGTCTAAGAATTTAAATATAATTTTAAAAATAAGATATTTTTAATATAGCTCGAGTAATATAATTTAACTTAATATTTTTAATAATTAAAAGAATTTAATTAAAGTTATTATAGAAGTATATAACTATATTATTAAAAGAAGTAGAATTTTTTTAAATATTTTAGAATATATAATCGACGGTCTCGATATCGTAGCGGTTTTATATAAAGATCTTATTTTAGAAAATAAGCTCGATTATCTTTAATAATTAAGCTAAATTAAATATTATCGATATATTATAATTAGACTAAGTAATAGTATTAAGAAAAATCTTAAAGTAAGAATAAGCGATAATACTATCTTAAAGAAGAATAAAGGCGATATTAGATAAAGCTATAATAATAATTATCTTAAAATTATTTTATACTCTTCGCAATATAATATTATAAAATATAATCTTATTAATATCTTTATAGTTATTAAGAAAGAAAAGTTAGCTATTAGAATAAGAGATCATATTTTAAATAGTATTAGCTATAGTAATTTAATTATTATTAAAATTTATTTATATCTAATCTTAGATATTAATTTAATAATTATATACTTCGTATAGAAATTAATTTTATCTATTAATATAATATTATTTATAGTCTCGCTAGATCGCGAGTAAATTAAAGTTAATAATAAGGCTAATATTCTTTATAGAGCTAGTATTATTTTTCTTTAAGCGGATTTAAATTAAATAAAAATAGAAGTCTTCGACGATAATTTATTTATATTATATATCGTTTAATAAAAGAAGAATATAATACTAAGTCTAAAGAATATAAATAAGATTATTAGATAATTTAAATAAAGAATAAGAAATATTAATTAAGAAATATATATAAAGTACGAGTAGAGAATTAAATTATTTATAAATAAAAAAAGAAAAAATATATATAGCGCGAAAGGTTTTAGTAGCTAAAAAAAGAATATTATCTTAAAAAAAGTCGCGATATTTTAAAACTATCGTTAGCGCGATAATTTTCTTATTCTATAGCTTAAAATACTTTAACTTATTAAAGAAATTATTAAAAAAAAATATCTAACGCGAAAGATTTTAATATATAAAAAAAGAAATATTATATTAAAAAAAGTTATAATATTTTAATACTATCGTTAGCGCGATAAGTTATTTATATTATATTTAAAGTATTTCTATTTAATAAAGAAGAAATTATCTATATATCTTAATTTATAATTATTTTATAAATCTAGAAGATTATCGAGCTTATATTATAATAGAATTATTATAAAGAGACTTTATAAATAATATTCTTCTTTCTAGACTACTATTTTATTTAATATTTAATCTTATTCGATATTATTATAAAGTAAGTCTCTCGCTATATAGATATTATAGTAGAAAAAAAGAATATTACTATCTATCGTATATAAGTCTTCGAAGAATATAGAATTTAATATATTTAGAAGAAGGTATTATAGATAAAAGAGCTTTTTAGCGTTTAAATTAATATAGTATATTTTTATAATAATATCTCTACGCCTCTAACGTAAACTTTATTTAAATATATCTCGCTTATTTTTTTTTAAATATATTATACTAGTAGATCGATATAGAAGAGATCTTCTACTTATTTTCTTTATTAATATTATTAATTTAATTAAAAGAAGGCTATTAGCTTAATCTAACGTTTATATTCTATATCGATTATATAAAATAAATTATTATTATTATTAAATATTATATTCTATTAATTTAAGAGATAAATAGATAATCGTTTAATAGAAGAATTATAATTATATAGTTTAAAGCTAAAAATTCTTTAATAAGCTTCCGCAGAGCCTACTCACCGTATATCTCGATACTTTTAAATCTCATTTATCTAGTTTAGCCTTATATCGTCTTAATCTACATTATTCTTATATTTTATTTAAAGATTAATTTAATCGCTACTCTTATAAATATATTTAAAGATATATTTAGAGACTTTAATATTAACGTAGATCTTTATATTAATATAAGCGTTATACTTAGTTAATAAATAGAGATTATAAAATATCATCTAATAATTCTACTTAGATTTATTATCTAATACTTTAATAAATCTATATTAATAATATATAAAATATTTAAAATCTAATTTAAAGATAATATAATCGCTAAAATCCTTCGAAAATTACTTATTATATATATTCTTATCTAAGTCTTAATAAGATAAGATAATATCTATTTTACTAGTAGTATATTAATTATAGTTTCTATAGAGTATATATTTAATAATAATTATATAGAGATTAGAAAATAGATTTTAATTAGAAATCTTAATATTAATAGCGACGTCGACTTTAGCGACACTAAAGAATCGATCTTTAAAGTATAAAATAATAAGAATATAAGTATATAATAAACCTCGTTTTTGAAATTTAATAATATAAGTATAGGTCGAAACTCGATCTATTATTTATAAAGTTAGTTAGAGTTAAAGCTAATCGATATTTTAATCGATTATACTTCGCTCTTATAAGAGTAAAAAAAAATTAAATAGTATTATAGAATTAATCGATAGAAATTACGATATATAATACGTTAAATTATATTAGAAGTACTTTTAGAGATTATAATCTATATTAATCGTCTAACTAATATATCGTTTAAGGGGTTACTCTATTAGATAAAATAAAAGAGAGCTATTATATTATAATAGAGGATAAAAAGTATATAAGTATATCTAATATCTTTTTTTTAGAATATTATTTATAAGAGTTTTTAGCTTTAATTTAAATATTCTAATAATTAGATTAAGCTAATTAATAACGCGTTTATTAAATAGAAGATTTTTAATAATCTTAGTTTATTTTAAGTTATAGATAAAAGTTATAAAGAGATTCAATTAATTAAACTTAATAAATAGAATAATAATATTCTAATAGAGTTATTTTATAAATCGTAGACTTTCTTAATAGAAGAAAGAAAGAATAATATATTATTTATTAGTCTAATCGCTTATAGTAACTCTATTAATATAAATATTAATAATTACTTAATAGATATTAACTTAAATAATCTTCTAATTCATCTTTAGCTAATAAAGTTTATTACTTTTAATAATTATATAGATATCGTAGATAAAATACTATAATAGTCTATTATAGTAAAGAAGACGATTAAATTTACTAAAACGACTCTATATTATATATCTATAGAAAGTTAGCGATCGATAGAATAGAAGAAATAAATAAGATAGATCTATAATATAAAATAAATATTACTTATTTAGAATTACCTTATTCGATAGTTTCTCTAACTTATAAGATAGCTTCGCTATTTCTATTTCGCTAGATAAGAAAACTTCTATCTAATAAAATATCTATATTAAATATATTATTATACTATAATTATTCATCGAATAAGAAGATAAGAGAATAGCGTAGGAGTATATAGACTAAATACTAATATAAAATACTAAATCTCTTACTACTTCGAGTCTCTATTAATATATTTCTAATCTTAGATATATCTAATAAATTATTAATATCACTCTTTTAAATAATAGTAATCTTATCTAAAGTAGAACGATTATAGATACGTAGATTATAATACTATAAGTTTTTATAAAGTAGCTTATAGTCTTATATATTCGAATTAATCTCTAATCTTTTAAATATCGATTTAAGAGCTTTAAAATAGAGATTAATACTTTTAAAGTTTATAGCTATTTTATAATAAAGTATCTAATTAATATAATTATAGTAGCTATATCTAGTAAAGTTAATATAAAAAACGCGATTAAGAGAAAGTTATATCGTATTATAGATTAATTTTAGATATTATTTATAATATAGATTTAGTTAAATATCGAATTTTCGCTCTTTAAAGGCGCTAGAGCAGATATATAAGTAGTAATTACTCTCTGAATTTTATATATATATAAGATAATTAAATAATTAATAGTAATCTACTATAAGATTATAGAGGTTATATTATTATACTAAACGCTATAATAACGAAATTCTTTACTATTATTAATAAGATTCGAGGTTTTTAGCGTTAAAGAGTAGAGGATTTAATTAATAATATACTCGCTAAGGTTAATCGAATCGTTTATACTCGTTTCGACGCCCTTATAGTCTTATTTTATATCGTCTACCTCGTCTATTTTAGATATATCGACTTTAATCTTTTCGCTATCGTAGTATTACTCGACTATTTTATCTTTCTATAACGTTATATTATAGCAATTATAAATCTAATTTATAGAATCTAAATTATATTATATAGACTTTATAATATATAGATAACGCGTAATATAGCTAGTAAGCCTTATTAGAGATTAAGTAAAATTTAAATAAAGGCTAGAAGATAGACTAAAAGAACGTAAACTATCGAAAGAGTTATTATTAAAGAAGTCTATTAGTAGATCTCGTAATAGAGAGTCTTTAATAGCGTCTTCCTCTTATTTAAAAGCTTTTTCTTAATAATATTTAAGATTTAATACGTGTTAAAAGGCTTTAAAATAGAGTAATAAAGAATAAATAGAGGAGAAAGACGCGTTTTAGAAGATAGTATCGTTAGATTAAAAAGCACTATCGCTAGCTTAAGAGGAATCTATAAAGAAAAATATATTTATTTAGACTCTTTTAAAGGGTTTTTTAGCGCGTTTATAGCTAGTAATAAATAGCTATTAAGCTCGCTTACGATCTCGATTATTAATAGTAATAAATTCGCTAAAAAACGATTTAAAGATATTAGTAAGGGCTTTAAGAGGCGAGAAAAAGAAGTATATATATCTTAGACGTTTAATAATCTTTAGACGAGGGGTATCGAGAGTAAATATATTTATTTTAATGGAATTGATAGAATTAATAGAGAGATAGAAAGATAATAATTATATAAATAGATAAAAGAATTATCTAGTCTCGAACGCGTTTCGTATAATTATATTTAAATACTACGTCGCTTTATTAATAGTAAATTAAACTTTTTAATTTTTATAGCGTTAAAAAGCGTAAAGCGAGCTTTATAATTTAAGAAATAATAAAATAACTATATATATCGTAAGCTAAGTACTTTAAAGTATAAAACTTCTATATATAAATTTTTAATAAGAAAAGCGTAAGAGAGCTATCGAGCTAATTTAGTCGATTTAATTAAAGAGCGTAGCGAACTTAAATTAATAATTAACTATATATATAAATTTAAGATTTTCAAGCTTAGCTCTATCTTATTCTTTTATATATACTAATTAAATCGAGTATTCTATCGATTTATAATCTAAAAAACTATTTAGAAATAATTCGATTTATAATATATTATATAACGAATTTATAGTAATTAGAGATTATTTAGATATTATATTTAAGAGAAGATAAATCTAACTTTTAACTAATTAGATTAGCTCGCTAATACTATTTATTAAAAAACTAAATAATTCGTTATAATTATATATTAATTATCGAAAGCTTAAGAAGATAATTATTAAGAATAATTACTTATTATCGCTACTCTTAGAGATCTTAAAAAGATTTATATATATAAAGTATTTTATTAAAATTAATATTTGTAATACGTATTATAAAATATAAATATAAAAGAGAGATAAGTAGAAAATTATCTTTTAAACTCGTTATAACTAATTTAAATATTAAGTAATATCTTTTAGCCTCGCAAATACTTCTATAATCTTTTAAGCTTATATAAATAAAGTACTTAAATTATATATCGATATCTTCTATATAATATATTTAAATAATATATTAATCTATTTTAAAATAAAAGAGTTATATTAGAAGTATATATATAAAGTATTACGCGTATTATTAAAGTATTAACTCTATATAAAATTATTAAAATATACTTTTAATCGTAATAAAATTATCTTTTTAAGATTTTTAATAAACTAATATAATATTTAAATAGAATTATTATATATTAAGACTATTACTAAATAATTAGAATTAAAATCTATTAAAAATATCTTAATCTTTCTAAAGTTTATAAACTTCTATTAATAATTTATATGAGGCTTTTTATAGATAATTATATCTTTAACGAACCTAATTCGAGAAATAAAGAAAGACGAGATTAAATTATCTTTTATATTTAATAAAAAAAATATAAGACTTTTAAAATATTTAAGCGAGTATTTATTATCGTATTTATATTAGAATATTATAATATAAAAATATTATTTATTATAAAGATTAATATTTCTAATATAAATATAGATAATATACTTAGTTAATTAAGCGAGAATAAATAATAATATCTTATTATTTTTTCTAGTTATAAATTTAAGAGCGTTAAGCTTCGCTAAAATATATATAATAAAAAAGCTCTATATAATTATATTAAGTTTTAAAAATTAAAAATATTATTTATAAGATAGTAAGTATTTTATTTATATAATCTTAGATTATAATAATTTATATTATTTTATAATAATAAAAGAGCTTAATATAAAGTAGATTCGCTAAATTAAGAAATTAGCTATATTTAACTTTATTATTAAATATTATAAAAGAAAACTTAATTCTATAAATATATTATTAAGAAAATTTAATATTATTAAATTAAATAGTAGCGAGAATAATAATAATAATTTTCTCTTTATTTTACGAAATAAGCTTTATAATTAGAAATATTAATTTAATCTATAGAAATATAATAGTATATTTATTATAATTAAACTTATAGCGTTAACGAATTAATTAAATAATATTATCGTTATAGATATCTAAGTTATTATCTTAGATAAAAGAGTATTTAATAAATAAATATATATTCTAGATATTACGATATTATTTTAACTTCTAATTTATTAGATTTTAAAATTAAAGAGATTTTATTTAAAGTTATAAAAATTAATAATAATATAACTACTTAAATTATAATATAAAAATACTTTTATTATAAATAAAAAATAATATTAAAAATACGCTATTAAATAGAATAAGCTTTCGAAATAGAAAGTTAATAAGAATAAATTATTACGTCGTAATCTCGTAGTCTATATTTCTAATAATTCTACTATAAAGAAAGAGATTTTTTATATAAATTATAATAACTCTAATACTAAATATCTTACTTATAAGCGTATTAAGAAAGATATTAAATTTAAATATTATTAGATAAATATAATAAGCGATATAATAAACTATATTTATTTTTATTTTAATTATTAAAAAGTATAAGTTTATTATTATAAGTTATATAGCGAGCTAACGTCGATTCTCTTAAATAGTATAAATTTATTTTATATTTTATATTAGATTTTATTATAAATCTATTATCTATAAGAGATTTATATATTAATAAGATTTATAATACTATCTTAATCTTAATAAATAAATTAATTAAGTATATAATATATATAGCGATTATTAAAAATTTAAAGATTAATAGCTTTACTAATATCTTATAATAAGAATTTATATTATTACGCGATATAATATATAACTTAATTTCAAATCGAGGTTTTCTATTTATAAATAAGTTTTAAATAACGCTATATTAATATCTAAATACGAAATATAAGCTAAATACTATATTTTATTCTTAAATTAATAATTAAATTAAGAAATAAAATTAGATATTAAAATATTATCTATAAGTATATTATAATTATAAATAAAATAATTAATTTAAAATCTTATTAATAACTATATTTATATATAATAATAATATATATATAAATATTAATAAGACTCTATAAGATCTACTAATAAGATATATAATAGACTTAGAAAATATTTCTAAAAGTAGAATCTTAAGAAGAAAAGTATTATTTATTATAAAGTGAGTAAAATAATTATAAGAGATAAGATTATATCTAAAAGAATTATAAAAGCGAGTATTAAAGTAGTAAGTAATATACTATAATAGTAATTATAAAGCTATAACCTTTAAAAAAAAGATAAAATACTATTATAAAGTTTAAATATATATATTTTATAATTAAAGAAGAAACTTAATTATAAATAGCTTAGATCTTTTAAAGTATTAAAGAAAATAGATATATAGATTTATAAGCTAAACCTCTCTACTAAATATAAAAAAAATTATTTTATATTTTATATATTATTATTAAAATTATAATATTTATATAATAATAATTCGAAGTTATAAATAATCTTAATTAATAAAAAAGAAGAGTAAAAGATTAATAAGATACTAGATAAAATAGTTTATAAAAGCGAGACTAAATATCTTATTAACTAAAAAAACTTTTTATTTTATAAAACTTTATAAGAATTAATAAAATATCTCGAAAATATTAAAGATATAATTAAGAACTTTAAGTAAATAAAAAAATTATATAAATTAATATCTAAGATAAAACTAAAGATATAATCGTTAAGAGAGATTAAGAAGTAAGAAAGATTACGAAAATAGTAGTAGTAGAGAAGTCTTAGAAAGTAAATAAATTATAATTAAAAGACTTAGCGAAAATAGCTAAGATATTTATAGAATATTTTAAAGTATTAAAATATCGTATATTATTAGAAAGATAATCTCGAGAATTATATATAAGACTAATACTATTTAATATTAATCTATCTATTATCTTATATTAAAAAATAATTATTTATTTAGAAGATTTATTAGATAGTAAGAAGATCTAATATAAGAAATAGCGAGAGAAATAATTAAAAAAGAGATAAAGATAATAATATTAGGTCGAAGTTTCTTAATACGATAAGCTATTATATATATTAACTCTATATTCTAATATATATTAATTAAAATTTATATTATTTTATACTCGAAGAATAATATAAATATTTTTATTAATGCGAATCGTAGTCATAATATCGCCTTAGTAAATAAGAATTAGATTTATAATATATATATAATTCTTATAAAAGTATCGTCTATATTTACGCTAATATAAACTAATAGAAAACGCGATATAAATCGTATAAAGATTATATATAAAAGTATATATATAATAATAATAAAAGGAAATTAATATATATTAACGTAATCTCTAAGTTATCTAATATCTCTTTTACTTATAAAAGAGATTTAAAATAGCGATAAGAGAGGCTAATAGCCTTCTTAATGAAATATATTTTTAAAATAAATATAAATATTTATTAGTAATAGCGCGGAATATAAGAATTATAATAGCTATAAGTACTTAATAACTTATAAAACTATAAAAGCGGAGATTTAATATTACTATCGATATATTAATATATTTCTTATACTATTTAAAAGATATTATAAAGTATTCTTCGAGATACTTATTATATATAAAATTAATCTAAATAACTTTAGTCTTATTTAACTATTATTTTAATTAATATATATATTATACTATTATAATAATATATAACTCGCTATTATAATATTACGATAAAAATAAATAAAGATAAAATAGTAAATATAAAGAAGAATTAGATACTTATTTATAATAACGTCGATATTAATATTATTACTAAAAAGAATAAAAATTAAATTAAAAATAAATCTTCTATACTTACTAACGTAACTTTTAATAATTATTATAATAGAATTACTACGATTATAAAGTAATAATATAATAATAATATATAATAATAGCGATAATAGTATATCGTAATAGAATAGTACTATATCTATATTCTATTAATTAAAATAATAATATATATAGCGATATTATCGCGATTTAATATATAAATATAATAATATATTTAAGAAGATCTTAGAATATATAATATAAATACGCTATTATAGTATATATTAGTTTAAATTATATTTAAACTAATAATAGATAGCGTAGATAATATTAATAAATTTATATATATTTAATTATAAAGCGTAATAATAATAAGATTTAGAGATAAAATCTTCTAAGAGAGAATATAATTATAAAAATAGAAATACTTAAAGTAAACTAATAGACTCGCTTATATTACTTATTAGACTATAAACTATATAGTTAAAACGAGTATTTAATATACTTAATAAAGTCTTAAATACTTATAAATTTTCTTTTCTCTTCTTCTTTTTTTAGTTATTAATTTATCTAGTAATTAATCTATCTATTCTATTTACTACGTATCTAGACCTCGTAATTATATAACTAATACGCAGTTTCATTAAAAGAGATCTTACTATCTCACATTTCGATAGTCTATATAAAAACGAAATCCTCTATTCGACTTTTCCGCGAATAGAATAAATAAGACGAATAATATATAATTTAATATTATGAATCCCTTCTTTAGATATTCGTTTAGATACTTCTTTATCTATTTTAATTTATATTCTAATATCGAATAGATTCTACTTTTTAAAAGTTTCGTTTTATTGAAGCTATTATTAAATTTTAGTTTATAATTATAAAGACGATATAAGAAAAGTATATTTATCTTAGTTCTATCGAAAATATCTAAATAGTTATAATACTTCGAAGATAACTTACGTTTTATCTTCTTAGAACTAATTACGTTAACTCTATTAATCTAAATAAAGTAATTAGAATTATAATATCTCTTATATTTCTTTTCTAAGTTATAGAGATATAGTTTATTAATCGATATATAAGTTTCGCGAGATATTCGAGTAGGGGAAGGCGTATATAATATAGACGACGTATTATAGATCTTATTTATTATTAATATAAATAGTTTATTATCTTTTTTATAGATTAATTAATAGTAAGTCGCTATATTAATCTCAGCGATATTAATAATCTTAATCTTACTTAATAAAGAGATATTTAAATTATATTCCTTATCGTAAGTAGATAGAGAAGAGCTTTATTATTTTAATATAATAGATAGAGAGATAGATAATATAAGTAATCGAAGCTCTAGAGTAGATAGAAAAGGGAGTTCGTTTATTATTAATATTCTATTATTATTATAATTACATCGATCGAATAGAAAGAGTATCTTATTCTATAAAATATTAAGAATTACTCTATACTTATTTATCTAAGATTTTTCTACTTTTATATCATATTTTAATAATATAATTAATATTAGATATATTTCTTCTCGATAGTTTTTTACTATTATAATAGAAAGTAAATAGTATATAATTAGTTATTTTATAATCTAGTCGTTATAATCTCTTAATAATTTAGATCTTAATAGTAGAAGTAACTCTAGATATAAAACTTTATATATTGCTGAAATTAGAAACTCGTTTATAACTATATAAGTATCGATATATCTATTATCTATTAGAAAGTTTTTAAATAAATAATCTCTCTCTTATAAAGATAGCGTAATTTCTATATAAAAAGAATAACGTGCTAAGATGTTATTAAAAGTATCTATTAGATATACTTTATAAGTATCTCTTTTTATAACTTTAAAAGAGACTATTCGTTTCTCGAATTCGAAAAAAAACCGTCGCTATCCGTAATATCAACGTTATCGATTTCGAATTCTTTATTTATTTTCATCGCGTAAAGTCGTACTTCCTCGAAGGTCTTTTTATTAATCTCGATTTAGATAATTATTATATAGTTCTTTTAATAGTAATCTTTTTTATCGTAATTATAGTATATTAACTCTCTTAATTTTAAATTAATTATAATATTTAGAGGCGTAATAATTATATTTAAACTAAATTCGATAATAAATATAAGGTATATATTAATCGCGGGTATTATTATCGATATTTATATTATAATTAACTTAATAATAATCTTTATAAATTTAAAATTCTTATACTTAATACGTTATAAGTTATTTAACTTTCGAAGATATTCTTTTATAATTTTTAAGGTAGTAAAACCTCTTATAATCTATTATAACTTTCTTAGTTTTTTTCTTAGTTTCTTAGAAAGATAATTTTTTAGTATAAGAGTTTTCTTAATATTAAGAATAGTATCTAATTAAATAGAATTTAAATAGAAATCGATAAAAAATCGAGTCTCTTATTATAGAGTATATATATTATATTATATATTATTACGTCGATTTAAATATTAATTAATTTATTTATAATCTTAATAAAAGATTAATATAAATTAATAAAGTTTTAAAGTTTTCTATATATTAGATATTATATAGGTTTATCATTAAGTTATTAAACTATATAGACTATTTTAAAATTCTTAATAAAATAATAATCGCTATTAGTCTTAAATTTTTATTTTATTCTAAAGAATTAGTTATTCTAAATAGAGTTAATATTATTAATAAATAGAGATAAATTTAAGATCTTAATTAATTTTTCTTTTAATTATTTAGATATATACTTCTTCTTAATTAAAAATAGTTATAAATCTTTTATAGACTATAAATTAAGATTATTAACTTTTCGCTATAGAGAAGTTATATTCTTCTAAAAATCTTAAATTAATTAATTTATCTTCTTAATTATTCTATAAATCTAAAATAAATTATTTATAATTAAATTCTTTTTTATTATAACGATATAATAATTAGTAATAATCTTTTAAAAAGTATCTCGCTTCTAATAAATCTTATTTAATATAATTATAAATTTATGAAATTAATATTTAGCTTAATACTATAGTTATAGAATATTAGCGATATTCTAAAATATTTTTATCGAATTAAACTCGTCGGCTATATTATCTAATAGAATTAAAATTTATTAAAATTTAATTTACTTAAATAGAGTCTTAATTTAATTTATTTTTTCGATATTAAACTTTATTATAAAAAAGAAGAAAAGAAGATTTAAAATAAAGTGAAGTGGAGTTTAAATATTTCGAAAAAATAGATATTAGAAATACTAGATATACTAGAGAATAGCGAAATTTCTCGAAAGCGCGTCGAAATTATTCGATATTAAGAATAATTTTTTTTACTATAAAGCTTAAGATAAGATTATTTCTTTATAAAGATTTAATATACTTATTTCTTAATTATTTAAGATATTAAGAAGGCTATAAATACTTTAAATAGTAGTCTTTTAAATATACTTACTTCGCTTAGAAAGACTCTTATCTTATAGAGAAGTTATATATAAAAAGATTTCGAAGAATAATATCTTAAATTAGCTATAACTTAATCGTTTCTTATTTAATTAAGATCTTATTAAAACTTTAGATATTATTATATATAAAAGTATAAGTAATACTATTAATATATATTTTAAATATAGAAATATAAGATAATATTAACTATTTCTTTCGATTCGCTAGTCGTATAAATAATTCAATATCTACTTTATCCCTTAATTACTATCTATTAAAATCGTTTCGCTATTTTATTTAAACTCTTTAAAATCGATTTATTTATTTAATAGATTTATCTAGAAATATAATAGCTTAACTTAGTTTCTTATTAAAGTCTCTATTAGCGTATTTCTTCAAATTTATTTACTAATATAAATAAAATAAGTAAATTAATCTTAATTATAATATTAGAATTAATATAGATATAATATTAATATAGATATATTAAATAAGATAACTAAGATATCGAATTATATAGATAAAAAGAAGATATAATATAATAAAGAATATGTTCGTTAAGGCTCGCTAGCTATAGAGCTAAGAGATATATTAAGAATACGCTCGTAATATCTTCGAATACTATTTCTTTATAATTCAAGAAATTATAGAGCTTAATATACGCTTTCTAACGCTATAAAAATAATAAACTTTAATCTACTATTAATAAATTAAATAAATATTCAAATATAATAATTATATTAGACGCGTTCGAGATTAAATAATAATCCTTTCATTAATTTATATAATTCTTCTTCTTTTACTATTCTATTAATTTACTAATATAAATATATTTATTCTTAATATCTCTCGCGAAAACGTTACTAAACGTTTTAGATATATATACTTCTTTTATTTATCTCTTAAAGTCTCTACTAACGCCTCTAAATTATCTCTTAGCGAATTCGCTATTACTAATACTCGAGATCGTAACGATACTTAATAACTATCTATTATAAACGCGTTAAAAAATTAAAAAGAACTCGAACGAATTTATAGTTATTATCTTTCTCTATATACTTTTTTTAAGTTAACGATACTCGACTAGTCGCTTAATTAATACTATCTACTTTATTAGCTTAATAATTTACTTAATTAAATTATTAGCTAGTTACTTAATTATTTACTTAATTAGCTACTTAGATAATTACTTAATCTAATATTCTATAAGAGAAGAAATAAGAGAAGAAATTATAATAGATAAATACGGAGAATATTATAAAGAAATTAAGTAGTAATAAGATTATTATTATTAAGAATACGGCTTAACTTTTTAAGATTTTATATTATATTAGTTATTTACTTAATTAACTACTTAGCTAATTACTTAATTTAATACTTTATAAGAGAAGAAGTAAGAGAAGAAACTATAATAAATAAATATAAAGAATATTATAAAGAAATTAAGCGGTAATAAAATTTCTAATATTAAGAATACGACTTAGCTCTTTAAAATTCTATATTATATTATTTATTTATTTAATTAGCTATTTAGCTAGCTATTTAGCTAGCTATTTAGCTAGCTATTTAGCTAGCTACTTAATCTAATACTTTATAAAAAAAGAAGTAAAAGAAGAAAGTATAATAGATAAATGCGAAGAATATTATAAAGAAATTTAGTAATAATAAAGCTCTTAGTATTAAGAATACGACTTAGCTCTTTAGAATTCTACGTTATATACTCTTTATTATTTTATATTAAATTATTATTTAATAAGCGAAGAATACTAATATAACTTAAACTATTATTCTTACTATATTAAGAAATAAGAGAAGAAACTATAATAAATAAATATGGAGAATACTGCGAAGAATATTATAGAGAATACTATAAAGAAATTAAGCGGTAATAAAGTTATTATTATTAAGAATACGGCTTAGATCTCTAAGATTCTATATTATATTAATTATTTACTTAATTAGTTACTTAGCTAGCTACTTAATATAAGACTTTATAAAAAAAGAAATAAGAGAAGAAACTATAATAGATAAATACGAAGAATATTACGAAGAATATTACGGAGAAATTAAGCGGTAATAAGACTATTATTATTAATAATACGATTTAACTCTTTAAGATCCCACGTTATATACTCTCTACGATTCTATATTAAATTATTACTTAGTAAACGAAGAATATTACTATAATTTAGTTTATTATTATTATTATATTCATATAATATATTACTATAATAACGTTATAAGAGAAGAATCTATTACGATAATTATAGTTAATTAAGTCTCTATAGAAGAAATATCGAATAATATATATTTAAATAAATTAAAATCGTTCGATATCTTACTCTAATAACTATTTTATTATTAAAAAGATTTTATTATAATAGAAGATAATATAAGATTTATACTACTAATAAATATATTATCTTTATTTCTCTTTAATATTTTAATACTTCTTATTATAAGAATATAGTCTTTCTCTATTTTTTATAGATAATTATTATAAATTAATTCTTTATACTTAATATACCTTTCTAATTAAATCTTAGCGAGTCTCTCTCTCTATATATATATCTATATACTATATAGATTAAATTAATTTTATAATAATAAAAGTAAGTTAAAAACGTATAGTAAGCGATTAGAGTTCGATTTAACTTAGGGCTAGAGCTAAAATTCGATTTAACTTAGAAGAATTTAATCTTATAAATTTAATTCATAGACCTTTACTTATTTATTTATTATATCTTATTTAATTTACTTAAAAGTTTATTTCTATTTTAATAATAATATATTAATATATTTAGCTTTATACTTTTTAATAATTATAATATAGTTAATAATTAAGATATTAATTTTCTTTATTTTCTTAATTAATTTCTTCTTAGATATAAATATATCTATTTATTATCGCGATCTCTTAATATTTTTATTTTAATTAAACTTATCCTTTATCTTTTATTTTAATTTAGAATTTAATTCTTTTTTAATTAATTTATATCGAGACTCTTTAATATCGCTATAATTATTAATATTTATTATTTATTATAATAAATTATTAAATTTAATCTATTCTATTTTAATCGCTATAAATTAATAAATTAATAAATATATATAAAGAAATTAAAGAGTTTATATAAATATTTATAAATATTAAACTATTCTTAATTCTAATTAAAGTTTATTTTATTAAAAAGTACGTTAATTTTAATAAGTATCGATATTAGAAATAATAAGAATTTATATTATATAATATTTTAAATATATTATTATAAAGTCTAATTTAAAAAATAATTATTTTTATAAAGATAATAAGAATTAAAGAAAAGAAAGTAAGAATAAAATAAATAAAAAATTTAATAAGTAATAGTAATTTAATATTAGTTAAATTAGATAAAAATAATCGCTTATTAACTCGCTTTCTTAGATAACTTATCTTTTAATCTATATAAACTATAATAATAATTATAATTATTATAAAAGTAATTGAGATTATATTAAATAATAATATTTAATAAATGTAATTTATTTAAACTTAAATCTTTAAAATTAAAAAGAAAGCGTTTTATTAATATCTAATTTAAATTAGATAATATAAAATAATCTAAAAATTTAATACGCGCGATAGATATCTAAGCTTTTCTTTCTTTTTAAAACTTTCTTTTTTATATTAATTCTTCTTATTATAAGATTATCTTCTTTATATATTAAACTTCTATTTAAATAATCTAATACTATTATAATAATATCTAAAATATAATATAATTATTAAATTATATATTTATTTTTTATTTTTTAATAACTTTAAATTAATATATAGATAAATTAAGTAAAGAGCTTAATTTATATATACTTAATCTATTATTAATAATTCTTTAAAAACGTTAATACTATTTTAAAGTATTAAGTATAATATTAAAGTAAAGACTTTATTAAATATTATCGCTACTTTAATTACTATTACTATTAGTTTAATAGATAATATCTCTATTTTAATAATATTAAAGCGTTAATAGAAACTAGATTTTTTTTTAAATTATTATTATATTTATTTTATATAACTAACGCGAGTTATAATTTAAGCTTTACGCGAGATTTATTATTATTAGAAAATAATTAATCTTATAATCTCGAAGCTTCTCTTTTAATATTTAGTTTATTAAATTATACTTAATTAAGATCTATTAAAGCGCTATTATATTTAAAATTTTACTTTTAAAATATTATATAAGATAATAGAAGTTTTTCTAATTTATTAATTTAAGAGTAAGTTTTTTATTACTACGCTTTATAATTAGCTCTAATAATTTCTATTTAAATAAATACTTACTTTTATATAATATATAAAAAGCCAGTTATATTATAGAAAAAGAATTTAAATCTTATAATTTCTTTAATTAAGTTATTTAAATTAAGAAGAAAAATATATTTATCTTTATATAATTTAATTATTAAATTAATTATAAGATATAATTATATATTATTAATTACTTTAATAATTATAAGAAGTATAAAAGAAATAAAATTATATAATTAAATCTTTATAAATCTTTCTCTTTTAAGTATTTATATTAATTTAGAGTTTAATCGCTATTTAATTAAAAAAAGATAAGATATAAAAAATATATAAAAGTATATTTAATAACTTTAAAATAGATTAATAGAATTTATAATAAGAATTAGAATTAAGAATTAGATATAATTAATTAAAAGATAATTTTATATTATTTATATAATAGTAAGAGTAATAATTAAAATTAAAATATTAATCTAGATAGTATAGTTTTTATAATAAACTTTTTATTATTATATATTAATAAATATTTATAATTTTATATTTTAAATATAATTATATTTAATATTTTAAGATTTTTAAAATAGCTTAATACTTATTAATTAACGCGTTAATATTTTTATATTTAAGCTATAATAGAGTTTATTATTAAATTCTATATTATATTTTTAAATAATTTAAAAATAAAGTTTATTTAATTATTAGCGCGTATAATAAGATTATTTTTAATATTTATATTTTATTTAACTTCGATATTATCTATATTCTTATAATTTAAACTTTTATCTTTATTTATACATATAATAATTTACGTAAAAAGCGAAACTTTAAACTTTCTCTAAATTATACTCGCGTATTTCTTTTATATAATACTATTAAAATATAAATTCATTAAAATAATAACTAGAATTAAAAACTATTTATCGCTTATTTATTATATTTTATCTAATTTACTTAAAAGCTTATTTTTATTTTTATTATAATATATTAATATATCTAACTTTATATATATTATAAAATATAGCGTAGTTAATAATTAAGATCTTAACTTTCTTTACTTTCTTAGTTAATTTCTTCTTAAATATAAATATATTTATTCGCTATTATAATTTCTTAATATTTTTATTTTTATTAAGTTTATTCTTTATTTTTTATTTTAATTAAGAGTTTAATCGTTATCTAATTAACTTATATCGAGACTCTTTAATTTTATTAATATTATTAATATTATTAATATTTAATATTTATTATAATAAACTATTATACTTAATATCTTCTACTTTAATCGCTATAAAAAGATAAATTAATAGATATATATAAAGAAATTAAAGAGTTTATATAAATATCTATAGATATTAAGCTATACTTAATTTTAATTAATACTTATTTTATTAAAAAGTATATTAATTCTAATAAGTATCGAAGTTAGAAATAAAGAGAATATATATTATATACTATTTTAATTATAGAGTTTAAATTAAAAAATAATTATTTATATATAAAAAAGAAAATTAAAACGAAATACGCGAAAATCTTAATAAATTATAATAATTTTAATTAAATTAAATTAGATAAAGATAATTATTTACTAACTCGCTCTTTTAAATATCTTATTTTTTAATCTATACGAATTATAATAATAATTATAAATATTATAAATATTAGAACTAGTATAGATGCGATACTAGTATAAGTGAGGTAGATTAAGAATAATAAGGCTATCGAACTATGTAGGTGGGAAGAAGGCATAATATAGTAGAAGATGCCTCCGCTAAGGCTCGCTAGATTATAGAGCTAAGTGATATATCAAGGGTACGCTCGTAACACTACCCCTCTTCTCTCAATAGCCATGGCCCCCATAGCTGGTAGACCGGAGATACACGCCCATTACTTGCCCTGTGTCTTCAAACATCCATAGTCCGTATAGGCCTCGATCGGAGAAGATTTGCCGAGGTGTAGTAGTATTACCGAGCCGTATACTGGTCTTAACTATACCATACCTGCCATACCCACATCGTCCTTCAGAGATCCTAGAGATATAGCCACATCTTGCCTGCGTACCAGCAAGATTCCTCGAGTCCTTCTCCTTATCTAGTCGTCTTATCAAAGTTACTATAGTTCGATAGAATTAAAGAAAATCTAATATATATATATATTATAAAACTTTCTTAATACCAGTTAATAGTCTAACCTGAGAGCTTTACTATAGATTTACCCTATGTCTTCTATACTCTTATTATTAAAAATCTATTCTCTACTTTATTCTTTATCTTAGTTTTATTTATCGATTCGTAGATTTAGTAGAAAGATAGAGAAAGAATTAAATATAATAAATGTCATTTAATAGTAGACTTACTATATGTGTTATTAATATACTTAATAAAGAGATCGAATCGTAATCGTATTATTAAGTCTATTCCCGTCGCCATTATAGTAGACTTATTATATATATTATCGATATACTTAATAAAGAGATTATACGTTTATTATCTTTATAGTAGACTTATTATATAGAGTTTATAACGATTTCTTTCTACTATTAATTCGCTAGTCGTACGAATAATTTCTATATCTTATTTATCCCTCGCCTACTATTCTAGTAAGATCGTTTCGCTATTCTATAAGGCTCTTTAAAATCGAGTTACTCGTTTAATAGACTTATTTAGAAATACGATAACTTAACTTAATATCTTATTAAAGTCTCTATCAGCGTATTTCTTTAAATTCGTCCGCTAATTCGAATAAAGTAAGTTCGATTACATTTCTCTTTATCGAGTATATAAAGAAGTCTTATTATAATATTAGAATTTATATAGATATAATACTAGTATAGATAAGATAGATTAAGAATAATAAGACTATCGAATTATATAGATGAGAAGAAGATATAATATAATAGAAGATATCTTCGTTAAGGCTCGCTAGACTATAGAGCTAAGTAGTATATTAAGAATACGCTCGTAATAATAAAAGTAAATAAGATTATATTAGATAATAGTATTTAATAAATATAATTCGCTTAAGCTTAAATCTTTATAATTAAAGAGAAAGTATATTATTTATTAATATTTAAATTAAATTAGACGATATAAAGTAATCTAAATATTTAATATAAATAATAGATATCTAAGCTTTCTCTTTTCTCTAAAACTTTCTTTTTATATTAATTCTTCTTATTATAAGACTATCTTCTTTATATATTAAATTTCTATTTTAATAATTTAATATTATTATAGTAATATTTTATTACGAAAAAGCGTATTCTATCGCTAATCGTTACGTTAAAGCGCTAAAAGAGCGTAAACCTCTATCTAAACGATAAGAATTCTCTAAAGTATACTAAATCCGTAATAATTACACACTTCGAAAAATAGCGTATATTTCTATGCGTTAGCCTATACGTATATTATATTTAGAAACTCTTCGAGTATAATCCCGTAAGCTACTTATAATCTAATACTCTATAGAGAATTTAAATACTTCTTCTCTAGATTATAAGTCTAATATGCTATTAATATACTATATAGACTAAATAATCTATTTAGACTATTCGAATTACATTAGAAATTAAACTGATATTACTATTATTTATTATAAAAAAGCGTATCTTATTGCTAATCGTTACGTTAAAGCATTAAAAGAGCGTAAACTCTTATCTAAACGATAAGAATTCTCTAAAGTATACTAAATTCGTAATATATTTAAATATAATATAGACTTTAAGCTATATATTTATTCTTTATTTTTTAATAATTTTAAATTAATATATAGATAGATTACGTAAAGAGCTTAATATATATATATTTAATTTATTATTAATAGCTCTTTAAAAAAGCTAATATTATTTTAAATTACGTCTAATAATAATCTATTTAAAAGTATTATAATAATACGTTTACTAGATATCGCCGCTACTTTAATAAATATTCTTATTATTTTAATAAATATTATCTTTAATTTAGTAATATTAAAGTATTAATAGAAATTAAATAGTATATTCTTTTAATTATTATAATCTTTATTATATATAACTAACGCGAGTTATAGCTTAAGCTTTACGCGAGATTTATCGCTATTAAATTTTAATTAATCTTATAATTTTAAAGCTATTCTTTTAATATATAATTCGTAAGATATTATATTATATATATATATATTATATTATTTAACTATTATCGTTAAAGATTTACTTTTAAAAGATAACTTTATATTTTTATAATAAATAAGATATTAAATAGAATAATTAATATAATTTAATCTCTTATTTATTAGTTAGTAATAAGTTTTATAACTTAAATATTTAATTATATCTAAAGTTATAATTATAATTATCTTTATAATTATAATTAATATAAATTAAGACTTTCTATTAATATATAATCTTATTTAAAAGATTAATATAAATATAATTAAAGATTAATATTCTTTTTAATAGCGTTAAACGCTTAGTAAGAAGTATTAGAAGATTTATATCTAGATCTTTAATAATTATATATTAAAATTTACTTACTTTAAATTCTAGATATAAATATTTTTACTTTTAAATAAGATAAAGAAGTTATAAGTTTAGAATCAAATATTATTAAGAGTCGCTTACTATTTTCTACTTTATTTTAGCTATTTATAATTATTAATATACTCGCTAATAAGAAAGATATACTATTATTATATAAATTTAATTTCGATGTTAATAGTAACTATAAGAATTAAAGCTATTAAATATAAAGATATTCGTAAATAAGAAAGGCGTATTATTACTATACGAATTTAATCGCGATATTAATAGTAATTATAGAAATTAAAGCTATTAAATATAGAAATATCTATTAATAAGAAAGACGTATTATTACTATATTAATTTAGTCGCGATATTAATAATAATTATAGAAATTAAAAGTATTAAATATAAAGACATTTATTAATAAGAAAGATATATTATTACTATATAAATTTAATTATAATATTAATAATAGCTTTAGAAATTAAAGGTATCGAATATAGGGATATAATCTTTAATTTAATATAGATTTTAGAATAAGAAATCTCTTTTATTAAAGTAATAGTATTTTTATAAATATATATTTATATTTAAATTAATTTAAAAAGTTTTATTCTATAAATATAATATATATAAAGTTATTAGATTAAATATAATAGTTAAATATATAATTAAAATAATAAGTAGAATAATAATAAGAATATCTAATTCTTAACTTAAAATGGTTTTTATTTTATTTATTATATATTTTCTTTTTATAAAAACTATATTTAGACTTTAATAATACTATATTATTATTTATAAATTTATATCTTATTATAATTATCTAAGAAGCTATATATCTTTTAATTATAAAGTAATTCTTTTTATATAAAATATATATAATTAAGTCGCTAGATATTAGTTAATAATTTTCTTTATTTTTAATTATTAAAGAGTAAGTTATATTATTAAAATTACGAGTAAAGATCTATAAATTAAATTTATAATTTTTTTTTTTAATTAGAGCTATCGAGTAAGTAGATAAGCGATCTTTGATAAGCGATCTTTGGTAAGCGAACTTTGGTAAGCGATATTTGAATTCCTTGCGCTTTAATAATTATAAGACTAAATTTCAAAATTCTTAAAAATTCGGAAAGTATAAATAGCGCTTCAAAATCTAAAAAAAGATCTAATAATTTTAATAGAAAACAAAAAAGTAATTCTATATATTAATAATATATATTTATTTCTTTAATAAGAAAGAGATAGGAGGGCGAGATTTTAATAATTACGAACGCTAATTTATTTACTTATAATAATTTAGTCGATCTAATTAAAAAGCGTAGCGAATTCGAATTAATAATTGATTATATATATAAATTCAAGATTTTTAAGCTTAGTTCTATATTATTCTTTTATATATATTAATTTATTAATTTTATTTTTATAACTTCTTAAAGTATAATTAATATAAAGATTTAAATTTTAAGCGAATTAATTAAATTCAAAGCTATATAAATTAAAATCTTCTTTATTACTTAAATAAATATAATTTAAAAAATAATTAAATCTATTAATCTCTATAATTCGCGAATTTTCTTTAATATATAAGCTATAAAGTCTAATTAATAATAATATAATTAACGCGTATAATTAATTTACTATTTAATTTAGATATATATAATCGATATAACTACGCACCTTTCTTATTTATAATTATACTTTTTAAACTTCGCATATAATCTTCTAATTTTTATCTTCGCTTAATTTTATTTTTACTTTATTTCGATAATTTAGATAAATCTAGATAATACTTAATAAATTATTAAGAATTTTCTAATCTTTTATAATTTTTAAATTAATAACTTTAATAAATAATAATATTATATATTAATAAATTATAGTTAATAATATAATTAATTATTATATTAAGAAATATAGCGCTATTAAATATATATTTACTTTATAAAAATAATATCGCTAATTTAATTTAATTATAGAGTATAAGAAAAATAAATTTATTTTTTTAAATATAGATAATATTATAATAAATAAGTATATTATAATATAAGAATTATAATAATAAAAAGAATTTTTTAAAAAAAAGAGTAAATTAGAAAAGAATAATATTAAATATTTATTATTAAGATAATTAATATTATATAATTAAAGTTTTATTAAAATAAAATATTATTTTAAAATAAATTAAGTTTAAATATTAATTAGAAAGCTAATTAGAAAAAGAAATTATCTTTTTTTTATTAATATATATTATAAAGCTATATATAAGCGCTTTTTTTTATATTTTAAATATACTTTAGATATTAATTATAATATTAATTAGAAAGAATTAATTTTTAATTTAAAATATTAAGAATAATATAGCGATATATTATTAAAGTAATATAAATTTCTATTATAGTAAGAGATAGAATTTATATATTTAATATTAATTCTATTTTATTTCTAATATTTTATTTATTTATATATCTCTTTTAATTTCTCTTTAAATATCTTAATTTTAAGATATTATCTAGATCTTTATCTAATATAAATCTAGCTTTTTTAATTAATAATACTTAATATAAGATATTAATAAATATATTTTAATATAAAAATAGTAATAAATTTTATATTTTTTTAATATTAATAATAAAAAATAAAAAATATAGTAATAGATAAAGAGAGTATAGATTATATAGAATTAGTTTAAATTTAATAATAATTATTAACTTCTTTATTAGAGTTTAGAAATTAGAAAATCTTAGAAATAGATGTAATTTAATAAATATATACTCGTTAATTTTAAGAAGTTATATATTATTTATTATTATTATAATAAGATTTTAATTTATCTATTTATAGATTACGAAATAAGTAATATAATAGTATATATTAAATTTAAAATATATATTAAGAAATTTGATTTAAGTAGTTTATAACGAGTAAAGGCCTATGAATTAAATTTATAATTATTTTTTTAATTAGGGCTATCGAGTAAATAGGTAAGCGATCTTTAATAAGCGAACTTTGGTGAGCGATATTTGAATTCCTTGCGCTTTAATAGTTATAGGACAAATTTTCAGAATTCTTAAAAATTCGAAAAGCGTAAATAGCGGTTTAAAATCTAAATCAAAAAATCTCAAAATTTTAATAGAAAACAAAAAAGTTATTACTATTGTAAATAACGTATATCTATTTTTTAATAAGAGAGGCGTGGAAGAGCGAGATTTTAATAATTACGAATATTAATTTATTTACTCGCGATAACTTAGCTAGTTTAATTAAAGAGCGTAGTAACTCTAAATTAATAATTGACTACATATATAAATTTAAGATTTTTAAGCTTAATTCTATCTTATTCTTTTATATATATTAATAAACGAATTTAATTAATAATTTTAAAGATTAAATATATTTCTAAATTAAATAATATAAATTTTTAATAAATAAAAAAATAAATAGAAAGTTTAATTTATTATTTACTTTAGAAAAAAAAATTAAAATTCTTTTATAGTATTAGAAGATTAAAAACTTATATACGAAGATTTCTTAAAATAATTTTATCGCTAAATTATAAATATTAATATTTTATTTATAATTATTTATAATTCTAAGATATTATAATTTTTATATTACTTTATTTTTAATATATAATTAAAATTAGTATTTATTATAAAGAATTAATTAATAAGAAAAGATATAAAGCTAGAGATAAGATTATTAATTAATAATATTAAAGTTTCTTTAATTCTAAATTATTAATTACTTTATAATTATTAATTATTTATAATAATTCTAGTTTTTTTTATTAATATTAATTAGTAATAGTATAAGATTCTTATAAATTTTAAATATATCGAAGATAAATATACTAGTTAGAAACTTATAAATATTATTAATTTAATTCTTCTAGAATATAAGATTTAAATTTATATATTTAAATTTATAATTAATATTATTAGTAATAATAATATACTCTTTAATAATTTAATAATTTATCTTTTTATTATTATAATAAATAACTCGCTTAATATTAAAAGATTTAAGTCTCTAAATTATTTATAATATATTCTTTATATAATATATAATATTTAACTAATTTTAAAAGAACTTCTAAATAATATTAAAAAAAATTTAATAAATTTTTTTTTTAGAGAAGCTAAGATAATAAAGAAGATAAGAAATAAGTTTAAATAAATCTAATAAATCTATTAAGAACCTTAATAAAAATATAATATTCTTTTTATTATTCTAATTATTATATTATAAACTATATTAAGATTTAAAAAGTTATTATATATATTAATATTAGCGACTAGCGTAATAAGATTTTTTTTATATTATAAATTATATAATTTTAAAATAGAATAATATTAAATAAATATTTTATTAGTATATATAAAAGAATAAGATAGAGCTAAATTAGAAAATCTTAAATTTATATATATAATTAATTATAAATTTAAGTTCTCTACGCTTTTTAGCTAGAGCGGCTAAATTATCGCCTTCTTATTAAAAATTAAATATACGTTATTAATATATAAAATAACTTTTTTATTTTCTATTAACATTTTAAGATTTTTTTTTAAATTATAAAACGAAACGTGAACTCTAAGATTTTAAAAGAATTTCTAAATTTAGTCTTATAATTATTAAAGCGTAAGAAATTTAAATATCGCTTACTAAAGTTCGATGAATAGTCGAATAGCTCTAATTAGATATATATTATTTAATTCTAAAATAACCTTTTTATTTTATATTAAGATTTTAAGATTTTTTTCTTAAATTATAAAATAAAATATAGGCTTTTAGATAAAAAAAGAGCTATTAAATTTAGTCTTATAGATATTTAAAAGTAACGAATTTAAATATCGTCTATTAAATGTTTATATAAGATAATAAGATCTCTTTTAATAAAACTATATAATAGCTATATAATTATAAGGTCTAGATACGTAATTAATAGAATAGATAGATTAGTTACTAGATAAACTAATAACTAAAAAAAGAAGAAAAGAAAAGAGAACTTATAAGTATTTAAGACTTTATTAAGTATATTAAATACTCGTTTTAGCTATATAGCTTATAGTCTAATAAGCGAGATAAGCGAGTCTATTAATTCGCTTTAAGTACTTTTATTTTTATAATTATATTCTCTTTTAGAAGATTTAATCTCTAAATCTTATTATTATTATATCTTATAATTAAATATATATAAATTTATTAATATTATCTACGCTATCTCTTATTAATTTAAATATAATCTAAATTAATATATACTATAATAGCGTATCTATATTATATACTCTAAGATCTTCTTAAATATATTATTATATTTATATACTAAATCGCGATAATATTATTATATATATTATTATTTTAGTTAATAGAATATAGACGTAGTATTATCTTATTACGATATACTATTATCGCTATTACTATACGCTATTATTATATTATTACTTTATAATTATAATAGTTCTATTATAATAATTATTAAAAGTCGCGCTAGTAAGTATAAAAGACTTACTTTTAATTTAACTTTTATTCTTTTTAGTAATAATATTAATATTAACGCTATTATAAGTAAGTATCTAATTCTTTTTTATATTTACTATTTTATCTTTATTTATTCTTATTATAATATCGCGATAGCGAGCTATATATTATTATAATAGTACGAGTAAAGATCTATAAATTAAATTCATAATTATTTTTTTAATTAAGGCTATCGAGTATAGAGGTCTATATCGAAAGTTCTATACCCGCACTAGTGCAGCCCTAACTCTACTTTCGGAAAGCGGCCCTGTAGAGGGGAAGCCTAGAAATATCTTCTTACGGCGCATGGATGGGACTTTAGGTACCTACTTCTTTTGGCTTGATAGGGGCATTAAGCCCCGAAACCTGGCTAGGGCTAGGTGCGATTCCGAAGAACTCCAGACGCATTGTCCAGGTAGCCCTTTAGGTGAGGCGTTATCCGAAGTCTGAGCGCAAGAGTCTTGGCGGGTGTAGGACTTTCGGTGCAGACCTCTGTAAGTGGGTGAGCGATCTTTAGTGAGCGAACTTTGGTGAGCGATATTTGAATTCCTTGCGCTTTAATAATTATAAGACTAAATTTCAAAATTCTTAAAAATTTGGAAAGCACAAATAGCGCTTCAAAATTTAAAAAAAAATCTTAAAATTTTAATAGAAAACAAAAAAGTAATTCTATGTGTTAATAATATATATCTATTTTTTTAATAAGGAAGATATAGAAGGACGAGATTTTAATAGTTATAAACGCTAATTTATTTATCTATAATAAGTTAGCCGATCTAGTTAAAAAGCGTAGCGAACTTAAATTAATAATTAACTATATATATAAATTTAAGATTTTCAAGCTTAGCTCTATCTTATTCTTTTATATATATTAATAATATATATATTAATTAAGATAATAGTTAAATAAGATTATAATTATTTAAATTAACTTTATATATAATAAATATCTTAAAGAATACTTTACGATAATTTATAGATAGTATAAAGAGTATATTAATATATCGATAGTAGTATTAAATCTTCGCTCTTATAGCTTTATAGATTATTAAGTACTTATAATCATTATAGTCTCTACGTCTCGCGCTATTATTAATAGATATTTATATTTATTTTAAAGATATACTTAGCTAAAAAGGCTATTAGCCTCTCTTATCGCTACTTCTATTACTATATCTATCGCTACTCTTATCGCTACTTCTCTTATTTATACTTTAAATATCGATTATAAATAAAAGAGATATTAGATAACTAAGAGATTACGCTAACGTATACTAATCTCCTTTTATTATTATTATATATATACTCTTATATATAACTCTTATATAATTTATATCGCGTTTTCTATTAGCTTACGTTAGCGTAAATATAGATAATACTCTTATAAGAGTTATATATATATCGTAAACTCGATTCTTATTTATTAAAGTAATATCTTCGCTGCGATCTATATTAATAGAGATATTTATATTATCTTTTATCGCTAAATTAATATAAATTTTATTAATATATACTAGAGTATATAGCTAATATATATAGCGACTTATTATATTAAAAAACTTCGATATAATATCGCTATCTTTACTCTTTCTTTAACTACTTCTTTTATTACTTTTTATATTAAATCTTTCTATTATCTAGTAAGTCTTCTAAATAAATAATTACTTTCTAATATAAGATAATAGATAAATTAATATTAAGTAGTATTAATCTTATATATAACTTTAATAATTATTTTTCTTACTATATATAGCGTCTCGGCGCTTTAAAATCGACTTATAAATATTTTAGCTATTTTCGCTAGACCTTTTAGCTATAATCTATTTACTCTTTAAGACTTTTATATTACTATTATTTTTATAATCTTTTTTACTTTTTAATCTCTCTAAACGATTATATTCTTAGCTTTATCTTAAATACTAATTTATATATTTTTTTTATTTATTTAAAGTCCTTAATTACGCCTTTAATATTTTCGAGATATTTTATTAATTTCTATAAAGCTTTATAAGATAGAGAGTCTTTTTAATTAATAAGATACTTAATCTTATCTTTATAAACTCTTTTATCTAATATCTTATTAATCTTTTACTCTTTTTTAAGATTACTTATAACTTTAAATTATTATTATATAAATATTATAACTTTAGTAATAATATATAAAAAATTAAATGGATTTTTTTATATTTAGTAAAGAGATCTAGCTTATAAGTCTATATATTTATTTTCTCTAATACTTTAAAAGATCTAAATTATTTTTAATTAAGTTTCTTCTTTAATTATAAAATATATAGATTTAAGCTTTATAATAGTATTTTATCTTTTTTTTTAAAGATTATAACTTTATAATTACTATTATAATACTTTACTTACTACTTTAATATTTATTTTTATAATTCTTTTAAATATAATCTTATTTCTTATAATTATTCTACTCGCTCTATAGTAAGTAATACTTTCTCTCTTAAGATTTTACTCTTAGAAGTATTTTCTAAATCTACTATATATTCTATTAATAGATCTTATAAAGTCTTATTAATACTTATATATACGCTATTATTATATATAAATATAATTATTAATAAGATTTTAAATTAGTTATTTTATTTATAATTATAATATATTTATAGATAATATTCTAATATCTAATTTTATCTCTTAATCTAATTATCGATTTAAGAATAAAATATAATACTTAGTCTATACTTAGTCTATATTTTATATCTAGATATTAATATAGTATTATCTAAAACTTACTTATAAATAGAGAGTCTTAATTTAAAATTAAGTTATATATTATATCGCGTAATAATATAAATTTCTATTATAAGATATTAATAAGACTATTAGTCTTTAGATTCTTAATAATTATTATATATATTATATACTTAATTAACTTATTTATTAAGATTAAAATAATATTATAAATCTTATTAATATACGAATTTCTTATAAATAATAGATTCGTAATAAAATCTAATATTATAGTGTAAAATAAATCTATATTATTTAGAGAAATCGATACTAGCTCGCTATATAACTTATAATAATAAGTTTATACTTTTTAGTAATTAAAGTAAGTACGAATATACTCTATTATATCGCTTATTATATCTATCTAATAATACTTAAATCTAATACTCTTTTTAATACGCTTATAGGCGATATATCTAGTATTAGAGTTATTATAATTTATATAAAGAATCTCTTTCTTTATAGTAGAATTATTAGAAATATAGACTATAAGATCATAACGTAGTAATCTATCTTTATTAATTTTTTATTTTAAAAACTTATTCTATTTAATAGCGTATCTTTAATATTATTTTTTATTTATAATAAAAATATTCTTATATTATAATTTAAGTAGCTATATTATTATCGATTCTTAAAATTTTAAATAAGATCTCTTTAATTTTAAAATTTAGTAAATTAGAAGTTAAGATAATATCGTAATATCTAGAATATATATTTATCTATTAAATACTCTTTTATTTAAATTAATAATTTAAATATCTATAATAATAATAATATTTTATTATTTTATTAACGCTATAAGTTTAATTATAATAGATATATTATTATATTCTTATAGATTAAATTAATATTCTTAATTATAAAGCTTATTTCGTAAGATAAAAAAGAAATTGTTATTATTATTCTTACTATTATTCGATTTAATAATCTTAAGTCTTTTTAATAATATATTTATAGAATTAAGTTTTTCTTTACGATATTTAATAATAAAGTTAAATATAGCTAATTTCTTAATCTAGCGAATCTACTTTATATTAAGCTCTTTTATTATTATAAAATAATATAAATTATTATAATCTAAGATTATATAAATAGAATACTTATTATCTTATAAATAATATCTTTAATTTTTAAAATCTAGTATAATCGTATAAAGCTTTTTATTATAAATATTTTAGCGAGACTTAATATCTTTAAATTTATAGCTAAAAAAAGTAATAGAGTATTATTATTTATTTTCGCTTAATTAGCTAAATATATTATTTATATTTATTTTAAAAGTATTAATCTCTATAATAAGCGATACTTTCTAATTATAGTATTTTAGTATAAATATAATAATAAATACTCGCTTAAATATCTTAAAAGTCTTTTTTTTTTTTTATTAAATATAAAGAATAATTTAATTTTATCTTTCTTTACTTTTTAGATTAAGTTTATTAAAGATATAGTTATCTATAAAAAGTTTTATATAAATCGTCGATAGAAGTCTATAAATCTTAGAAAGATTAAGATATTCTTAGTAGACTCTAATTTTAGCTACTTAGTAATAATCTTAATACGCGATAGCTTTATTTAGATATTACGCTAATTTATTAAGAACTCTAGAAAGATAATTTTATTATAATTAAAAGTATATTTCAATAATTTTATATAGAGTTAATACTTTAATAATACGCGTAATACTTTATATATATACTCTTAATATAACTTTTTCATTTCGAAATAGATTAATATATTATTTAAGTATATTATATAGAAGATATTAATATATAATTTAAATACTTTATTTATATAAGCTTAAAAGATTATAGAGGTATTTGCGAGGTTAAAAGATGTTACTTAATATTTAAACTAGTTATAACGAGTTTAAAAAACGATTTTCTACTTATCTCTCTTTTATACTTATATTTTATAATATATATTATAAATATTAATCTTAATAAAGTACTTTATATATATAAATCTTTCTAAGATCTTTAAGAGTAGTAATAATAAATAATTATTCTTAATAATTATTTTATTAAATTTTTAATAGTTAATATATAATTATAACGAGTTATTTAGTTTCTTAATAAATAGTATTAGCGAGCTAATCTAACTAGTTAAGAGTTAAATTTATTTTCTTTTAAGCGTAATATTTAAGTAATCTCTAATCGCTATAAATTTATTATACGATATATTATAAATCGAATTATTTTTAAATAGCTTTCTAGATTATATATCGATAGAGTATTCGACTTAATTATACGTGTTGAGATTATTAAATAGCTCTTTTAAAAAGACTTCTAATAGATTCTTAAGTTATTTAGATACGCTAGAGTTATCTAACTATATAATATTATATTATATAACTTTATTATAATTATCTTTATTACTTTTAAATAAAATCTAATATAAAAATATAATAAACGCTTATTTTAGATTATACGTAATTGCTATATTAATTAATAATATAAATTACTTTATATTTATTATTATAATATTTATTTACTTTTTATCGCTTATAGAAAAATCGCGATAAGTCTAAAATTACTCGCGTTAATAAATATTTAAATCAATATTATAGATTTAAGAGAAATTAAGAATAAGATTATATTCTCGCATATTTATAGTATACGCCTTTAAGATTTACTCTTACTTTTTTTCTCGATTATTCGCGAGACTAAAGATTAGATTATACTTTCTATATAAGAATATTTAATAGTTATCGATAATATATATTATTATTAACGCGTATTTAGATTTAGAAATCTACGTCTTTTTAATAAAAGATTACGATATAAAGATTTTCTCGCTATTAATATCTATTAGAGTAGTTATCTTACTCTTTTTATTTAGCGTAATAATTTTATCTTTTAATAATAGAGAGTAAGATCGTCGCTTAGTTAATAACGTATTTAATACTATAGCGATAAGTATTAGACTTTATCTTTTCTCTTATCTAATCTATAATTATATACTTTATTATTTATATTATAATTTAAATATTTAAATAAATTCTTATAATATTCTAGCTATTTATAATTATAGTATTATATCTTAATAAGAAATATCTTAGATTTAATATAAGAGTCGCTATCTTCGAGTTTAATTCGCTTAAACTTTCGGCCTTATAACGTTAATAAGAACGAACTCTTCTTTTAATTTTATTAATTTTTTATATACTATCTCTTAGGCTTAATATACTATTAACTATTACTTCTCTAATTACTTATCTTATTACTAAAGCGAGTCTTATTTAAAATAAAAAACTCTTTTATTTTTTATAATCTTTATTTTATATTTTAATATTATTATAATATTATAGTATAGATAATAGATTAAGTACTCTTCTTTATAGTTTCTAAAGAATTTTTCTCTATTACTCTATCTTATAGACCTTTTATATATTCTAAATCGATTATATAATATTCTCGCTATAATTAAAGTATAATAAGATAATTATTAAAGCTAGCTATTAATTATATATTTTTTATAATTATTTTAACTAATTAGCGTTCTATATTATAAGATTTAACGACTAAATTATAAACTTAATTTAAATATTATTTCTTATATTTCTTTTAAATAAATTCCTCGATATTATATAGTATCGTATCTCTAATATTTCTTTATATCTACTTTTTAATATCTATTAAGAGAGCTAAAGTCTAGCGAGTCTTTTCTTTATTTATATAAAAATTAATATAAGATATTAAGACGATAAAATTATTATAGTTTTAAAGAAATATAACTATTAAGTTATAGTTATTAAGATACTATATATTAGATATCTTAATAATACTTATTTTCTTTTAGCTCGAATTATAATAGTAATTATCGCTATATTTATAACGATATTCTTATATATTCTAAATTTTAATTAGCTTAAATTTTTTAATAATTAATTACTTTTTAATATTAAGCTTTAAAAGTCGATAGCGTTAAACTTAAATTAAGTTTATAAGATAAGAATCTTCGTCTATAAATAAAAAGTTATTAGATATAATATTTCGACGATTATTATTTTCGCTAATAGTATTATTAGAATTTTTATAGATATTAGAATTAATATTATAATCGCTTAATTACGTAATAGATATATTTTAATAAAAGTTATTTATTAGATTAAAAACGTTATTAGTTAATTATAATAGAACGTTTCTACTTTATAAGTTAATAGAATTAACTCGCGAGTTATTTATTATAACTAAACTAGATAATTTTATATAAATAAAGTTATTAGAATTATAAGATAATAAGATCTCTTTTAATAAAACTACGTAGTAATTATATAATTATAAGATTTAGATATATAGTTAATAGAATAAATAGATTAATTACTAGATAAACTAATAACTAAAAAAAAAGAGAGAAAAGAAAACTTATAAGTATTTAAGACTTTATTAAGTATATTAGATACTTACTCTAGCTATATAGCTTATAGTCTAATAAGCGACGTAGACGAGCCTATTAGTTCGCTTCGAGTACTTTTACTATTATAGTTTACTTATTAAATTTACTCGATAGCTCTATTTAAAAAAAAAGTTTATAAATTTAATTTATAAATCTTTACTCGTATATATATTATAATATAATATATTATTATAGATATACTATACTATAATATATATCGCTAAAATCTTAAACTTATATTAGAAAAATAATATAATATTTAATTCTATTTATATTATATTCGAATACGATATAATATTACTTAATATAAAATATCTTATAGAATATACTATATCTTTTCGACTAGTAGTAAAGATTATAATAGAGATATCGATCTTTTTTAATTTAGAATATTAGTATTTTAGATAGTAAATAATAGCTAGTAATTTTTTATTATAGATCTAATAGTTATATTTAATTAGAGTAAGATTCTTTTTATAGAAAGCTATTTGATATAAGTCTTTATTTTAGAATCAAATACTATCGTTAATATAATTAGAGAAATTTATTTCGAGTATAATATTTTTCGATTTATCGAAATAATATAGAATCGAAATCTTCGTAATAGCTATTTTTAATAAATAAAAGGCTTTCTAATAGATTAATAATTAATTAAATATTACTTTCTTAGCTATAAGTTTTATTATTAATCTTAGAATCTTCGAGAAATCTCTTATTAATTAACGATAGAAGTTAAAAAAGTTAATAAAGAGTTATATCTTTTTTAAATTAATAGAAGTAGATTATTTAATAATAGCTTAAAATCTAATAGAGTTTATTTAAAGATCGTTAATCGAGATAAAAAAATTTAAAAACCTTATCTCTTAAATATAAAATTTATATTTAAAGATATCTATCTATAACTTAGCTTTTTATAATTTTTAAAGAATCTTTTAAATATATATAATATATTTCTTTCTCGATTAATTATAAATAAAGATATCGTTAAAATAGACTTAGTAGAAGTCGTTTAGATACTCGAATAGAATAGTATTTATATATTATTTATAGATAACTAAGCTATTAATTAGATCGAAGAGAAGTATTTAATACTTATATACGTCGAGAGCAATAATAAATATAATAAAATTCTTATTATTAAAGTATATACGTAATTTATTAAATGCGATTATAATACTTAATCGAATAAGATATTTATAGCTCTTAATTCTTATAAGAATCTTATCTATTAATAGAATTAGATATCGATTTCTCTTAATAATAATTTTTAATCTTTAATAATTTATATAAAAGCGTAGACTCTCGCTTAATTTTTTAGTAAATAAAATAGAGGATATAAAGAAAGTATAATTAGATGTTATAAAGTTCTTTTTAAAATACTTATTTAAATATCTCTTAATCTATATTAACTTATATCTCGATATATAATAAATTTAACTCTTTAATAGTTCGACGATATTTACGTCTATAAATTTTAATTTATAATTATAAGAATAATATAATAATAGTTTATTTACTTTCTCTCTATTACGTTCTCGTTAAAAGTTATTAATTATCGAGGTTTACTCGACTATCGCTAACTTTCTATTAAATAACTTTAAAGAACTTAGCTTTCTTACGCGTAGTAGTCTCGCGACGACGAGAACTATATATAGATATATTAGAGAATATATTATCCTTTATTTCATAATCATTTAAAAGTATCTATAGTAGTATTTTAATAGAAAGTTAATAGTAGTCGAGTAAATCTCGATAACTAATAACTTTTAATAGGGATATATATTAAAGATATTTAAATAGTTATAATATTCGATAAAGTATTTTTATTTAATATTTTTATAGCTAATAATTTTAATAGCGCTAATTTAAATAGAATAATTCGATTTATAATACTTCTTATATTCTTTTTCTAAATTATAAGAATATAACTTATTAATCGATATATAAGAATTATATAATTCTTTTTAAGAAGATAACTTCTTTACTAGCGAGTTATAGATCTTATTTATAATAAGAATAAATAATCGATTTCTCTTATTAAGCGCTAATTATTTAGTATATATAAGAAAAGGCCTATGAATTAAATTCATATATTTTTTTTTTTTAAGGGCTATCGAGTAAGTAGGTGAGCGATCTTTAGTAAGCGATATTTGAATCCCTTGCGCTTTAATAATTATAAGACTAAATTTCATAATTCTTAAAAATTCGAAAAGCACAAACAGCGCTTTAAAATTTAAAAAGAAAATCTTAAAATTTAAATAGAAAATAATAAAGTTATTCTATGTGTTAATAATATATATCTATTTTTTTAATAAGAGAGGCGCGGAAGGGCGAGATTTGATGGTTGCGAACGCTAATTTATTTACTCGATAATAACTTAGTCGATCTAATTAAAGAGCGTAGCGAACTCGAATTAATAATTAACTATATATATAAATTCAAGATTTTCAAGCTTAGTTCTATCTTATTCTTTTATATATATTAATAATAGAATAAGATAGAGCTAAGCTTAAAAATCTTGAATTTATATATATAGTTAATTATTAATTCGAGTTCTATATACTTTTTAATTAAATCGACTAAATTAGCCTAATAACTCTCTTACGCTTTTCTTATTAAAAATTAATATATAGAAGTTTTATACTTTAAAGTACTCAGCTTGCGATATATATAGTTACTTTATAATTTCTTAAATTATAAAACTCGCTTTACGCTTTCTAACGCTATAAAAATTATAAAGTTTAATCTACTATTAATAAATTAAATAAATATTTAAATATAATAGTTATAATAGTTATACTAGACGCGTTCGAGATCGAATAATAATCCTTTCATCTATTTATATAACTATTCTTCTTTTACTATTCTACGAGTAAAGACCTATGAATAAAAATCATAACCCTTTTTTTTGATCAGGGCTGTCGAGTAAATTTGGTAAGCGGTCTTTGGTGAGCGATCTTTGGTGAGCGATATTTGAATGCCTTGCCTTTTAATAATTATAAGATTAAAATTCGGAATTTTTAAAGCATTTAAAAGCGCAATCTACGCTCTATAATTGAAAAAACTAATCTTAAAATTTTAATAGAAAATAGTAAAGTTATTAAAGGGTGGAAAGTAGAATAAGAGATTTTAATAATTACGAATATTAATTTATTTACTCGTAGTAACTTAGTCGATCTAATCGAAGAGCGTAGTAATTCTAAATTTATAATTAGCTATATATATAAATTTAAGATTTTCTAGCTTAATTCTATCTTATTCTTTTATATATACTAATTAATTTATTAATATAAATATAATCGTTCTTAATATCCCTCGCGGAAATATTACTAAATACTTTAGATATATATTTCTTTCACTCGTCTTTTAAACCTCTTATTAACGTCGTTAGATTATTTTTTAATAAATTTATTACTACTAGTAATTAAGATTATAAGAAAATTTAATAGCTATCTACTACTACTTAAAAATATATTAAAAGACTCTTAAAAAGAGCTCGAATGGATTTATAGCTATTATCTTTCTCTATATATCTTTTTTAAGTTAGCGATACTCGATTAATCGTTTAATTAATATTACTTATTCTATTAGCTTAGTAATTTACTTAGTTAAATCGTTAATTAATTAAATCGTTAATTAGTTACTTAATTATCTACTTAGTTAACTACTTAACTAGTTACTTAATCTAATACTCTATAAGAGAAGAAGTAAGAGAAGAAACTATAATAGATAAATGCGGAGAATACTACGAAGAATATTATGAAGAATACTACGAAGAAATTAAGCGATAATAAGACTATTATTATTAAGAATATAACTTAACTCTTTAAGATCTCACGTTATATACTCTCTATAATTTCATATTAAATTATTATTTAGTAAGCGGAGAATATTATTATAACTTAATTTATTATCTCTACTATATTAAAAAGTAAAAGAAGAAACTATAATAAATAAATACGAAGAATATTACGGAGAATACTACGGAGAATATTATAAAGAAATTAAGTAGTAATAAAATTATTATCGTTAAGAATACGACTTAGCTCTTTAAGATTCTACGTTATATACTCTTTATAATTTTATATTTAATTATTACTTAGTAAGCGAAAAATACTACTATAACTTAGTTTATTAACTCTATTATATTAATATAATATATTACTATAATAACGTTATAAGATAAAAATCTATTACGATAATAATAGCTAATTAAATCTCTATAGAAGAAATATCGAATAATATATATTTAGACGAATTAAAACTATTTAATATCTATAGCTATTTTATTATTCGAAAGCTTTTACTACGATAGAAGATATTATAAAATTTATACCACTAATTAATATATTATCTTTATTTTTTTCCGATATTTCGCTTATAAGAGAAGAATCTACTACGATAATTATAGTTAATTAAGTCTCTATAGAAGAAATATCGAACGATATATATTAATTAAAACTATTCGATATCTATAGCTATTTTATTATTCGAAAGATTTTATTACGATATAAGATATTATGGAATTTATATTACTAATTAATATATTATCTTTATTTCTTTTCGATATTTTAATACTTCTTATTATAAGAATATAATCTTTCTCTATTTTTTATAAATAATTATTATAGATTAATTCTTTATACTCGATATACCTTTCTAATTAAACCTTAGCGCGCCTCTCTTCGTATATATATATTTATATATAGATTAAAAACGTATAGTAAGCGATTAGAGTTTAATTTAACTTAAGACTAAAGCTAAAATTCGATTTAACTTAGAAAAATTCAACTTTATAAATTTAATTCATAGGCCTTTACTTGTAATTTAATATAATATTAATTTCAGCGATATTAATAAACTATAACACTATATTTTACTTTTCTTTTATATCTCTAGAAGTTAATATAGATCTCTTCTTATTAATTAATTTATTAAAGATATCTAAATTAATAATAATATTTAAGTTATCGTTATATACGAATTAAGAAGAAGACTTTTTTTTTAAAATAATCTATAAGATAGAGAGTTTCGATTTTAGATCTGATAAGATAGCGAGATTCTTCGCTATTAAAATTTTATTATTATTATAATTATAGAAATCTAAGAGCTAATTAAATAATTATATATTTTAAAAATAACTTCTACTTATTTTTATTAAATAACGTTATCTCTTAGTAAATGAAAATATAACTAAAAAATAATATTAATTTATATTTAAAATATGTAGAATATATATACGATTCCGTTCGATAACTCTATTTCTAAGGCTGAGTTAGAAACGTCGTAAAAAATTAAGAAAATTATCTTCTTTATTAGTAATTATTAAATTTCTATAATTTCACGTTATTATAACGAAGATATCTACTACTACTATTATATAAACTTTAACTATTATTAATACTTCTATTACTCTCGTTATTATTATAAATATCTCTATTAATATTTCTATTAATATCTCTATTAATATCTCTATTAATATCTTTATTAATAAGATTAAAGTTAGAGTAACTCTAATATCTATATATATATTAATTATAAATATTTATTATTTTAGCGTACTTAGTCTATTTTACTAAAAAATAAGACTAGAGACTTATTTTTAAATATTTTAAAAATATATTCTAAAAATATAGTAATCGAACGATACTCTATATATATATAACGCTAAGTTAAAAATAAGTAGAGGTTATTTTAAAAATATATAATTATCGAACTAGCTCTAATATAAAAAAAATCTTATCTTTTATTATATTAAAAGAAATTATATAATTTAAATTAAAATTACTTATTAATTAGTAATAAATTTTATTAGTATATACGAGTAAAGATCTATAAATTAAATTTATAATCTTTTTTTAATTAGAGCTCTCGAGTAAATTTTAATAAGCGATCTTTAATAAGTAATATCTGAATTGCTTATCGTTAAATATTCAAATAACTAAATTTAATAATTCTTTTTTTATATAAAACCTTATATTATATTCTATAAATTAAAAGAAAAGTTTTAAAATTTTATTAGAAAATAAGAAGATTATTCTAAAAATAAATAATATATATCTATTTTTTAATTAGAGCTGTCGAGCGAATTTTAATAAGCGATATTTAGATTTTCTTACGCTTTAATAATTATAAGACTAAATTTAAAATCTCTCCTTTTATCTAAAAGCCTATATTTTATTCTATAATTTAAAAAAAAATCTTCAAATTTTAATAGAAAGAAAAAAGATATTCTATATATTAAATAATATAGACTTATTTTTCAATTAAGAATATCGAGCGAACTTTTATAAGCGAACTTTAATAAGCGATATTTAAATTCCTTACGCTTTAATAATTATAAGATTAAATTTAGAAAAGAAAAAATTCTAAAAGTCTATATTTCGTTTTATAATTAAAAAAAAATCTTAAAAGTTTAATAGAAAATAAAAAGGTTATACTATACGTTAATAACGTATATCTATTTTTTTAATAATTACGAATACTAATTTATAGTTAGAAAAACTTAAACTTATATATATAGTTAAATAAATCTAATAGATCTATATTATTATTATATTTAAATCAAATATCGCGAGTAAATAAATAAATATTTATAACTATTAAAATCTCTTACTCTACTTTTAATTCTTTAATAACTTTATTATTTTCTATTAAAATTTTAATTTTTTTTTTAAATTATAACTCTCGATTTCCATTTTTTAATAATAAAAAAATAATAAAAATTTAATCTTATATTATTTTAAAATATAGAATATAAATATTATATATTAAAGTTCGCTTATTAAATTTACTCGATAGTCATTAGATTTAATTAAAAAATAGATATATATTATTTAATTTTAAAATAACTTTTTTATTTTTTATTAAAATTTTAGAATTCGTTTTTTAAATTATAAAATGTAATTTAGATAATTAATTAGAAAAAGAATTATTAAATTTAGTTTTATAAATATTTAAAGATAAAGAATTTAAATATCGCTTATTAAATTTACTCGATAGATAATAGCTCTAAATAAAAAATAAATATATATTATTTAATTTTAAAGTAACTTTTTTAATTTCTATTAGAATTTTAAAATTAATTTTTTAAATTATAGAAAATAATTAAACTTTTAATTATAAAAATTTATTAAATTTAATCTTATAATTAATTTAAGATAAAGAATTTAAATATCGCTTATTAAATTTACTCGATAGTCGAAAGCTCTAAATAAAAAAAAGATATATATTATTTAATTTTAAAATAATCTTTTCATTTTCTATTAAATATTTATAATTTCTTTCTTAAAATATCGAATAAAGTTTAGACTTATATATAAAAAATGAATTTTTAAATTAAGTCTTATAAATATTTTAAAATAAGAAATTTAAATATCGCTTATTAAAACTTATTTATCTTATTAAGAATACTTTTTAATATAAGCTTAAATATTCGAGTAATAATAGTTTTAATAAAATCGAAACTATTTCGCTTCGTTCTCGATTCGAATTTATAAATCTCTCTTATTAAAAGAATATAAAATTATAAAATTAATAAAATTTAGAAAGTCTCTATAAGTTTTATAAATAATAATAATAATAATTAATATAATAAAACTATAATAGTAATCAAAATCAACTTTTTATTAATTAAATTTAAATTAATTTAAATTTAATTATTTCTTTATAAACTTTTTATTAATATAATAAGTAAAGGCCTATAAATTAAATTTATAAAGTTAGACTTCTCTAAGTTAAATAATTTTTTTTAGCTCTAGTTCTAAGTTAAATCGAATTTTATTTACTTTCTATATAATAAATAATCTACTTCTATTACTATAAATCGCTTATTAATTTTATTTTTATTTAAAAAAGAAGTATTTATTTAATAATCTTATTTTTAATATACCTTATTAGTTAAGTAAATTATCTTTTTAATAGATTATATAAAATTATAATTAATAGATTAATCTTATTAATAATTTAACTTAAGATTATATATAATTAATTATAAAAAAAGATCTCGAAATATAAATAAAGATTAATATACTATAATAACTAGCTTTTAAATCTATTAATTATTATATTAAAGATTAATCGAATTAATAATTAAATATATTAAAAGAGAATATATAAATTATTTAAATTAAACGGAGCTAGAGAAATATATAATATATAATACTATTTATTATTATATTCGCCTTTAAGAATATAATAATTAAGTATTTTAAATTTAATATATTTAATTTATAAACGTATTCTATTATATAAAATTATATATTATTTTAAATTTCTTAATAAATTTATTATATAATTTTATTTTAACTCTAAATAATAAGATAAAAGCGAGATTAATTTAAAGATATTTATTATTTTAGTAGATAGAAGAAAGCTATCTTTCTTATTAATAACTTAATTTCTATTATTATAAAAAATCTTAATTTTAAAAATTTATTAAAGATTTAATTATTAAACTAGATAATATTCTTATTAAAAATATAAAGAATTATTTTAGATATATAGATATTAGCTATTTAATATAAGTTAAGATTATTATAAATAATATTAATTAGCTAAATAATAAAGTTATATAATAACTATTTAATAAATAAATTAATAACTTCTTATTCTTCGAAGCTTACTAAGATATTATTATTTATATTTAATTATTCTTAAGCGAATTTCTTTATATTAATCTAATTTTAATTAATTAAATTAAAATTTTAAAATTTTATATTTTTTATAAACTTAAGAATTTAATATAATCTTAAAGATAAAACGCTTTTAATATAACGCGAGCGATATAATCTAATTTAATACTCTTAATTATTAAAAAAAATTAATAAAAATTATTATATAAATATATAACTATACTATTAAAAGAAGTATTTAAAGTATATAATTAATAATCTTAATATTATAGCGATTTTATATAGAGATCTTATTTAAAAAAATAAAATTAATTATTTTTAATAATTTAGCTAAATTAAACTCTATCTATATATTATAATTAAATTAAAGAATAATATTAAAAGAAATTTTAAAGTAAAAATAAGTATTAAGATTATTTTAAAGAAGAATAGAGATAATATTAAATAAAGTTATAATAATAGTTATTTTAGAATTATTAATTTCTCTTTATAATATAATATTCTAAAATAAAATTTTATTAATATTTTATAGCTATTAATAAAGAAAAGTTAGCTATTAAAATAAGAGATTATATTTTAAATAGTATTAACTATAGTAATTTAACTATTATTAAAATTTATTTATATTTAATTTTAGATATTAATTTAATAATTATATACTTTATATAGAAGTTAATTTTAATTATTAATATAATATTATTTATAGTTTTATTAAATTATAGATAGATTAAAATTAATAATAAAATTAATATTTTTAATAGAGCTAAGTCTTTTAAGCGAATTTAAATTAAATAAATATAGAAGTCTTTAATAATAATTTATTTATATTAAATATTATTTAATAAAAAAAGAGTATAATACTAAGTTTAAAAAATATAAATAAGATTATTAGATAATCTAAATAAGGAATAATAATTATTAATTAAGAAATATATATAATATATAAAAGAAGAATTAAATTATTTATAAGTAAAAAAAGAAAAAATATATCTAATATAAAAAGTTTTAATAGCTAAAATAAGAATATTATATTAAACGAAGTCGTAATATTTTAAACTTATTATTAGCGCGATGGTCTTTTTATTCTATAAATTTATATACTTTAACTTATTAAAGAAATTACTAAGAAAAAATATATCTAATATAAAAAGTTTTAATATATAAAAAAAGAAATATTATATTAAAAAAAGTTATAATATTTTAATATTATTATTAATACGATATACTATTTATATTATATATAAAGTATTTCTATTCGATAAAAAAGAAATTATCTATATATCTTAATTTATAATTATTCTATAGATTTAGAGAGTTATTAAACTTATATTATAATAGAATTATTATAAAAAAATCTTATAAGTAATATTTTCTTTTTTAGATCGCTACTTTATTTAATATTTAATTTTATTTAACGTTATTATAAAGTAAATCTCTTATTATATAGATATTATAATAGAAAGAAAGAATATAAAGTTTAATATATTTAGAAGAAGATATTATAAATAGAAGTATTTCTTAATATTCGAGATAATATAGTATATTCTTTTAATAATACTCTTATATCTTTAACGTAAGCTTTATTTAAATATATCTCGTTTCTTCTTTTTTAGATATATTATATTAATAAATCGATATTATTTAATTAATTAGAAGAAAGCTATTAGCTTAATCTAGCGTTTATATTCTATATTAATTATATAAGATAAATTATTATTATTATTAAATATTGTATTATATTAATTTAAAAGATAAACTAATAACTATTTAATAGAAGAATTATAATTATATAATTTAAAGATAAAAATTTTTTAATAGACTTTTAAGAAGCTTATTTACTATATATCTTAATACTCTTAAATCTTATTTATCTAATTTAAGTCTATATCGTTTTAATCTATATTACTTTTATACTCTATTTAAAGATTAATCTAATCGCTATTCTTATAAATATATTTATAAATATATTTATAGACTTTAAAATTAGCGTAAATCTTTATATTAATATAAGTATTATATCTAATAGATAAATAGAGACTCTAAAATATTATCTAATAATTCTATTTAAATTTATTATTTAATATCTTAATAGATCTATATCGATAATATATAAGATATTTAAAATCTAATTTAAAGACGATATAATTATTAAAGTTCTTCGAAAATTATTTATTATATATATTTTTATCTAAGTCTTAATATAATAGAATAATATCTATTCTATTAGTAATATATTAGCTATAAATTTTATAAAGTATATATTTAATAATAGTCGTATAGAGATTAAGAAGTTAATTTTAATTAGAGATCTTAATATTAATAGCGATATCTATCTAAGCGATATTAAAGAATTAAAGTTTTAGAGTATAATATAATAAGAATATTAATATATAATAGATCTTATTTTTAAAATTCTATAGTATAGAAATAGATGAGAACTCGATCTATTATTTATAAAGTTAATTAGAATTAAAGCTAATCGATATATTAATTAACTATATTTCGCTTTTATAAGAGTAAAGATTTTTTTTTAGATAATATCGTAGAGTTAACTAGTAGAAATTACGATATATAAAGAGTTAAATTATATTAGAAGTATTTTTAAAAACTATTATCTATATTAATTATCTAACTAATATATTATAATTAAGAGATTACTCTATTAAATAAAAAGAAAAAAAGCTATTATATTATAACGAGTAAAGGTCTATAAGATAAATTTATAATCATTTTTTTTAATTAGAGCTATTTAGTAAATTTTAATAAGCGATTTCTAGTAAGTAATATCTGAATTGCTTACTTTTAAATATTTATAAGACTAAATTTAATAATTCTTTTTTTATCTAAAAGCCTATATTTTATTCTATAATTTAAAAAAAAATCTTAATATTAAAAAAAATAAAAAGAATTATTCTAAAATTAAATAATGTAGATCTAATTAGAGCTATTCGACTATCGACCGAACTTTAATAAGCGATATTTAAACTTCTTACGCTTTAATAATTATAAGATTAAATTTAAATTTTTTTTAATTTAAAAGTCTATATTTCGTTTTATAATTTAAAAAAAAATCTTAAAATTTTAATAAAAAATAAAAAAGTTATTTTATATATTAATAATATATATCTAATTTTTAATATAAAGATATAGACGAGCGAGATTTTAATAATTATAAACGTTAATTTATTTACTCGCGTTATTTAATTAAAAGACGTAGATCTATTAAATTAATAATTAGCTATATATATAAATTCAAGATTTTTAAACTTAGCTCTATCTTATTCTATTATATATACTAATAAGAAATAAAAAGAATAAAAGTATATCTAGTATCTTTCTCTTTAAAATATTATTAATAAGAGTTTTTAGTTTTAATTTAAATACTCTAAGAATTAAATTAGATCTATTAATAACTTATTTATTAATTCTTTTTTTAATAATCTCGATTTATTTTAAATTATAGATAAAAGTCGTAAAGAGATTAAGTTAATCGAACTTAGTAAATAGAATAATAATATTCTAATAAAGTTATTTTATAAATTATAAATCTTTTTAATAGAAGAAAGAAAAAATAATCTATTATTTACTAGTCTAATTATTTATAATAACTTTATCGATATAAATATTAATAATTATTTAATAGATATTAATTTAAATAAATAATCTTCTAATTTATCTTTAGTTAATAAAGTTTATTACTTTTAATAGCTATATTAATATTATAAATAAAATATTATAATAATCTATCGTAGTAAAGAAGATAATTAAATTTATTAAAATAAATTTATATTATATATCTATAGAAAGTTAGCGATTAATAGAATAAAAGAAATAAATAATATAAATCTATAATATAAGATAAGCGTTATTTATATAAAGCTATCTCGATTAATAATTTATATAGAGCTATCTCGACCGATAATTCTACTAACTTATAAAGCGATTTTATTATTATTATATTAATAGATAAGAAAGCTTTTATTTAATATAACGTCTATATTAAATATATTATTCTTTTATAATTATTCGTTAAATAAGAAGATAATAAAATAGCGTAAGAGTATATAGACTAAATATTAATATAAAATACTAAATCTCTTATTACTTTAAGTCTTTATTAAGATATTCTTAGTCTTAGATAAACTTAATAGATTATTTATATTACTCTTTTAAGCGATAACGATCTTATTTAAAATAAAATAATTATAAATACGTAGATTATAATAATATAGATTTTTCTAAAATAGCTTATAGTCTTATATATCTAAATTAGTCTCTAGCTTTTTAAATATTAATTTAAGAGTAATAATATATAAATTAATACTTTTAAAAACTATAACTAGTTTACGATAAAGCGTTTAATTAATATATTTATAATAGCTATATCTAATAAAGTTAATATAAGAAACGTAATCGAGAGAAAATTATATCGTATTATAGATTAATCTTAAATACTATCTATAATATAGATTTAATTAAAAATTAATTTTTCGTCTTTTAAAGGCGCTAAGATAGATATATAAGTAGTAATTACTTTCTAAATTATATATATATATAAAGCGATTAAATAATTAATAATAATCTATTATAAGACTATAGAGATTATATTATTATACTAAATACTATAATAATAAAATTCTTTATAATTATTAATAAGATTCGAGATCTCTATCGTTAAAGAGTAAAGAATTAAATTAATAATATACTCGCTAAAATTAATTAAATCGTTTATACTTATTTCGACGTTCTTATAGCTTTATTCTATATTATTTATCTTATCTATTTTAAATATATTAACTTTAATATTTTCGCTATTATAATATTATCTAATTATTTTATCTTTCTATAACGTTATATTATAATAATTATAAATCTAATTTATAAAACTTAAATTATATTATATAGACTCTATAGTATATAGATAACGCGCGATATAACTAGCGAGTCTTATTAAAAACTATATAGAATCTAAATAAGAGTTAAAAGATAAGTTAAAAGAACGTAGACTATCGAAAAATTTATTATAAAAAAAATTACTAATAAGTCGTATAATAGAGAGTTTTCTATATCGTCTTTTTCTTATATAAAAGCTTTTTTTTAATAATATTTAGAAGCTAATACGCGTTAAGAGGCTTTAAAATAAAGTAATAAAAAAAAAGTTAAAAAGAAAGATAAATTTTAAAAGATAGTATCGCTAAATTAAAAGATGTTATTATTAACTTAAAAGAAGTATATAAAGAAGAATATATTAATTTAAGCTCTTTTAAAAAGTTTTCTAGCGTCTTTATAAGTAGTAGTAAATAGTTATTAAGCTCGCTTACGACCTTAATTACTAATAATAATAAACTCGCTAAAATATAACTTAAGAGTATTAATAAAAGGTCTAAGAGATAAATAAAGAAATATATATATCTTATAGACTTAATAATATAAAAGCGAGGGGTAGAGAGAATAAATATATTTATAATTAATAAATTAATAGAATTATAGACGAAATAAAATTATATTAATATATATAATAGAATAAGATAGAGCTAAGCTTAAAAATCTTAAATTTATATATATAGCTAATTATTAATTCGAGTTTTATACGCTTTTTAATTAGATCGGCTAAGTTAGCTCGATAGTTCTCTCGCGTTTCTCTTATTAAAAATCTATATATAGAAGTCTTATACTGTGAAATAACTACTTTTCTAAAAATACTATTATTTTATAATTTCGTAAATTATAGAGCTTAGTATACGCTTTCTAACGCTATAAAAATAATAAAGATTAACTTACTATTAGTAAATTAAATAGATATTTAAATATAATAGTTATAATAGTCATCTGCAAATCTAAAAAGTTTCTACTAAATTTCAAATTGCTGATCTTGCGAATAGGGCTGAAATTAAGAATTCCGCCGGTTCAGCAACTATCTCAAAAATCAGCTAAAATTCCGTCGGTTTAGTAACTATTCTAATCTTTTTTATTAGTTCTATTAGTTTAGTAGTAATACGTATAAAAAAGAAAAGTTCTAATAATCGACGTTGCGATGATAAGGTTCTACGACGACGAGTATCAACGCCAACTTAAATTTGGCTACGGAATTAGACGATTTAATGAAATTAGTCGCGTAAGTAATACTCTAGTATAGCGTATAATAATGCGTATGTTAATAATAATATATATTAATGTTATATATATATAGAATAGTACTTAGAGTATATTAAAGTATATTACGTAAAATTTTTAAAGTTACTAAATTTTTTTAAAGTTACTAAATTAATAGAATTAATAAAAAGAGTTAAATATAAATAAAGTCTACTTAATAGACTAAATCGTACTTATAATGCGAACTCGACGAAAATCGTACGAAAATTTACTTTTTAGATTTGTAGATAATTATATTAAACGCGTTCGAGATTAAATAATAATTCTTTTATCTATTTATATAATTATTCTTCTTTTACTATTCTATTAATTCTATTAATTCTACTAATATAAATATAATCGTTTTCGATATTTCTTAATCCGCCTCTTAGAGTCTCTATTAACGCTCTTAAACTATCTCTTAATAAATTTATTATTATTAATAATCGAGGTCGTAAGCGAGCTTAATAGCTATATACTACTACTTATAAACGCGTTAAAAAATTCTTAAAAAAAGTCTAAATAAATATATTCTCCTCTATATACTTCTTTTAAGCTAGCGATAATACCTTTTAATTTAGCGATACTATCTTCTAAGACGCGTCTTTCTTCTCTACTCTATTTTAAAGCTTCTTAACGCGTATTAGATTCTAAATATCGTTAAAAAAAAGCTTTTAAAAATATAATAATTATATTAAACGCGTCTAGAATCGAATAATAATCCTTTCACCTATTTATATAATTATTCTTCTTTTATTATTCTATTAATTCTATTAATTCTATTAATTATAATTATTAATTTAAATTCTATTAATTCTATTAATTCTATTAAATTTAATATAAATATATTTACTCTCGATACTCTCGTACTTAATTAAATAAGAGAAGAATCTATAATAGATAAATACGAAGAATACTACGAAGAATATTACGAAGATAGTTATTAGTAGTAATAATATAATAAGTCTACTCTTTATAATTTTATATTAATTTAATACTTAGTAAGAGAAGAAATTACTATAGTAGATAAATACGAAGAATATTATAAAGATAATTATTAGTAATAATAATATAATAAATCTACTCTCTACGATCTTATATTAATTTACTTAGTTAATATAAGAGAAGTTACTATAGTAGACGAATACGAAGAATACTACGAAGAAACTAAGCGATAATAAAATTTCTAATATTAAGAATACGACTTAACTCTTTAAGATCTCACGTTATATACTCTTTATAATTCTATATTAAATTATTATTTAATAAGCGAAGAATATTATTATAATTTAATCTATTATTCTTATTAGATTAAAGAGTAAGAGAAGAAACTATAATAGATAAATACGGAGAATACTACGAAGAATACTATAAAGAATACTATAGAGAAACTAAGCGATAATAAAATTATTATTATTAAGAATACGACTTAACTCTTTAAAATTCAACGTTATATACTCTCTATAATTTTATATTAAATTATTATTTAATAAGCGAAGAATATTATTATAACTTAATCTATTATTCTTATTATATTAAGAAGTAAGAGAAGAAACTATAATAGATAAATACGGAGAATACTACGAAGAATACTATAGAGAATACTATAGAGAAATTAAGCGGTAATAAAATTATTATTATTAAGAATACGACTTAACTCTCTAAGACTCTACGTTATATACTCTCTATAGTTCTATATTAAATTATTATTTAATAAGCGAAGAATATTATTATAACTTAGTTTATTATCTCTATTATATTAATATAATATATTACTATAATAATATTATAAGAGAAAAATCTATTACGACGATTATAGATTAATTAGATCTCTATAGAAGAAATATCGAATAATATATATTTAGATGAATTAAAATCGTTCGATATCTTACTCTAATAGCTATTTTATTATTCGAAAGATTTTACTACGATAGAAGATAATATGAAATTTATACTACTAATTAATATATTATCTTTATTTCTTTTCGATATTTTAATACTTCTTATTATAAGAATATAGTCTTTCTCTATTTTTTATAGATAATTATTACGAATTAATTCTCTATACTTAATATACCTTTCTAATTAAATCTTAGCGCGCCTCTCTTCGTATATATATATTTATATATAGATTAAAAACGTATAGTAAGCGATTAGAGTTCGATTTAACTTAGAAAAATTTAACTCTATAAATTTAATTCATAAGCCTTTACTTATAAATAAATAAAAGAATTATTATTCGATCTTAGAGGCGTTTAATATAATTATAATATTTAAATATTAATTTAATCTATAAATAGTAGATTAAACTTTATTATTTTTATATTATTAGAAAGTATATAATAAGCTCTATAACTTACGAAATTATAAAGAAATAATATTTATAGAGAGCTAATTATTTTAGAGTATAAAACTTTTATATATAAATTTTTAATAAGAAGACTTAAGAGAGCTAGCGAGCTAATTTAATTAATTTAATTAAAGAGTATAAATCTAATAAATTAACAATTAACTATATATATTAATTTAAGATTTTTAAGCTTAACTCTTTCGTATTCTATTATATTCTTTTAATTTTCTTTTTAAATTATAAATCTTAATTTACGATTTTAAATAAAAAAAGAATTATTAAATTTAATCTTATAAGTATTTAAAGATAAGAAACTTTAATAGTAGTATATTTAATAGAATAAGATAAAATTAAGCTTAAAAATCTTAAATTTATATATATAGTTAATTATAAATTCGAGTTCTCTACGCTTTTTAATTAGATCGACTAAGTTATCGTAAATAAATAAATTAATATTTATAATTATTAAAAGATAGTTAAATAGCTCTAATATAAATATAAATATATATTATTTAATTTTAAAATAAATTTTTTACTTTCTATTAAAATTTTAAGATCTTTTCTTTAATTTATAGAATAAAATATAAGCTTTTAGATAATATAAGAATTCTTAAATTTAGTCTTATAATTATAAAAGCGTAAGAAATTTAAATATCGTTTATTAAATATCGCTTATTAAATATCGTTTATTAAAGTTCGCTCGATAGTCGAATAGCTCTAATTAAAAAATAGATATATATTATTTAATTTTAGAATAACTTTTTTATTTTCTATTAAAATTTTAAGATTCTTTTTTTAAATTATAGAATAAAATATAAGCTTTTAGATAAAAAAAGAACTCTTAGATTTAGTCTTATAATTATTAAAGCGTTTAAAATTTAAATATTACTTACTAAAGTTCGCTTACTTATTAAAGATCGCTTATCTATTTACTTAATAGTTCTAATTAAAAAAAAAATTTAAATTTAATTTATAAACCTTTACTCCTCGCTTATTAAAAACTTATTTACTTTATTTAAAATACTTTTTAATATAAGCTTAAATACTCGAATACGAGAATTGAATCCTAAATAGCTAAATAGCTAAACTGCCTCTATCTTTTCAAGTGAATTAATCTAGAGAATAGATTTAGATAGGTCGGAGTTGGGAATTCGTAGACTGTAAAGAATCTCGGATATCTGCTCGGAAACTGCGATACACGAGGCTCTTGTAATTCTAAAAATATATCTACGTATCTCTCGCTATCGCTACGAGATTATATTGATCATCTCATTAACGATTATCAACCTTCTGAAGTTATCTATTCCACTCTCTTCCTCGGACTACTCTCCCGCTTCGTCGGCGGAACTCGCCCTTTCCTGGGACTCTCCTGCCGCTTCTGCGGTGAAGCCCGGCCATTAAGGATAGAAACCTGTGCAGTCTCCTTCGCCTTGATTTTCGCCATAGTCTCTACGCGCTTCGCCGCATTCGTAAGGATACCCCAGTCTAGAATATTATGTACATCATGACGGAACTTGGCTACCTCGGTCATGCGACCAATCATGACATATCGGCCCAGGAGATGCATGTGGAAGACGCCCGGTGAGGCCGTGTTTTCCAGCTCGTACCAATGGACCCAGAGCTCGGCGATGTTGATGTCCCATGTGCACGAGAAACAGAAGGAGTCGTAATCCGGACCTAGAGGGTCTTGAACGCCTGTATCGTGCGCGAGCTTGTTGAACGCTCGGCGTCCGTTCACGAGCGCCGAGCCGTCGCGTAGGGCTTGGTTGCGGGCGACGGTAATGGGTTGTTGGTTACCTTTGCCTTCGATAACGAAGAAAGCGTGCCAGAGGCCGAAGCCCAACTCGAGCAGATCGCGCACTTCTGGCGAAGGCGCCTGACCCGCTGCAAACTTGGTGGTCATAGTTATGCCGAACACCCAGTCAGGTTTGGGGTCTGTGAGGCCGATGTCGACATTGGCGGTGTCGGTGAGCTGGCCTGGGAGGAAGCCCCTGGCCATTTTCTGGTCTTTCTGTGGCTCGCTCATGCCATCTTCTTTGAAGCGTTTCCAATTCCAGTGAGTGGTGCCGTTGGCGGTTTTTCTGCCGCTGTCGACGGATCGCCCGGTCTTAATCACTTGCTCCACCAGACAGTGGAAGTATGTAGCCTCGTTCGACAATTCATTCTCTTCCATCTCTTCCTGGATCACCTTGTAGGATTCTGGTCGTAGACTCGAGCCACGCTGCGAATCGATGGTTGCCATGATCGAGTTTTTAAAAGCCGGGTAGCTCTCTAGCCGCCCGGTTGTATTGTACCACATGCCATTTGCTTCGAGAGATGTTCGGATCGAGCGAGCATTCTTGGTCTGTTTCCGGGATTCGGTGGAGACGATTGTGCTGGCTAAGGTGGCTGTAGTTGCTGCTTCGAGGCCGTCGAGCTCGACTTGTGAGGATTGGGCTTGGCGGTCGTAGGGGGGATTGAGGCTTGTAGGGAGTAGAGGGAGGAGGCATTGATTTGACGGGAGTGGAGGATCTCAGCTCAGCGACCTATCATACATCAGTCGCCATTATCCTGACGGAGGTTGCTCACCAACCTTTTGCTTGCTCTTGCTCATGTTGGCGGTGATGGAGCGAAGAGCCTGACGAGTGAGGCGTTGTGTCAACCGTGGCTTTTTATGGCTTACGGGTGATGAAGGATCCTGTAATGCCTTGCGCTTCACGCTCTGAAGCTTGCCAGCAGCTGGAAGAGTCGGGGATTGGGGTGATGGAGGCGCGGAAGACGGGCAAGGTGGTGAGGTGTTGGGAAGTCGGGACAACCAGCTAGCTATCCTCAGCTGGTCTCCAATCGACATTTTGACGCATGCCTAGGTGTGATTGAAATGGCTCGAAGGGATAACAACAGTGATAGTGATGGTGATGGCAGCGAGAAAGAAGGTGGGAGAGGAATAGTCTCAGTACTCTGACTCTATTCGGAAGGGTTGGTGGTGGTAGGTCGGAAAAACCTTTCTTCCGGGTCGAAATTTCGTTATACCCTTCCCCTAAAGTCTGAGTAGAAAACCTTAAAATCGCTATATTAACCGTTATTTTATATAGAATTCTTACTAAAACTAGTTAAAATAGAAAATAAATAATTTCTTTTATATATAACTTTTTATTACGTACTCTAATAATAAAAAAATCTATAAAATAAATATTTAAATATTATAGAATTCGATTTTTTTTTCAATTTTTAATAAAATATCTTAATAAAATATTTTTAGAAGATTTAAATTAGAGTTTTAAAAATTATACTTTTAATCTCTATCTTATTCTTTAATATATATTAAGATAATCTTAAAAATAATTTTAAAATATTCGTTATATTTATAAATTTATTTAAAAATATTAGTATAGAATAAGCTAGACTAGTTTTTATAAATTAATATTTATTAAATATTTACTTTAAATTTATTTATTTAAATTATTATCTTAATTAATTTATTAATTTATTAATAATTTATAGATATAAGTAAAGAAATATTTAAGTTTTATTAATATTATTATTTAATTTATATAATTATTATATTATTTTAAGATTTTTTTAAAAAAAATTAGAAAGCTTAATAACTTTAAAAGTTTCGAACTTTAACTTTAGAAAATTTAATATATTAATATTATATATATTAAGAATATTTTAATAAATTTTTATAAAAAGTAATAATTTAATTATTAACTAATAATATATTAAAGTAAAATAGCTTCGAGATAGCTCGCTTCGAGTTAAGATTATCTCGAAATCTATTAATATTAATATATATAATAGAATAAGATAAAGCTAAGCTTAAAAATCTTAAATTTATATATATAGTTAATTATAGATTTAGAGTTATTACGCCTTTTAGCTAGACTAACTAAGTTAGCTCGCTAGCTCTCTCGAGCTTTCTTATTAAAAATTTATATATAGAAGTTTTATACTCTAAAATAACTAGCTTTCTATAGATATTATTTCTTTATAATTTCGTAAACTATAGAGCTTAATATACGCTTTCTAACGCTATAAAAATAATAAAGTTTAATTTACTATTAATAAATTAAATAAATATTTAAGAATAGTAGTTATAATAGTTATATCAGACGCGTTCGAGATCGAATAATAATTCTTTCATCTATTTATATAATTATTTTTCTTCTATAATTCTATTAATTTATTAATTATAAAAAAATTCGCTCTTAATATCTCTCGCCTAAATATTACTAAATATCTAAGATATATATTTCTTTTACTTATCTTTTAAATTCTCTATTAACGCTCTTAAGCTACTTTTCGATAAATTCGTTATTACTAGTAATCGAGGCTATAAGCGAGTTTAATAGCTATCTATTACTACTTATAAACGCGTTAAAAGACTCTTAAAAAGAGCCTAAACGAATATAGTCTATAGTTCTTCTTTATATACTTCTTTTAAGTTAGCGATAAGTAGATTAAACTAATATTTAAATATTATAGTTATATTAAACATATTTAAAATCGAATAATAATTCTTTTATCTATTTATATAATTATTCTTCTTTTACTATTTTATTAATTTTATTAATTCTATTAATTCTATTAATATAAATATATTTACTCTCGATATTCTTATACTTAATTAAATAAGAGAAAAATCTATAATAGATAAATATAGAGAATATTATAAAGAATATTATAAAGATAATTATTAGTAGTAATAATAGAATAGATCTACTCTTTACGATCTCATATTAATTTATTTAATTAATATAAGAGAAGTTAATATAGTAAGCGAATACGAAGAATATTACGAAGAAATTAAGCGATAATAAAGTTTTTAATATTAAAAATATAGCTTAACTCTTTAAGATTCTATATTATATACTCTCTATAATTTTATATTAAATTATTATTTAATAAGCGAAGAATACTATTATAACTTAGTTTATTATCTCTACTATATTAAGAAGTAAGAGAAGAAACTATAATAAATAAATATAAAGAATACTACGAAGAATATTATAAAGAATATTACGAAGAAACTAAGTGATAATAAGATTATTATTATTAGAAATACGACTTAGCTCTCTAAGATTCTACGTTATATACTCTTTATAATTTCATATTAAATTATTACTTAGTAAGCGAAGAATACTACTATAATTTATTTTATTATCTTTATTATATTAAAAAGTAAGAGAAGAAACTATAATAGATAAATATAAAGAATATTACGGAGAAACTAAGTAGTAATAAGATTATTATCGTTAAGAATATAACTTAGCTCTTTAAGATCTTATATTATATACTCTTTATAATTTTATATTAAATTATTACTTAGTAAGCGAAGAATATTATTATAACTTAATTTATTATTTCTACTATATTAAGAAGTAAGAGAAGAAACTATAATAGATAAATACGAAGAATACTATAAAGAAATTAAGCGGTAATAAAATTATTATTATTAAAAATACGACTTAGCTCTTCAAGATTCTACGTTATATACTCTCTACGATTTTATATTAAATTATTACTTAGTAAGTAAAGAATACTACTATAACTTAGTTTATTATTTCTATTATATTAAAAAGTAAGAGAAGAAACTATAATAGATAAATGCGAAGAATACTATAAAGAATATTATAAAGAATATTATAAAGAAATTAAGCGGTAATAAGACTATTATTATTAGAAATACGACTTAGCTCTCTAAGATCTTATATTATATACTCTTTATAATTTTATATTAAATTATTACTTAGTAAGCGAAGAATATTATTATAACTTAATTTATTATCTCTATTATATTAAGAAGTAAGAGAAGAAACTATAATAGATAAATACGAAGAATATTACGAAGAAATTAAACGATAAAAAGATTATTATCGTTAAAAATACGACTTAGCTCTTCAAGATTCTACGTTATATACTCTTTATAATTTTATATTAAATTATTACTTAATAAGCGGAGAATACTACTATAACTTAGTCGTTTTATATTAATATAAATATTAGAATAAGATAGAGCTAAGCTTAAAAATCTTAAATTTATATATATAGCTAATTATAAATTTAGAATTATTACGTTTTTTAACTAGACTAACTAAGTTAGCCCGTTAGCCCTTTTAAGCTTTCTTATTAAAAATTTATATATAGAAGTTTTATACTCTAAAATAATTAGCTCTCTATAAATATTATCTCTTTATAATTTCGTAAACTATAGAGCTTAATATACGCTTTCTAACGCTATAAAAATAATAAAGTTTAATCTACTATTAATAAATTAAATAAATATTTAAGAATAATAGTTATAATAACTATATTAGATATATTTAAGATTAAATAATAATTCTTTTATCTATTTATATAATTATTCTTCTTCTATAATTCTATTAATTTATTAATTATAAATAAATTTGCTCTTAATATCTCTCGCCTAAATATTACTAAATATCTAAGATATATATTTCTTTTATCTATCTTTTAAATCCCCTACTAACGCTCTTAAATTATCTTTTAGTAAAATTATTATTACTAGTAATCGAGATCGTAAGTAAGCTTAATAGCTATCTACTACTACTTATAAACGCGTTAAAAAACTCTTAAAAAGAGTCTAAACGGATATATTCTATAGTTCTTCTTTATATACTTCTTTTAAGTTAGCGATAGATGAATTAAATTAATATTTAAATATTATAGTTATATTAAACGCGTTTAAAATTAAATAATAATTCTTTTATCTATTTATATAATTATTCTTCTTTTATTATTCTATTAATTCTATTAATCTATTAATTTCATTAATATAAATATATTTACTCTCGATACTCTTATATTTAATTAAATAAGAGAAAGATCTATAATAGACGAATATAGAGAATACTATAAAGAATATTACGAAGATAATTATTAGTAGTAATAATATAATAGATCTACTCTTTATAGTCTTATATTAATTTATTTAATTAGTATAAGAAAAATTAATATAATAGACGAATATAAAGAATATTACGAAGAAATTAAGCGATAATAAAGTTTTTAGTATTAAGAATATCGCTTAGCTCTTCAAGATCTTATATTATATACTCTCTATAATTTTATATTAAATTATTATTTAATAAGTAGAGAATATTATTATAACTTAGTCTATTATCTTTATTATATTAAGAAATAAGAGAAGAAACTATAATAAGTAAATGTGAAGAATACTACGAAGAATACTACGGAGAATACTATAGAGAAACTAAGCGATAATAAGATTATTATTATTAAGAACACGGCTTAGCTCTTTAAGATCTCATATTATATACTCTCTATAATTTTATATTAAATTATTATTTAGTAAATAAAGAATATTACTATAACTTAATCTATTATCTCTATTATATTAAGAAATAAGAGAAGAAATTATAATAGATAAATATAGAGAATACTATAAAGAAACTAAGCGATAATAAAATTATTATTATTAAAAATACGACTTAACTCTTTAAGATCTTATATTATATACTCTCTATAATTTTATATTAAATTATTATTTAATAAGCGAAGAATATTACTATAACTTAATCTATTATCTCTACTATATTAAGAAGTAAAAGAAGAAATTATAATAGATAAATGTGAAGAATATTATAAAGAAACTAAGCGGTAATAAGATTATTATTATTAAGAATATAGCTTAGCTCTCTAAAATCCCACGTTATATACTCTCTACGATTCTATATTAAATTATTACTTAATAAGCGAAGAATATTACTATAATTTAATCTATTATTTCTATTATATTAAGAAGTAAGAGAAGATATTATAATAGATAAATATAAAGAATACTACGAAGAATACTACGGAGAATATTACGAAGAAACTAAGCGGTAATAAAATTATTATTATTAGAAATACGACTTAGCTCTCTAAGATTTCACGTTATATACTCTTTATAATTTTATATTAAATTATTACTTAGTAAGCGAAGAATATTACTATAACTTAGTTTATTATTCTTACTATATTAAAAAGTAAGAGAAGAAACTATAATAGGTAAATATGAAGAATATTACGAAGAAACTAAGTGATAATAAGATTATTATCGTTAAGAATACGGCTTAGCTCTCTAAGATTCCAATTTTACATTAAATTATTACTTAGTAAGCGAAGAATATTACTATAACTTAATCGTTTTATAATAAAGTATTACTTAATAAGCTAAGAATACTACTATAACTTAATCTATTATTTCTACTATATTAAGAAGTAAGAGAAGAAACTATAATAGATAAATACGAAGAATATTACGGAGAAATTAAGCGGTAATAAAATTATCGTCGTTAAGAATACGACTTAGCTCTCTAAGATTCTACGTTATATTAATTATTTATTTAATTAATTACTTAGCTAGCTACTTAGTCTAATACTCTATAAAAGAAGAAATAAGAGAAGAAATTATAATAAATAAATATAAAGAATATTACGGAGAAACTAAGCGATAATAAGATTATTATCGTTAGAAATACGACTTAGCTCTCTAAGATCTCATATTATATACTTTTTACGATTTTATATTAAATTATTATTTAATAAGCGAAGAATACTACTATAACTTAGTCTATTATTCTTATTATATTAATATAATATATTATTATAATAACGTTATAAGAGAAGAATTTACTACGACGATTATAGTTAATTAAATCTCTATAGAAGAAATATCGAATGATATATATTTAGATGAATTAAAATCGTTCGATATTTATAGCTATTTCATTATTCGAAAGATTTTACTACGATAGAAGATATTATAAAATTTATATTACTAATTAATACGTTATCTTTATTTTAGTTAATTAAGCCTCTATAGAAGAAATATCGTATCAGAATCAGCATAGGTGCGATACTAGTATGGGTGAGGTAGAACTAGGATAATAAGGCTACCGAACTATGTAGGTGGGAAGAAGGCATGATATGGTAGGGGATGCCTCCGCCAAGGCCCGCTAGCCATAGGGCTGAGTGGTGTGTCAAGGGTACGCTCGTAACAGTACTCCCCCCTCCCAAATAGCCATGGCCCCCATGGCTGGTAGACCGGAGATGCAGGCCCATTGCTTGCCTTGTATCTCCAAACATCCATAGTCCCTGCAAGCCTTGACTGGAGAGGATTTTGCCGAGGTGTGGCGGTAGCAGTCGAACATCGGATGGTTTCAATTCGTTCAAAAACACCATGTCCGAGGTTTTGCCGGATCGCATGCTGGTCTTGACAATAGCATGCCTGCCATGCCTACCATGCCCACATTGTCCTTCAGAGATCCTGGAGATGTTGGCCATATCTTGCCTGCGTGCCAGCAAGATTCTCCGAGTTTCTCTCCAATCTCTTGCCGTAGTCCTTCGGTAGAATTGAAGAAAATCCAACGCATGCATTCACCTTCCAACACCTTTTGGCAGCCTGGCCTGGGAGCATCACTGTAGATTTGCCCTGTGTCTCCCATGCTCTTGCCATCAAGTACATCCATTCCATCCTTTGTCTCGACTCATAGCTATCTTGCTTGGTAGTCGTCCACTGCATCCATCCGCTTTGTAAGCCTACCGCTTCGACTGCCAGTCCCACGTACCCGCCTCGACTGCCAGTACCCCGTAGGCCTACCCGTCCTAAGCCGCCAGTCCCATGTACCCGTCCTAAGCTGCCATAGCGAGTACTCAGCAGCCAACGACCTGACTGATGTAGACGACTCCCGTAACTCAAGTACTTGTCGATTCGTAGGTGTGGTAGGGAGGTAGGTGATAAGAATCGAATGTGTTGAATGCCATTTGGTAGCAGGCTCACTATGTGTGTTGTCGACATGCTCAGTGAAGAGATCGTACGTTTGCTGCCATTGTAGCAGGCTCACTGTGTGTGTTGTCGACATGCTCAGTGAAGAGGTCGAATCGTAATCGTGTTGTCGGGTCTGTTCCCGTCGCCATTATAGCAGGCTCACTGTGGTGGAGTGGTTTGATGAGTTCTTTTCGATTCGCTAATCCTACGAATGGTCCAGCGGTGCTTTATCCCTCCTGCTGTCCAGAGGCCGTTCCGTCATACCGAAACGAATTACCCGTTTAATGGGCTGACCTAAGAATACGATATCTTAAGTTCCTATCTTAACCTTAACCGATCGTAATATCTTAATCTTAAATTAATATCTTAACAAAGCTCTTATTAGCGCGTTTATTTATTAACTATTCATCCGCTAATCCAAATAGATATAAGTATACATTGATTAGCCCGTATATGTTTCTCTTCGTTAGATATACGAAGAAGCTTTATTATAATATTAGAATTAGTATAGATACGATACTAGTATAAGTGAGATAGAATTAAAATAATAAGGCTATCGAATTATATAGGTGGGAAGAAGATATAATATAATAGAAGATATCTTCGCTAAGGCTCGCTAGCTATAGAGCTAAGTAATATATTAAGAATACGCTCGTAATATATCGAACGATATATATTTAAATGAATTAAAACCGTTCGATGTCTATAGCTATTTTATTTTTCGAAAGATTTTACTATAATAGAAGATATTATAGAATTCACATTACTAATTAATATATTATCTTTATTTCTTTTCGATATTTTAATACTTCTTACTATAAGAATATAGTCTTTCTCTATTTTTTATAGATAATTATTACGAATTAATCTTTTATACTTAATATACCCTTTAATTAAATCTTAGCGCGCCTCTCTTCGCATATATATATCTATATATTATATAGATTAAATTAATTTTATAGTAATAGAAGTAGATTAAAAACGTATAGTAAGCGATTAGAGTTCGATTTAACTTAGAGCTAGAACTAAAATTCGATTTAACTTAGAAAAATTCAACTTTATAAATTTAATTTATAGGTCTTTACTTATTAAATTATTACTTAGTAAGCTGAGAATATTACTATAACTTAGTTTATTATCTCTACTATATTAAAGAGTAAGAGAAGAAACTATAATAGATAAATGCGAAGAATATTACGAAGAAACTAAGCGATAATAAGATTATCGTTATTAAGAATACGGCTTAGCTCTTTAAGATCTTACGTTATATTAGTTATCTACTTAATTAATTACTTAACTAATTACTTAATCTAATACTTTATAAGAGAAAAAGTAAGAGAAAAAACTATAATAGATAAATGCGGAGAATACTATAGAGAAATTAAGCGATAATAAGATTACTATCGTTAGAAATACGGCTTAGCTCTCTAAAATTCTACGTTATATACTCTCTATAATTCTATATTAAATTATTACTTAGTAAGCGAAGAATATTATTATAATTTAATCTATTATCTCTATTATATTAATATAATATATTATTATAATAACGTTATAAGAGAAGAATCTACTATAACGATTATAGTTAATTAAACCTCTATAGAAGAAATATTAAACGATATATATTTAAATAAATTAAAATCGTTCGATGTTTATAGCTATTTCATTATTTGAAAGATTTTACTACGATAGAAGATATTATAAAATTTATATTACTAATTAGCACGTTATCTTTATTTTAGTTAATTAAGCCTCTATAGAAGAAATATCGAACGATATATATTTAAACGAATTGAAACCGTTCGATATTTATAGCTATTTTATTTTTCGAAAGATTTTACTACGATAGAAGATATTATAGAATTTACACTACTAATTAACACGTTATCTTTATTTCTTTCTAGTATTTTAATACTTCTTATTATAAGAATATAGTCTTTCTCTATTTCTTATAGATAATTATTACGAATTAATTCTCTATATTTAATATACTCTTTAATTAAACCTTAGCGCGCCTCTCTCGACATATATATATCTATATATTATATAGATTAAATTAATTTTATAGTAATAGAAGTAGGTTAAAAACGTATAGTAAGCGATTAGAGTTCGATTTAACTTAGAACTAGAGCTAAAATTCGATTTAACTTAGAAAAATTCAACTTTATAAATTTAATTTATAGGCCTTTACTTATTAATATATACTTAAAGATAAATATCTTATATTAAGTAAATTATTAAAAAAATAAGACTTAATAGAATTTTCTACTTAGACTTACTACGTAAGATCTTTCTAAAACTAGAAGAGAAAGAGAGAGAAAGATGTCTTAGTCTCGCTAAGTTTCTTTCGCTACTTCTATAAGTAAAAGTAAGTTTAAAAATTCTTTTCTTATTAACTTAACCTTTAATATTCTCGTTATCTTTTTTAATAAGACTATTACTTATTCTAATAGCTCGTCTAACTACTATCGTTTAACTACGAAGTTTATAAATTAATTCGAAGAAGCTTAATAATCTTAATACGTTTAAGAAACTAAGATAAGAATATTCGCGGAGGATTATAAGTTACGTTAATCGTATCTTAATTAAATTAATTAAACTTATCGTCTTTTAGTAATAGCTTTATAATATAAATTCAATTTCGAAAAAGATTAAATACGCGATATATCTATTACGATATATTAAGATTATTTAATAAGATAAGACTAGCGTAACTTAATATCGTATATATCTACTCTATAGATATATAGAATAATTAATATCTTTTATATTATATATAAATTCATAATCTAATTATCTAATCTCTTAATAATTAATAGTTTTATCTAATCTAGATTCTCTTTTAAGTTATTTATATCGTTATTTAACTAGTAGTTATAATATATTAATAGTTAGTTTTCTCGCGTTTTTACTATATATCTAGATTTAGTTTATAGAAAAATTAGCTAATTAAGTTAATTCTTTTAATAGATTATTTAATATTATATTATATCTTTTAGTAATTATTAGAAATACTATATAAGAAGTATATATATACTTCTAAAAAGGAGTTTTATAAAGAAGGGAAAGATGTTTCTTAGTTCTAAATGTGATAGATTAACTTAGCTAAAGCTATAAACGAAATCGAAGAAAGAAAAGAAAGCGATATATCAAGTACGCTAGTAAGGTTTCTCACTCTCGAAGGAAGAAAAGAAAGCGATATAACGCTATGTCGGGAACATAACAGTTACTCTCCCTCGTGAAAAGCTATATTATTCTCGAGCTTTTTCTTATCTCATAATAAAGTATATAAGATAGAAAAGAAAGTGTTTTTTCCTAGATGGAACTGAGAAATCTCGTGAAGTTTTAGACGTAAAGGTGTAGAAAAAAGGTATACGGGTTTTAAAGAAAGATATATACTTTCTTTAAATACCTTAGCCGTAGCGTCAGGAACGGAAAAGTAAGCCTAGCCGGATTCGAGGCGGAGAAAGAAAGATATATACTTTTCTTAATAGACGTGAAAGTATTTTAATAAGATCTAATAAAGATATAGAAAGAAAGATATAACGGAAAAGTAGGCCTGGCCGGATTCGAGACGGAGAAAGAAAGGTATATACTTTTCTTAATAGATGTGAAAGTATTTCGATAAGGTCTAATAAAGATATAGAAAGAAAGATATACGGATTCCACTTCTTATAAAAATAGTTACGTCGAATCTAAGATAGATATTAGAAAGTCGTAAAAGGAAAAGCGTAGAAATATTCGATGTGAAGATATTCCGGTAAGGTCTGCATTTCTTATCTCGTAAAGATCTAGACGTGAAGATATATAATTAGTTAAGCGCTTTCTTTAGTTATAGAATTAGAAACGAAAAATCCTTTCTTTTACTCTTCGAACTTCGCGAAAGACTTTTCGTCGTTATCGTAAACGAATACTAAGGCCGCTAGGTCTAGATATTTCTTAGCGAAGATCTCTTACGCTTTATTTAAGATATCGAGAATCTTATTTAGTAATAGCTTATTAATACTCTAGTATTTTATAATACTCTCGATATCGACCTTTCTATCTTTAACTTACTTATTATCTTAGTCTAGAAAAGATAAAGATTTTATAGCGCCTCTAATAAGTTTTATTACGCTCTTATATTAAGCTAAAAATAAAGTAATTATTCTATAGATTCTTTTCGTTATCGTTAATAGTATTATTAGCTTTTCTTATAATCTTAAAAGAGTATTCTTTAGTAAATTAATCTTCTTCTTTATATATACGTAATTATTATAAATATCTACTTTCTTAACTTTTAACTTTAAATCTAAATTCTTAAAGATAAACGATTAATAAATCGATTTCTTCTTAATTATCACCTTATCACTTAAATTCTTAAACTTCGACTTCTTAGAGTTCGGCTTCTCGACGATCTTTTTTAAGAAATCAGCTTTAATCGCAGTATTCTCTATTTCAAACCTCGTCTTATAAATCGAGGCTTTATTCTTCTTAAGTTATTTAATATTAGCGTTAGACGGCGATATCGTCTATTTCTTAATCTCTAATAAAATATTCTTAATCTTCTTTAAGAAATCCATCTTCTTCGCAGCGATTTTCTTTATCTTCTCGAAGTTATACTTAGAGTTCTAAATAAAATAGAGATATCCTTTATAAAGATTATAATTATTATACTTCGTAATATTAATATAATCGCTAATATCTCGAGAGTAATTACGTTCTTTCTCTTTATCTCTATATAATTATTAGATCTCGAATATAATCTTATAATACTACTTAGTTTCATTATCGTCTTTTATATTTATCTTTACTAATTAATCTTTTATAATATAATTCTAATATAGATATTTACTCGCGAATATCTAAGGCTAATATTAATATCGCTAAAATTTAATAAAGCTTCGCGTTTCTACTATCTTAGCGATTTAAATATTTAAAAGATTTATATAGCGAAGAAAAGCATTAATACCTTTAGATACTTTTTTAATAAAAATAGTCTTATTTTAATAATAGTCTTTATTCTTAAATAGGCCCTTCGTTTAACGTAAGATTAGCTTAGATTTTAAGATAAGAGGTATTCTTAAATAACGAGCTACGAAATTAAGAAAGTTATTTAAATTTTCGTAGTAAAGATTCGATAGATATATAAAAAAGCCTCGTTATAAATAGAGATAATAAAGATTCTAATCGTAAAACGTATTTATTCGTTTAAGTTTATTCTTAAATTTATAAAAGTAATTTAGATGAATTTAAAAAGAATAATTAAGAATATATTATAGTAGACTTTTATAATCCTACTATTTCGAGAGTAAATCTTCTTTTACTTCGAGTTAAATATAATCGATTATTTTATCGAGATCTATAATACTCGATTAAAAGAATTTAAATTATTTAGATATATATTCGATTTAGCTCTAGAGGATTAATTTTAAAATCTTAAAATTTACTATTTCTACTTCTTTAAATCTTAAATAAGATTATTAGAGCTTTACTTTCTTAGTAATAACTTTTAAATTATTAGAATTATAAGAAGTCTTCTCTCGAGAAGTAGAGTTATATTCGATTATAAAGTGTTAAAAGAAAGATATAATAAGATAAAGAAAAGAAATAAGAGGCTAGTTAAGTTACTTCACTTCGCGATTACAAGTTACGAAGTCTTTCGAAATTCTCGAAATTTTCGAGATTCTCGAAATTTCCGAGCTTCTATATAATGATATATTAGAAAATACGAGTTAATAAAGTAAATTATATTCATAATCTAGCGACTTAATAAAGTCTAAGAATTATACTTCGTTTAACGTTTAACTTAATAGTATACTAGTAGCGTAAGAAATAATTTTCACGCTACGGGCTTATATAGAGTTTTAAGATTTCCTCTTTCGATACTTTCTTTACGAGTATTTCTTATACTTTAAATCGTAATCGTAAATTAAATCCTTTGCGTTCTTTAAATCTTTTACCTTATATCATATATTATAAACCTTTTTTTAGCCTTTTTATTTCACTAGATACTCTATAATATCTTTCTTATCTTTACTTTTTTAATTTAAAAATCGATTAATATATTAATTTATTAATTTCTAAATCTTATAATAATTCTTAATTACTAGCTCCTCTTAATTAAATATAAAAGCTTATTCTTTCTTATAAGATTAGTAATAAGAATCTTCTCTTTTAGGCGTAGACTTAAGTATTATAATTAAGATAACGAAGTAAATCTTCTAAATAATTAAGAGATTAAGTTTATAAATTAAATTTCCGACTCGCTTAAGAATAGTAAAAGATTCGGCCCTCTAATTCGAAAGTTTTATATTCTTAAGTTCGAGAAGATAATATCCTTTATAGAGCTTAATAAAAGCTTTATTCCCTTTCTCTATAATTAAAACTTTATACTTTAAATTATATCTAAATTTCGTATTAACTACTATAAAAGCTAAGATATCTAAAGTTTTCTATTAATATTAAGTATAATTATTTATAATATCTATCTAATTCTTTACTAAGATATTTATTATATTAGATTTATTATTAAGTTTCATATTATAGATAATCTTATTAAGAGCTTTTTCTATCGATATATTTATAGAGTTATTAAGATTACCTCTAAGGTATATAGAGAATTTATCTTAAAAATTATCGAGAATATAAAAAATGTGAAATCTTAAAGTAATCTCTATTATCTAATTTATTCGCTTAGATTAATTATTCGTTTATAAGTAATAAGTAGTAAATATAAAAAGCTTTATTTCTAAGGTTCTAAAGATAGCTTTCTAAAGGTCTAAAAGAAATTTTAAATCTCTATCTAAAATAATAGCTTTAGGGATTTCTTAATTAGCGAGAATAAGAAGTAAGACTTCTATCTATTCGATAGCATTTTATATATCTTTTCTCGATATATATATATTTCTTTTAAAAAACTTATTAGTAATAGTTATTATTTCGTTAAATCTATTTTTTAGAAATAGTAATACTAGAATAAAATTGATAGTAATCGTATAAAAAATTAAAGAAGGAGTTATAATAGATTTAAGACTCTTATATAAAGTATATCTTATAGTTTAATTTAGCTAATACTTCGAGTAATAAACGATATAGCGCTTTAAGCGCTAAGTTAAATATCTTATATTATAGATCTCTATAATTCTCTTATATAATCTATAAAAATCGGCGTAGCTATAATTATTATAAGCAAGCTCGAAAATCTTTTACTTTATCTTCTTTAGAATATAAAGTTATTCTCGCTTATTAAACTCATCTTAATAGTAAATAATTTCGTCTTAAAGTAGAAATTGTATATTCGAGAGTTTAACGTATTCTATAGATTCTTATTTTTTAAGAAGCTATATCTTTCGAGTAACGAGAGTATTAAGAATCTTTAATTATTTCTTATTCTCTTAATAGTTAAATATAAGTTTAATACGAAATTTCTTAGATATTTCTATAAGTATTAAGTTATATATAAGAATTTTATTAAGAATTCCTAAATCTTAGATATCGAATTTCTCTTTTTACTTACAATATTTGCAAATCTGAAAAGTTCCTTTTCGTACGATTTCCGCCGGGTCCGTATTATAAGCACGATTTAGTACGATTTAGCCTATTAAGTAGACTTTATCTATATTTAATTCTTTTCGCTAGTTTAGTAATTAAATATAATAAACTTCGCGTTTAGCAAGCTAAAATAATATTTATCTAAGTTGGCTAGATTTTAGAGCGACTGTAAACTATTAATTTAATAGTATATATCTAAAAATTCGAGGGACTATACGTAAGATAGATTTTTTTAGATTATTTAAGATAGATAATGTTGCTAGTAATAATAATATCTATTAAAAATTTAATCTAGCCAATCAAATATATATTAAAAAGATTTTTAAGATTATTCGAGTTAGATAGTATTATTAGTTATAATAATATCTATAAAAATTTTAGATTAGCTAGTCTCGCTAGTAATGTTAGTATTTATAACATATTCGAATTAGACGATATCGCCGATTATAATAATATCTCTAGAGTATTCAATTTAGATTAAACTCGACACCTCTAGATATCTAGTAAAAGTTATCGATTTAAGATTTATCGCGGTATCTTATCGTAATATTAATAATATTTATAATCTCTAAAATATAGGTTCTTAAATAATTAAAATTTTAAGCGCTATAGCGGTGCTTAATTCTTTATTAATTCTTATCTAATTCGCTTAGCAGATAAAGAAACTAACTCTTTCTATTCTATTTACTACGCTATATATTCTTTATATTTTTTCTCCCTATCCAATATAACTTCATTAATCTATAGATACTTATTCTCTTTATAGATCGCCTCTTCCCTTATTCGCTACAGTAGAGCTACAAACGGTATATTAAAATTTAGCCTTTTTTACTCATCCTCCCTACTCACCGAGACACGAAGCATTTATACTTCGAGCTTAGAGAGATTTAAATTCTAGTTATTATTTATTAAACCAGTTTCTTTTTATTTAGTTATTTTACGTATCGATTATTTCTTAATAGTCTATAAGATCCCCTTTATTATCTTCGATTAGGCTTGAATCTAACCTCTTAAATAATTTAGTATTAGCGAACCTTAGTATAACTTTTCTTAAGGCGCTTGCGAAGTCTAATTCCTCGATAATATTATTTAGCGAATTCTTATATAAATTATTCAATTTAGAGAGTTTCTATACCTTTCTTATTAATTTAGAGTATATCTTTAGAATACGCTATCGTAATATATGATATATAATAAGTCTTTTCTATTATTCTATATCTCTTTAGAACTTCTTAATATACTCATATATTTCTAAGAAGTATTACGATTATATAAGTAGTGGAATAATAGTAAAAAGCTTACCTTCGACTTTCTTACTATCTTATCTTTTAATATAAAAATATCTAAAATTATAATTCTTTAAACTATAATGAAGGGCGGTTATTATAAGAATTATAATATTGTTAAATAAGAGTAATTAAAGATACTTACTTCTTTACCTAAATCTAAGAAATACTCTCTTACTATAGAAGAAAATTTTATATAATAATATAACTATTAATTAAAATAAGAAGTATTTCTTATTCTAGAGACTATTAGCTAAAGAAGTCGATTAATCTAAGTTTTATAAAATATATTATATTCTATCTATTTTATATATCTCGATATATAAATTAAAGATCGACTAATAAGTCGCTAACTATCGCCTTTATATCTTTAAGCGATAACGTTATATAGGCCTTAAGATAAGATTAAATAACATCTCAAATTTTCTTTATTAGAGTTAAACGAAAATCGCCTATATAGTCGAAAAGCTATATTCTTATTAAAAAGAGTCTAAAGCATTAATAGTAATAATTAGTAAGAGATATTAATATCTTTCTCGTCTCGAAATATATAGATTAATTATCGATATTTTATATAAATCGAGTATTCTTATAGAGTTATCGTCTTTAATCTCTTTATATTTTAATTATTATTTAACTAAGCGCGTTAATATAATGCTTTAACTAGAAATTTAGCTCTTAAAAATCTAGATATTTAAGATCTTCGCTAATAATAATTATTATAAATAAGATAACTTTTATCGTCTCGAATATATTAAAATACTCTTTCTTAATATTATAATCGCGCTCTTTTTATTATATTAAATTATTTTAAAGCGCGATCTAATAATTATCTTTATTCGAGTTATCTTATAAAGTATAGTCTATATATCTTTCTTTATTTTAATCTATTAATAATATATAATCTAATATTATTAGAGATACTAACGAAGCTCTAAATTTTCTTATTTTATTTAATAGGCGTATCGATAAAGGGCTTAAACGAGCTATATACTAATAATACGACTTCGATATAATAGCGTCTAACGACTCTATTTGACATAATACTTTTTAATATCGAATTATCTATAGCGATTTAGTTATTATTCTACTATACTTAGAATATATACTTATTCTTATATTAAAGTTCTATATGAAGTACTCTAGCTTTATTATTATAAAGGCGATTTCTCTTAATAAGTTATTTCTTATTTCGATTTAGTATATATTTATTAACCTAGATATTTAATTATATAGTATATTCTTACTTCGCTTTATTAATTCTAATTCTTTATCGCTAATGAGAATTATTCTAAATTCTATAGTTTATATTAGCTAGTTTATATTAATATTATTTAATTCTAAAACTAACTAACTAGTAATTAGTATTACTACTCTTCATTCTAGATTTAATAACTCTAATACTTAATTAAAATTCGAATAAGAGTCTTTCTATCGCTTTTTATTAAGGTATTAGTCTAATAGAAGATATAGATTAAATAAGAATATATCGAGTTTATAACCTTCGCCTTTATCTTTAACTTTAAAAGAGAAATCTTTTCTAATATCTATAATAGTATATAAAATTAAGAGAGTGTTATTAATATTAAGAGGAGCTTCGTTATATATAATAGTTATAATTATTAATAACTTCTTTATCTTTTATAAATTAATAGAGTTATTCGAGAATTTATTACCGTCATAATTAGATATTATATATATACTCTTCTTAAACTTATATATTCTATAGCGTTTAGACGACCTAGGATCTATCTATCTATATTCTTTAATATATCTTTTCCTCTTATTAATCTTCTCTATTTTACTCGCTTTTTGCTAATATATAGTTAATAACATCTTCGCGAATAAGTAGATTACGATTTACATTTTCTATCTTCTTAGCTTTCTTCTTCCTTCTAGCATTTTTAACCCTCTTTATCACTATTCTCTTTTTCGCGTTTTATTTTAAAGTCTTTATAATCTCTATAATTCGAACGTAGTAGACTTATTTAGTAGAATATAAAATATTATAAATCTTTTATTATTATTAGAAATTAGAATAAAATTAATACTAAACGCTAAAGATAATAATAAATAAAATATAAAAGTAAATATATTTAAATAGGTGGAAAAATAAAAGAGTAAAGAAAAGTTATTAACTTGAAAAGGGGGGCTATTAATTAATATATTTTTAACTTATTTAAATTAAAGCGCGTTGAATTCTTATTTAAATTCGACTATCTATTTAATTTAGATACTCTATTTAAACTAAATAACATTTCTATTAATAATTCTTATTTAAATTAGATAAATTTTTTATTAATAATTAACGTTAAGTTAATTATTATCTATTATTAAATATTACTACTCTAATTACACTTCTCTATTTATTTTCTTATTCTCGAGTATTTTTCTATAAATAATATCTATTTTAGTATATATAATTATAGATTTTCTAGTATAAATATTTATCGATAACAATTATTTCGATATATTAATAATATATTTTATCTTCTAAATAGCGTTATATATAAAGTTATAATTTACGTAATTATCGATAACGATATTATTATAGACTTTATAATTATTAAAAATAATATATAGTTCTTTTTAACGATTTAAAGCTATTTTATATATAATAATATATTTCTACTATAGTTAATATCGTCTTTTTATAATCTCTATTAATAGAATATAGAGATTAAATATTAGCTTTAACATCTTTTATACTATCTCTCTCTATTTAATAAAGATCGCATATTTCTTTTAACCGAAGCTTATTAGAATATAGCCTATGAAGAAAACTTATATTAGCGAATTTTCTAGAAGTTATTTAAGTTTAATATTATTAAATAATATAAGACGCTAGCTATATTAAAGATAAAGATCCTATATTATATAAAGTATAAGAAGATATTTAGAGAAAATAAAGATTATAGATTATTTTAGTAAGATAGACTCTTTATATTATAGAATTTCTTGAAACTAATTAAGCTTTAAAGAATATAACGATTATAGTATAAATATCTAATTATTTCTTATATATATATATATTACGACTTCGAATTCTTTTATTAATAGCGAGAATAATCGACTCGGGCTATTATATCGCTTTATATATTTCTCTTAATATCTTCGCCACCTTTTTCTTTTTTTAAAATAAATAATCTCTTCGCGTATTAGTAATAGTAGATATATATAAAAAATAAATACTTATCTATCTAATATTCTTTAATTATAAAGAATATAGAATTTTAATCTCGCTTATATATCGATAGTATAGTTATCTTAAACTTTCGAAAATAATTAATCTTAATATCTTTATTATCGATATAATATATAATTCGATCTATTATAGTATTATATACTTTATTTTCTTTTAATATATTTATAAATATATTAAAATCGATATTATTTATTATAACGCGAATTAATATCTAAGTCTTAATAATATTAAGAGATAATATTAGTATATCGATTATAGTTCTTCTTAAATATATATAGAAACTAGCTCGATTAAAGGTATATAATTATAATATAAGATCGACGTTATTAATAGAGATAGATCGTTTATTTAATCGTCTATATTTATAAGTCTATATATATATATAGTTAATTTTTATAGTTATATCTAGTTCGTAATTACTTAATTATTCCCTTAAAATATTAGATATAAAGACTCTCGAAAAGATATTCTTTAGTTATTTAAAGATCTTATCGAGTTTTATTTAGTTATAGAAAACGTTAAGCGCGCTTTTAATTAGATATCTCTTTCTTATCTCTTATTTTAAAAAGAAGCGAATCTTTTTATAGCTAGACTCTTCTATTATTAAATCGCGCGAGATAATTAATATTATTTAAGTTCTTAAATTAATATTAGCGTAGAATAATTTAGATAGAATAAATAAAGATAATGCGACGCTAACTTATAAAGACTCGTATTTTATATCTAAGATTAATTAAATTATAGAATTCTAAAAGGAGTAAAATAATTTTAGAGGAGGATATATTAGAAAGAATATTATAGAATTAATAGAGATCTTAATTTGGAAATAGGTCTTATAAGCTAACCTTTATTTAATAAATCTTACTATATTATTTATTCTATCTATTTAAGAGATTAATTAATAATTAAATCGAATAGTCGAAGTCGAATAATACGATACGAAGTCGAATCATACTATATATTATTTAGGTATTTAAAATATCTATTTAAGAATAATGTGTATCTCCCTTAATCCCCCTATCTATCGCATATCTAAATTATCTTATCTTTTACTTCTTTACCCGTATTATTATTCTTATATTTATTGTAAATATTAACTCTCGAGTTAAGTATCTTTTATTTAATCTTTTTATTTAGAATCTTCTTATCTAGGCCTTATAAGTTATTTAATATTAAATTATAATTATATATTAAAATAGTATAGAAGCTTTAGAATAATCGAGTATACTTATAAATAGCGTATCTAAAAAGACGATATAGTATTATTATATATTTAAGAACGAACTATCTCTCTTCGCACATTTCTATTTAAAATCTTATTATCGAGACTCTTTAGATTATTTAATATTAAGTAGTAATTATATATCTTTTTATTTTTCTATAATAATCGTATTACTCTCTTATCTATTTAAATATTTTATTACTTCTCTTAATTAGCATCTAAATTAATAGAGCGAAAGACTCTTATTAGCGTTATACCTATGTTTATAAAACGCTTAATTAAGATAAGAAAATAAGATTTATTATTATTCTTAAAAGATTATACTATTAGATTATCGCGATTTTTAAGTTAAATAGCTAAAGAGTACTAGAGAGTTTCGTTATTTAAATACTCTTATTTAAGCTATTACGAGTCTATTAATATTATTTAAATTTAATAAAGTAGAGAAGAAAATTATATTAGAGCGATAATTAGATTAATTATAAGAGAACTTATAAATATTATTAGCTTTTTAGAACGTCTATAGATATCTTTATCGAGAGTATTAATTAGCTATTTTAATGCGATAAGTTTAAAAATATCTTTTATTAAGTCGTATAGATAGTAATTATATATACTATCTTATAAATATTATAATTATTTCTTCTTTATATTATCTAGCTTAGAAGACTAATTACTATTATCTAGATCTATAATAATTCTTATTATTATAATACTTAATATTAATTAGCTTTAGTTAATATATCTTAAAGAATTCGAGAATATTAGAAATAATAGTTACGGCGCGTAGTTTATAGGTCTTATTAAAGTATAACTCGTATATAGATTTAAATAGATTATACTCTTAGCTCTAGATCTTATTATATTATACGAGATACTTAACTTTAACTTAATCTTAAATAGTCTAATTAATATCTTAAAGAATTTTCCTCTAATTATCGCTTAATAGATAGATAATCTTTCTTATTTTATAAGATAAAAGCTTTATAAGCAAAGTGTCGCTATTAATAATTCTCGATTTTATTATTTATTTAATTATTAGCTTATTTAAAATCATCTATATTTCGTTAATATTTCTCTTTAACTTCTCATCTAATAGAGCGCGTAGACGGAACTTTATATTCTCTATATACTTTTTAATATTACGATATTTCTTTTTTATTATCTTAGATAAAACGATATTTATCTTTTACTACGATTACTTAATTAATAGAATTATTATTATTATATTAATAAAGAATATAGTTTATAGTATAGTTAAATATTTATAGACGAATAATAGATAATACTTAAACTCCTTCGCTATTCTATTATAATATACTTATTTCTTCTTATTCGAGTTTTATATATAAGCGAGGTCTTCGATAATAATTCTAGATTACTCTATCTTATAGACGGTAATTAATATAGATATTAAGAAGATATTTAATTTTATATTATAGTATTCGTCGATATAAATCTATTCGATAGTGAAGTTATATATAAATAAGCTCTTTATTTTAATTTAAATATAATTCTTATAGAATTTAAGCGTTATTAAGATTAAAAATCTCTTTTATTTAGATTAAGCTTTATCGTTAACTATATATCTAAGTAATTTAATATTTATAAAGATTAAAGACTTTAGATTAATATTATAATATCGAATTAATTTATATATATAAAAGACGCGAAATTATATTATATTATAATCTTTAAAATCTATTAGCTTAATAATTTTAATAAGCTAGTTCGCAAAAATTTTAGCTAAAATAATTATTAAGAAGAATTTTAATTTAAATATTATTTAGGCTATATAGTTAACTTCGTCTTTATATAGATATATAATATTAAATATCTTAATCGAAGAGTATTAAGACTATTAGTCCTTTCGAATAAACTTTAATATAAGATATTTACTTATAAAGAAAGATTTCTTAAAGACTTCGATAATAGTAATATTTTAATATTTTTTAAGGATATTAAATCGTAGAGTAAGTTATTATTTAAATATTAAACTTATTAATAATATTAGAGTCTAAAGAAATATTTATATTAGCGAGTTAAATAAAAGAATTAAATATATTTATCTTATCGAAATCGAACTTATCTATATTAATTACTTCACTATAGAGATTTATCTAAAAACGTCTTTATATCAAATTATATAGCTGATAAATTTTTAAAATAATAGATATTAAGATCTCTTACGAACTTAAGATATACTCTAAATCTCTAAAGATATAAATATTTTTAATACTTCTATTACTACGATTAAGTTATAGAACTTATTTTATAATTTTCTAAGTCTAATCTAATTACTATAATCTTTCTTTCTTACTAAATTTAATCTTTCTATTAGATTAATTAATATAAAGAATAAATAATTAATAATACTCGAATATATACTCTAATATTAAGTCTCTATCGCCGGCCTTTATATTATTCTATATCTTTCTTTAACTTATAATTTTATTAATTTTAATATTATAAGAGTTAGCTAATTAAAGAGCGTAATCTTATTTAATTAAGAGCTCTATTAATATAATATCTTCTATTATTAAATACCTTCTCTCTTATAGCGAAAGTATATTATTATTCTTATAAGTTTTAAGTATAACGGCGTTATCTATTAGATTATTAATAAACTTCTTTTATAAGAAATAGCGATAAACTTATAGTTAAGAGTTACTCTTATTTAAGCTAATATTAATAAGTTAAGAATCTATTTTATTTTTTTTATAGATATTAAGTAAGTTAAGTAGTAAGATCGAAGGCGAAGCGATAGTAGAATAAGAAGAAAGCGAAGTTTTAGTAGATTTAGATTAAGGCGGAGTATTAGTAAGTCTAAGAGAGATTAAAAACTTTGAGATTTTCTAAAAATCGTTTTATATGAAGTATAGTGAAAGAAAGATATAAAAAGAAGGATATTAAGGGTTAGAGTTAGAGTGCTTTAATAGATAACTTAATCTTCTTTATAGATAGAGATTTATTTAATAATTTACTTTAGTAGTAAATAAAGTTTAAAAGAAGAATATAATATATTATTAATAACTTATTTAGATCGAAAGCTAGTCTTAGAAACTAAGATAAAAGATTTATATTAGATAAAACTCGATATTAAAATTAAGAGTAGCTTTAATAGAGATTTTATTAAATATTATCTATAATATAAAGTTTATAAAGTAAATATTAAATAATAAATTATAAAGGGAAAATAGTAGAATATAATATTGTGGGCGTTAATAACTAGCGCGATAATTAACTATTTAACTTTAATTCGATAGTTTATCGATTATTTAGATCGCTTATTCGACTTAAATATTTAATTATAATTTATATTATTTAGAAGTTAGATTAGAGATTATATTAATAATTAAAAATTATAGTTAAAAGAATTATAGATATTTAGTAGAAGTTAAATATTAAATCTATTATTACTATTAATTAACTCGAATATATTACTTATTTAATTTAAATACTAAATATAATAGTAGTATCGAAATCAAATAAGCGATATCTAAGCTATCTATATATTTGTATTATCTATATTTCTAATATTATTATCTTTATTCTTAACATTATTATATACTTAAGATTAAATTATCTCTCTTTATATATTTCGATTTAATATCTTATTATTTAAGCTATTTAGATTATTTAATACTAAGTAATAATTATAGATCTTTTTATTTTTTTATAATAGTTATACTATTCTATTATCTACTTAAATATTTTATTATTTCTTCTAATTAATATCTAGATTTATAGAGTAAAAAAATCTTATTAAGGTTATATCTATATTTATAAGACGTTTAATAGAAATTAGAAAGCGAGATTCGTTATTATTCTCGAAAGATTGTATTATTATATTATTATAATTCTTAAAAGAAATCGCTAAGAAGTACTAGAGAGTTTCGTAATTCGAATACTTTTATTTAAGTTACTGCGAGTTTATTAGTATTATCTAAGATTAATTAGATAAAAAGAAAAATATATTAGACCAATAATAAGACTAACGATAGAGGAATTTATAAAAATAATTAATTTTTTAGTATATCTATATATATTCTCTTTAAGAGTATTAATTAATTACTTTAAGATAATAAGCTTAGAGATATTTTATATTAGCTTATCTAGATAGTAATTATAAATATTATATTCTAAGTATTAAAGTTAATTATCTTTCTTATTATCTAGCTTTATAAAGTTCGATTATTATTATTTTATCTCGTAATAATTCTTATTATTTTAATACTTAGAATTAGTTAGCTTCAGTCGATATTATTAAAAAAATCGAGAATATTCGAAATTACTATTACTACTTGAAGCTTATAAACTCTATTAAAGTATAAATTATAAATAGAATTAGAAATATTATAGTCTTAGATTACGGTCTTCTTATATTATATAATATACTTCGCTTTAATCTAATTTTAAATAATTCGATTAATATTCTATAGTATCTTTCTCTAGTTCTCGCTTAATATATAGATAATCTTTTTTATTTTATATAGTAAAAGTTTAATAAGTAAAGTATCGCTATTAATAATTCTTATTTTCGCTATTTATTTAATTATTAGCTTATCTAGAATTATCTATATTTTATTAATATTTCTCTTTAATTTCTTATTCGATAAGCTACGTAAGCGAGCTTTTATATTCTTTATTCGCTTTTTAATCTTATAATATACTTTCTCTATTATTATCGATATAATAGAATTTATTTCTTACTATAACTACTTCATTAAGAGAATTATCGTTATTATATTTATAAAGAATTTAGTTTATAATATAATTAAGTATTTATATACGAATAATAGATAGTACTTATACTTCTTCGCTAGTCTATTATAGTATACTTACCCCTTCTTATATAGTTTTCGCGTACTTATAAAGTTATCGATTATAATTCTAGACTACTTTATTTTATAGATATTAATTAATATAGAGGTTAAGACGGTATTTAACTTTATATTATAAAACTCGTTAATATAAATCTAGTCGATAGCGAAGTTATATTCGAATTTCTCTTTATTTTTAATTATAGCTTTTATATAATTTTTATATAACTTAAAAATTATTAGAATTAAGAATCTCTCTTATTTAGATTAAGCTTAATCGTTAACTATATATTTAAGTAATTTAATATTTATAAAGATTAAGGGCTTAGCGCTAACTTTATAATATCGAGCCAATTTATATATATAAAATATACGAAGTTATATAATATCGCGATCGTCGAGATCTATAAGCTTAATAATTTTTATAAATTAATTCGCGAAAGTCTTTACTAGAATAATAATAAGAAAGAATTTTATTTTAAATATTATTTAGACTACGTAGTTCGCTTTATCTTTATATAGATAAGTAATATTAAATATCTTAATCGAAGAGTATTAGAACTATCGATCCTTTTAAATAAACTCTAATACGAGATATTTATTTACGAAGGAAAACTTTTTAAAGACTTCGATAATAGTAATATTCTAATATTCTTTAAGAATATTAAATCGTAGAGTAAGTTATTGCTTAAATATCTAACTTATTAATAGTATTAGAGTTTAAAGAAATATTTATATTAGCGAGTCGAATAAAAGAATTAAGTATATTTATCTTATTAAAATCGAGCTTATTTATATTAATAGCTTCTTTATAAATATTTACTTAAAGATATCGCTATATTAAATCGTAGAGTTAATAAGCCTTTAAAATAATAGAAATTAATATCTCTCGCGAATCTAAGATATAGTCTAAGCCTCTAAATATTCGAGTATTATTAATACTTATATTATTATAATTAAGCTATAAGACTTATTTTATAATTTATTAAATTATATTAAACTACTAAGACCTCTCTTTTTTATTAAACTTTATTTTTTTATTATATTAATTAGTATAAAGAATAGATAATTAATAATACTCGAATATATACTCTAATATTAGATCTCTATCGTTAATCTTTATATTATTCTATATCTTTCTTTAACTTATAATTTTATTAATTTTAATATTATAAGAGTTAATTAATCGAAAAGTATAATCTTATTTAATTAAGAGCTTTATTAATATAGTATCTTTTATTATTAAACGCTTTCCCTTCTATAATAAGAGCGCGTTATTACTCTTATAAGTTTTAAGTATAATAACGTTATCTATTAAATTATTAATAGACTTCTTTTATAAAAAATAGCGATAAATTTATAATTAAGAGTTATTCTTATTCGAGCTAATATTAATAAGTCGAAAATTTATCTTATTTTCTTTATAGATATTAAGTAAATTAGATAATAAAATTAAAGGCCGAGTAATAATAGAATAAAGAGAAAGTAAAATTTCGATAGAATTAAGTTAAGGTAGAGTATTATAAAGATTAAAAGAGATTAAAAACTTTAAGATTTACTTTAGCTTAATAGAAGAAAAAATTAAACGCTTAAATATCTTAGAGGGCTATTAAGATTAAGAATATAAGTATATTAATAAGTCTCGCGAAGTTTTAAAGACACTAGCTTCGATATCTAACGTCTCGATTAAAGCTAGAATTAATATTAATACTTATTATTAATATAGAGAAGCGAGATTAATAAACCTTTAATTACGCGCTATAAGAATATTCGCTATTCGAATATATATACTCGCTCTTAATACTTATATATCTCTTATAAATTATTATTATTATTTATAATTAAGCTTATATTATTTACTCTATAAATTAGATAAGATAGTATTATAGAATTTTCGTCGATATCGTCTTAGAATTATTTCGATTAAAGATAAGTAATAAGAGCTTTAAGATTAAGTTACTTCTAGAATTAAGAGATTATTATTAAATTATCTATTAACTTCTAAATAGAGATAAACTTATACTCGTTTAGATTATTAGTAATAATAAGTTAAAGAAAGTTAATACTAGAGGGGTTTTCGATTAATAATCTACTAAATTAATAGAAATTTACTAATCTCTTAATCGTTAAAAGCTTCTAGATCTTCGTATATCCGTCTTTTTACGTTTTCATTAATTCCCTCTTAAATAATCGCTTCTCTTACTTCGTAGACGTCTTATTAATTAATAAGATTAATTTATATAAAAATTTAAGAAGAAAGCTAAAGTCTTATATAATTATATAATTAGAAATAGATAGTAATTAAATAGTCTCGCTTACGATAATATTAATCTTTCTCTTATATAATCTTATAGACTTTTTTTAAAGATCTTTATATTTTAGTTAACGCGAGAATTTCTCTTTTACCGCTTTAAATATAGGCTCTAAAAATCGAAGTTCTTTATAAATATTATCTTAGTTTATAATAACGTCTAACTTAGCAACGTCGATTTTAAGATAAAAATCAATTTCGATAGACGCTATTATTATAAGTATATCGTTTAAAGAAAATATAGATATTAATATAATAATATATATAATATAATAATAAGAAAATGCGTATTAGATTAAGTGAGATATAAGATAAAAGAAATTTAAATAAGACTATAGAGTTCGAGTCGGATATTCAATATTATTTTTCGAAATATATATCGCATCTTTAATTAACTTTAACTAATTATAAATAGATTTTAATTAATATTAACTTTATTAATAGCTATCTCGATAACCTTAATTAAATATTAGTATATTATATCTTCGATTAACTTTAATTAATTATTAATAAAAACTTTAATAGAAGTTTTAGCTAGCGTTAAAATTAGTAACGCATATATCGATAATAGAAGTACGAATTTCGCTATTATATCTACTAGAAATATAAATTTATTTAATAATAATATAAATTTTCTAAGATCTATTCTCTACTAGCAATTTTAAAATTAATAATCTTCGATAAGAGTTTAAGCGGTAATAATTACTTCGATAATTAGTATTTCGAAAATTAATACTTATTTTAACTCTTTAATATAAGAGATAATAGTAAGATATAGCGGCTAATAAATACTATATCTATATAATTTTTATTTACTCTTTAACTAATTAATAGATAGTCGAGTTCCTTTTTTAATAGATATACTAATCTTCTTTTTCTTTATATCTATAAAAATCGATTAATTAGATTATCTTCTCTTCGAATATATATAACTCTTAATAGTTTATTCGACTTCGATCGTTTATATCTAAAAGACTTTTATTTTAATATAAAGATATATTAGCTAACTAAATATAATAAAATAATTATATATTATAGATAACGATAAATAAATCTAATATATTTCTTTTATAATACTTAAGATTATTTTTAGAGGTATTACTATCTAAATTAAACGATTTAAATTAAAGTAAAATTAATTTCTTTTATATAAAATATATATCTCTAAATTATATACTCTATAGATAACTTTATTATTTTAAAGTAAATATATAAACGTAGTTTTATATATATAAAAGCGCTTTAACTATATATGTATTAAATACGAAGAAACGTTTAAAAGTAATAAAAGTATCTCTCCCCTAGATAGCTCGTTATAAACTCTTTCTTTTTATAAATATCTATTAATATAAGATATTTTTTATATATAAATTTATAAATATCTTTTATATAACTATAAAGAATATAAAGTTAAAATTAGACTTCGCGATAAGTAAGACTAGAGTAGTAGTATACGTTCACTAAAACGTTAATACGTTATTAATTATTAAAGAACGTATATCTTATAATTAATTAATAATAAATAAGAGAATATATATCGAGTATATCGCTTCTATAAAAAATAATATAAAAATAATAGTAAATTTATCAGACACCTACGAGGTTATAGAAAGCGAAAATTAATCCTTTTATACGCGTCTTTCGATATCACAAATCGCGATATAGTTAATAGCATTAATAATCTAATAGCTCTAATTACCATAAGAGAAGAAGATATATATTTACTCAAAGATAATATAATTACGAATTCGATATTATAGTAGTAATTAAATAAGTAGAAGATAGAGAAAGAGAGAATAAACGCGATATAAATAATAAATCTAAATAATAAGATAATAGTACCTCTTATCTCTATAATAGATTTAAGTTATAATACTACAATTTCGTCTTTAATAGTTAACTCTATAGAATCGTATTCGAAAGAGTAAAGCGCTAAGAGACCGATAAAACTATAATTTAAATCGAAGCCTCTTAGTTAAATAAAATCGATATTCAATTATTAAACTAGATCGAATATCAAGTCGATATCCGATATAAACAATTTTTAAAATTCATTTAAATCTCGGGAAGATTATGCGCTGGCGCTATAGTTTTTTAAATTAGAACTCTCCGATAATAATATTAATAAGTTCTTTCGCGACGTTTATTTATAGCGATTTCGAGACGACTATAGCTTTAATAACGCGAAATTATTAAGATATAAAATATAGAATATATATGGCGATAGCATCGACGGCGGCTAAATTAGCTAGTCTTTTAAAATTTATAACTTTAAATTTGAATTAGAGTCGAAGATATATTACGTTATTTACTTCGATATTATAAGTATTATTAAAAATAACAAAATAGTATTATTAAAGTATATTCTAATATATAAATCTTTTAGTATAAGTTTATATTATTAATTTATACGCTAAAGAAACGCTAATAAAGCGAGAGTCTATAGCGAGATATATATCGCGAATTAATAGTAGAAAACGTAGAATAAACTATCTAATAACTCTATCGTCATTTCTATTATTTTAATATTAAATAAAACTTATCTCTTTTAAATATATGAAAATTAACATACTTAATCGATTTATATTACGATTAAAAATCTTTAATAAGATACGTAATACGCGTATAGTAGACTAGATATAGCGATTTTAGAAATAATATTAATTATTATGAAAAAAGAAGCTAAGGCTTAGATCTATTACTATATCTTAAATTTAATAATTAAAAATAACTTTTTATACTCTCGCGGTATATTATCTACTAACGAAGTATATTTAATAATTAAAGAATATTTCGAATATAGTATTAATATATAATACGCGAATAATCTAACTCGAAGATATTATTTAATACTAATTATTATAATATTAAACTATAAAAAATAGATAATAGTTACTTTAATCTTAAGTAATAGATATTATTCTATATATACGATCTTATCTATAAAGAGAAAGCGATTATATTCTTTAACTCTATATTTTAAGCGAATACTTAAGTATATAGTCGAGTAGCTAAAACTATAAAAGAGGTATATTAAAAAGATATTAAAATACTTACGGGATATAGTATTTTATAACCGCCGTTCTTTTATTAATAATTACTTCGCTATCGATATATATTAACTATAATACTTTAATATCTTATACTTCTTAATAATTAAGAGATTTATAGACTATTTACTTAAATAATAAATTAAATATATTAGAGCTATAAAGATAGAGAATAAGATAAATAAGTTTTTTAATACTCGCTTTTAGATAATTCTTAGCTATATTAATCTAAGACGTATTAAATCTTTAAATAAGAAGATATAGTAGATAGAAGAGAATAGTCAAACTCTATAGAGGACGATAATAGTCACCTTTATATCAATCTTAATTAAGTTAAATTCAAATACGCTATATATAGATCACGCTATTCTTAACCTTATTATATTAATAAGATATTATTCTTATAATAATAATACTATTCGATATCTACTCGCGACTCTAATCTAAATTAATCTACTAAAAGAGATTTTTCAAGTATATAGACCTCTAGATAAAACGATAAATAAAGATTATTTTAAGTTTTTAAAGTTTTATAGCATTAGTTACTTACTCGAAATAATATAATTATTTAATCTATTCGATAAATTAACTACTTAAACGAGAGAAAAGACGTATATTAAATTCTTTAAAAAGTATTATAAACTAACGAATAAGTATAATAACTATATTAAATAGATTATACGCTATCGAGTAAATTTAATAAGCGAACTTTTAATATTATATATTAAAAGATAATTACGATATATAATCTTATTAAATACTAAGATATAGAAGTATTATTATCTATAATTAAGAGATTATAAAAAAAAAAGAAGAAGATTAAGATAAAAACTTCTTTAGATCTTTATATCTAGAGTTAATAAACGAATAATAAGAAGCGTAATATTATAAGATAGATAAATTATTATAATAGTCGTTATTGGCGATTAGCAGAGACCGTTATTAAATAATTAAAGTTAAATACTTTTCTCGAAGCTCTAATCGCCTTTATTTAAATAGATCAAATAAAATTAAGAAAATATTATCTATCTAAGAGAGATAATAATATTAATATATATAAGATAAACTATAAATAAGTATATTAATATCCGATTCGCATTTATTTCAATATTCGATATTAAAAGACTTTCGAAGAGGATTCTCTGGATATAGCTCGTCTATCTAAAGATATCGTCATCTATAGATCTATCGATTAATTCTTTCAAAAAAGATAGTATAGAGATTATACTTAAATCTACGAATATAATTAGTAAATCTTTAATATTAATAAAGTTCTTTTAAGAAAATTAATAAGAAAAATATTAGTTGTAATAGAAGTAATAAACCTAGCCCGTAGAGATTTCAGATAAAGATCGACTTATCTATAAAGTGTTTTTATAGAGATATTTAAGTATCGATATAATAAATAAGTTTAGAAATATTATAATATAGTGGAAGTAGAAAGAGCGCAGTTATTAATAGCGCGGAATTTAAAAATTCTTAAAAAATAATAATTCTATAACCTCGTAAGTATCGAGAGAAATATATATATTATACTCGCGTCGATAAAAGATAAGAAATTTTATTATATTAATAGCTTTATCGATTTTAATTAATATAATAATATCTATAATTCGAATTTTCTAAATAAGAGCTATAGAGTAATAAAGGAGATTAATATACGCTATACTATAAGATAATAGAGATATCGAGAATCTAAATTTTAGAATATTAGAAATAAAATTAAATATATAACGAGTAAAATCGATTCTAGTTATTCTTCTTAACTCGAATATCTTTTTTAACTCGAATACTCTTCTTTAACTCAAATACTCTTCTTAACTCGAATAACTTTCGAACTATCTTTAGAGTTCATTAAGCGAAAAGAGGTTTTATAATTATAGAATATATACGTAGATATTATAATTAGAAAGAGAAGAAAGAGTAAGCTTTTCTCTAATTAGAGAGATATTAATACGCTTTAGAAAGTATTTAACTAAGTATTTCGACGCCGAAGACTACTATTAAATTAATTCGCGACTTCTTATAATTTAAAGAACGCTATCGCCTATAATAAGGGCTATTATTTAAAATTTCTTTAAGTTATTAATAGTTTATATAATAATACTAGAACTAAGATATATTATCTTAAAAATATAATAAATTAGAAGAAAGTCTTAACGTAAGCTATTATAGAGAGTATAAGATGACGAGAGTTATTAATAGTCTATACGATAATATTAAAATCGAGATACATTATTTTAAAAATATAATAAATTAGAAGAAAGTCTTAACGTAAGATATTATGAGAGGAGATCTATATATATTACTACTCGCTATATTCTTATATATATAATTATCTAAAAATCGAAACTTCTAATTTAAGAAAGTCGAGTTTCAATTTTATAAGAAAGATATCTAATACTTTAACGAGTATTAATATATATAAATCTCGAAGAAATTTAGATATTAAGAGAAGAGGTTAGTAGAGTTAAGGTCGGGTAATAAAGATATAAATATATATTATCGATCTTTATATATATTATATTAACTTTAACGCGGTTATAGCGATAGAAGAGCGTACTAGCGACGGTTTTCCTTCTTAAATAATTAACGCTTATAAGATATATTATAAATAATAATATTCTTATCTTTAATAGAGAAGATAGATTACTTAATATAGTAATATAAATTTATATATATAAACTTAATATCTAACGATAGTATTATTAAGTCGAGTCGAATCGAGCTTATAATATAACTAAGTCGAGTCGAATTCGACTTATAGAGTTAAGTCGATATCGCGAACTATAGAAATAATAAAATATTAATATAAGGCGATTACTATTTCTGAAAAAATTATTCGAATAGTATATAATAATTATTAAACTAATAGATATTATTCGAATAGTATATAGTAATTATTAAATTAATAAATATTATTTAAATAGTATATAGTAATTACTAAATCGGCGGATAGTATTCTAATAGTAAATAGTAATTACTAAACTAGCGGATAGCGTGTGAAAAGTAGACTATAGTTACTAATTAGGCGGAATTTAGACGAATTTTAATTAGATTTACTAATTCGACGAATTTTGTAATTTCCGCGACCAACGCGCGATTAGCAATTTCAAATTTTATAGAAACTTTTTAGATTTGCAGATGAAAGCAATCTAAATAAAGCGTCGAGAATTATATTTTATTTACTAGGTCTCTATTAAACATCTAGATTAAATTAAAAGATATATTATAAAATATATATAAGTCGTAAATTTATTTAATTAGAGAATAAAGAAGAAAGTATAATTTAATAAGTAATATCGATAGTAGTAGAGTAATTAATAAAAATAATAATCTTCTTTCCCGTTCTTTAGCTAAGTATATAAGAAATCTTTTTTAAAGTCTAAATTAAGATAATTACTTTTAGTTCTATCGACTAGTAACGTAACTCTATAGCGTTTAAGAGCTTAAATAAAAATATAATAAGTTAAATATTCGTCTTAAGAAAAGAATTTTCTTAAGAATTATTTACTATATAATATACTATAACTCTAAAATTATATTTTTTAGATTTATCGAGATTAACGTAAAGTTAATAACTAGCGTTATAATGATATAGATAAATTTTCGTAGTTAATACTTATTATAAAATATAAAAAATCTTTACTTCTTCTTCGATAGGGGTTATCTTTATAGTCTTCGAGAAATTTCTATAAAGATAATCGTCCGAGACTAGAGATCGCTTTAAGAGTTCTATTTTTAAGTATTATAGTAGCTTAGAAATCTAAGTAAAGTATCTAACGTTTCTTCGTAGTTAATTTATTATTTCTATATAGATTTCGAGTATTTCTAAAGTAGCGAGAAATTATATTTTTTTAATCGCTATAACTCTTTCCTTAATAATAATAAGATTAAACTTATTTATCTTCTATTCTAGAAGCGTAACTAATAGATATTTAAGATAGAATTTCTTAAATTTAAAAATAATTTTAAATTTCGCGAAGAGGCGAAAGATCGTTTTTAAGTACTTAAAATAATCTTCTACGCTTTAAGAAAAGATAATAATATTATCTATATAGTATCTAGTAAAATAATAATATAAATAAAGAAAGTTATTTATTTTCCTCTAAATTTAAGATACTAAGTTCTTAAAATCTATTATTATTATATTAAAATATTTTAATCCTTAATAAGATATTATAGTAAATCGTTATCGATAATCTTTTTTTATTAAAAAAAGATAAAATTATTTACTATAATTAACTATACTAATAAAAATATATTCTTAAATAATTATAACTATATTATTCTATAGAGAAAGAGAATAATTATTAAAAATTATAATCTTATTAAGGTCTCTAATATTAATAATAACTCTTTTCTTTTACTTAGATATTTTCTTAGACCTAACGTAAATTATCTTATAAACTACGAAAATAGAGAAAGCGAAAGAAGTTAATTCCTTAGATTAGCTTATCTTATCTTATATATATATTTTATCAAACTTTTTATTAATAAGCTTATAGCCTTCTAAAGTTAGAGAATAAATCTTATTCTCTAACTTTATTAAGAAAGATTACTAGTTTATAATAATTAATATCTATAACTACTCCGCTTTAGAGAGATTAATAATATCATTAGAATCTTCTTAAATATAAGGGTTTTCTTCTAAGATACTTCGTATTATATCGATATATTTCTATTTTTTATAGATAGTAATTCTATTAGATAGTTATATTTCTAAAATAAGATCTATAATTATCTTCTTAATAGCTGACTTTAATATAATAAGATTAATAAATTTCTCGAGTATAGGCTTTTTATCTTTAGATACCTTAATTACTAAAGAGTAATTCTTTATTTAAATCGAGTAATCTTCTTTAGCTTCGTATTTAATTACGAAGTCGATTCTATAATAATAAGATATTATAAATAAAGTAAAGCTATTATTTCGAATAGAAATAAAATTAAATTTTACGTTTATAAGATATATATAAATTTCGTTTATCTCTAATTCGAAAAGAAAATTCTAATTAAAAAGTGAATTCTTATCTCGCAAAGATATAGTAATAAATTTAATAGATTTTAAAGGAATAACTTAATATCGTTTCGATCTTACGATTTATTAAATTCTTACATTATCTCTAGCAGTAGCTTATATCGATATAGCGATATTTCTATACTTAGTAAGAATTACTTTCTTCTATAGAAGATCGATTACTACTTCTTCTAAATTAAGTATATCTATTTCTATTAAAAAATTTACTTTAAGATTATTTACGATATATATATCTCGAATAAACTTAATTATAATAGACTTTTCTTTTAAAATTTTATCTTTTATAAAGAAAGAAAGAATAATCTATTTATTAATAAAATATTAATTTAAACTAATTCTACGTAAGGTAATCGAAGCTATATACTTCTTAATAGAGAAAGAAGATACTAGTCTCTTTAAGAAAACTCGATCCTCTATACTTATTAAATATCCGATATTTAGATATTATAATTTCGACGAAGCTTTTAAAGAAAGGCTAAATAATTCGATAAGATAATACTATAATTGAAAGGTTATTTTATTATTCGAATTCGCGGGTATTATAAACTTAATTAACTCGAGTTTCTTAGAAATAGACATCTTTTCTAATAGCATTTTTTTAAAGATCTTTATTAACTTCTCTAGTGGTAAGTCGAGTATAAGATTCTTCTCTCTAAGAATCTTTCTAGTGTTCTTTGAAGAGGTTATTCGATAATAAGATTTCTTCTTAAGATAAATATATAACTAATTATTAGACGAAAACTTCTTTTAATATTTTTAGTAAATTAACGAATTTTTTATCTTACTTATAATAATATAATAAGTAATCGAGATAAACTCGATATCGACTTCCTCGTCCTTATAATCGAATTTCTTATCTTCTAAAGTCTTATTCTCGTACGTATTATAAAAATGATCATTATTACCCATATAATATATCGAAGAATTCTATAAGTATATGAAATTATAGTCTTTATAATAGCCTTTAGAAATAAAGCTCTTATTTCTAAGGTTATAAAAGTATACTTTCTAAAGAAATTAAGATATAGATATTTCCATAAATCTCTAATTACTATATTTTTAGTTATCGCTATATTATCTAGCTAAGTAGAATAAATATCTACTATAATTCTAATAATTCGTTTAATTCGAATACTATAACTAATTTGACTAGGCGTTTCTAACTAAAATTATAAGTAGGCTGCTTAGAAGTCGATAGGGCGTTTTTTAAAGCTTAATTTTCTAGAGTCGTAATTAGAGCCTAAGTCTAAGTCTAAAATAAAGTCTATAAGAATTACTATTCGAGCGACTATATATAAAAAGATACTTAATCGCCTTAATTCTACTAGTAAGATATATAAATTTAAAAAGTATAAGAGAAATATATAGGGAAATTTAGTTATTACTAATATTTATAGTTTAAATATAATAGTCTTAACTAATAAGAATAAGTATTATAGACCTATAAATCTATTATAAATCTATTATAAAAGGGCGAGAAGAAAGAAATAGTCGCTTTTAAGCTTTCTGAAATCTATTTTATTATTTTTTAGATAAAGATTTATCTTTATTAAATCGTTATTTATAATCTTAATCTCGATCTCTCTCTCGATCTCGATCTCGAACTTTTTTTTATATATTTTTATATTATAATTTCTTTTACTAGTTAAGACGATACTATAGCTTCTTTCTATTATTAAATTTCTTTATAAATTTATAAAGCGTAATTTAAAAAGTTAGAGGAGATTTAGTAGCTTATAATTTAACTTTTAAGTAATTTTACATCTAAGTAGCTTAAGCGTACTTTTTAAAGATTTCTACTTATACGATATACTTAAAGACGCTCTATACGTAGCTTATAGAATTATATCTACTATTAATATTATTAAAAGTATAAATTTATCTTATAAGTTAATTTAGAATTAAGAATATAAATATCTTAAAACGATTCTATAGTCTAGTAAGCGTTCTTCTTAATTCTATTTAAAGTTATATTATTATATCTTTCTCATTTTAGAATAAAATATTTAATTATTAGAATAAGGTAGCTTCTCGAAAATAAGTTAAGAGATTTATATATATAATATTCTCTTTTTTAATTACGGCGTAGTCTTCTATATATTAATAGAAAGAATATACTTCTCAATATATAATTTCTTTACTACTAAAAATAATATTATTAATATTATATAATTCTTTAAGATCTAGATAAAAGAATTCTAGATCGAAGATATAGAAATTACTACTAGATCTTTTCGAAGTAACTTATCTAAAAGATCTTAGAAGACTCTATAAGTCTATTAAATCTATAATATTAAATATAAATTATAAATTTTTTATAGTTATTTATATAACTTATAGTATAATCTATTATATTATTAAATCTACTTTTATAGATAAAGACGATATTTATTAAAAACTCTCTTAATCTTATAAAAACTAATTTTCGCTAGAATTAGATCTCGAAGCGATATTTTCTAAATTAAAAGATTTTAGCAAATTAAAAGCTAGTCTATTAAGTTTATTATTAGAAAATCCTATACTTATAAAGTTTTAATATTCTTTATTATTATTTCTCGATATCTTATCGAATATAGCTTAATCTAATAAAAAGAGAATTTTATTTATTAAGTTTATAGTTATATAGAGATCTTAGAGATCTAATATATTTAATTTTCTTAGAGTTAAGTTTATTTTCGATATAGAATTCGAAAGTAATAAAAAGAAAGATAAAAATTAAGATCGATAAAGAGATTAATTTTTTTATATAAGTATTATAGGTAATAATAAAAAAAGACTAGTAAATCTTCTTTCTTTATCTTTATCGAGCTTAAAAAAGAAGTTCTATTATTAAGGCGAGAAGACTAGATTACTTTAAGAAAAGAAGAAGATAACGACTCTAGAGAGACGTCTATATAACCTCTCAAGTTAAAATTTAAATTCTTAAAAATAATGATATTCTTAGACTTAAGGCGAGTTATTCTAACTTACTAGATAAGAAAGTAATTACTATTTATATAATAACGAACTTCTCATATAAAGATAGTAATTACTCTTACTAAAGCACTCGTAAATCTAAAATTATAATTTTAGAAAAGAGAGTAGATAAGAGATTTCTCTAATTAAGTAATCTTCGAAGAAGAGATCGCATCTGCAAATCTGAAAAGTTCCTTTCCGCACGATTTCCGCCGGGTCCGCACCATAAGCACGATTTAGTACGATTTAGCCTATTTAGCAGACTTTGCTTATATCTAACCCTTTCCGCCGATTTAATAACTATTCTAACTCTTTCCGCCAGTTCTATTAGTTTAGCAACTTTAAAAATTTTTAGCAACTTCAAAAATTTTGCGTAATGCACTCTAATACACTCTAAGTACTATTCTATATATATATGATATCAATATATATTATCAACAACATACGTATTATTGTACGCTATATTAGAGTATTACCCACGCGACTAATTTTATTAAATCATTCAATTCTGTAATCAAATTTGAGTTGACGTTGATACTGTCGTCGTAGAACCTTACCGTTGTAACGTCGATTATTAGAACTTTTCTTTTTTGTGCGTATTGCTACTAAACTGATAGAACTAATAAAAAGATTAGGATAGTTACTAAACCGGCGGAATTTAGACAGATTCTAATCAGATTTACTAAACCGACAGACAGCGTGTGAAAAGTAGACTATAGTTACTGATTGGGCGGAATTTAGGCGGATTTAAATCAGATTTACTAATCCGGCGGATTTTGTAATTTCCGCGACAAACGCGCGATCAGCAATTTCAAATTTTGCAGGAACTTTTTAGATTTGCAGATGCGAGTTAATACTCTAAGATTAACCTCGTTAAATATATAAATCTTAATTACGTAGAACGTTAATAGGTAAATTATAAGTCTATATAATCGATTTAATAATCTAATAATAATTCTTATTAAGAACTTACTCGTAAAGTTTAGAATTTTTTATTAAGAAAGCTTAAAATTAAAAGATAAATGAAATCGTTAAGTCTAATAGAATAGGTTTTCTAACTTCGTCGATTATAAATAATTATACTCTATTATAAAAAGATATAGAGAGAATATAAAAAGAAAGATTTATCGAGAAAGAAGAAAAGTGTTAAGAATAAGAGATTAATTTTCTTTAAGAGAAGGAAAGTTACTTAAAAAAGGTAAGGGGAATTAAATAGTTTCTATAGCGATTCTTTCTTTTAAAAAAAGATTCTTTCTTCAAAAAAGTAATAGAAGTAAAACTTCTTAATATAAGAATAGTATCTCTAATATAGAAAATAATAAGAATAATAAATAAAGAATATAGAAAAGTCGTATATTATTATTAATTATTAGGGATACTATATAAGAAGTATATATATACTTCTAGAAAGAAGTTTTACGAAGAAGAGAAAGATATTTCTTAGTTCTAATTATAATAGATTAACTTAGCTAAAGCTATAAACGAAATCGAAGAAAGAAAAGAAAGCGACATATCAAGCACGCTAGTAAGGTTTCTTACTCTCGAAGAAAGAAAAGGAAGCGATATAACGCTATGTCGGGAATATAATAGTAATTAAATAATTCTCGATCTCTTATAAGCTATAATTAATAATATAATAACTATATTTAATAGTATAATATATTAAGAAATATAGAGATTTAAATAGAGATTTAAGTAGAGATTAAAGAGAATCGAATAGTTTTTAAGTCTCGCATTATATTAAAATTCTACTTTATCTTCTAATTCTACGTCGTCTCTTAATTTTACTTCTTTTAGTATTAAAATACTATAGTAGAATCTCTCTTATACGAATAAGTTATTAGTATATATAAAAGAATAACGTAGAGTTAGACTTAAAAATCTTAAATTTATATATATAGCTAATTATAAATTTAGAGTTACTACGCTCTTTAATTAGATTAATTAAGTTATCGCGAATAAATAAATTAGCGTTCGTAACTATTAAATATTAATAACTATTAAAAAAATAGATATACGTTATTAACATATAGAATAACGTTTTTATTTTCTATTAAAATTTTAAGATTTTTTTTTAAATTATAGAACGAAATGTAAGCTTTTAGAGAAAAAAAGAAGTCTTAAATTTAGTCTTATAATTATTAAAGCATAAGGAATTCAAATATCGCTTACTAAAGTTCGCTTACTAAAGATCGCTCCTCGATAGTTCTAATTAAAAAAATGAGTATAAATTTAATTCATAGGCCTTTACTCGTTCTATTATATTAATTTAAACTACTTATAAATAAAGAAGATAGAATACTTCGATCTATAATAGATAAATATAAATAAAAATACGAAGAAATTTACGAAGAAGATTATAAAGAAGAATAAGAGTATAAACTATAGTAGTTCTATTTAAGTAGACTTACTCTCTAGTAAACTTACTCTCTATAATCTTATATTAATTTACTTAATTAATATAAGAGAAGTTACTATAATAGATAAAAGCGAAGAATCTTACGAAGAAATTAAGCGATAATAAGAATATTATTATTAAGAATACGACTTAGCTCTCTAAGATCTTACGTTATATACTCTCTATAATTCTACGTTAAATCGCTATTTAATAAGCGAAGAATAATACTATAATTTAATTTGCTATCTCTATATATTTAGATAATATTATATTAATATAATATATTATTAAAATAAGTAAAAAAGAGAAGAATTTACTACGATAATTATAGTTAAATTATTACGATAAGAAGATAAATTAAAAGTATTATAGTCGATAATAACGATATATTCTAATTAATTAATAGTATAGATTACGAGAATATATCTTTTTTTCTTTCTTTACGAGTATATTATTACGATATATTAAGATTATTTAATAAGATAATACTAGCGTAACTTAATATCGTATATATCTATTCTATAAAGATATAGAATAATTAATATCTTTTATATTATATATGAATTTATAATCTAGTTATCTTTAATAATACTTTTATTAAAATAATAGTAAATTAATTTCTCTTAATAAACAAATGAAATTTAAACGTTAAATTAAAGAATTTAATTTATTATAATAATACGAGTAAAGGTCTATAAATTAAATTTATAATTATTATATTTAATTAGAGCTATCGAGTAAATTTAATAAGAAATCTTTAATAAGCGATTTTTAGTAAGCGATATTTGAATTATATGTCTTTAAATAACTATAAGATTAAATTTCGAATTTTTTTTTTTTTTAAAATACGTAAGCTATTCGATAATCGTCTAGATCGAGATAATAAATTAGCGTAATTTTTCTCCGCGTCTTAATTAGACGACTTTTTTTATTCTTTATAATAACTCTACTATATTAAGTTTAATATAACTAAAATTACTACTCTATCTACTTCTAATAAAGAAGAATTAGATTAGATTATAAAATGTTAGAAAAGAGACATTTAGATTAATATAAGAAAGAAGAAACTTAAATAGCGTAATATTCTTCTTTAAAGTATATCTTCACTATTAGAGTATTAGTTAATAAAAATTAAGTATTATATAGCTATTAATTACATTTTAAGCGATATAGAAATTACTTTATATACGATATTTAGTCTTATATAAACTACTACTATCTAGAATATACTTTATAGAAATATTAATTTATATATCTCTCTATAGAGTACTTTAGATTCTATCTAGAAGCTTATCGATATTTCGAAGCTAAAAGTCTTTATCGCTATTATGATCTATATAGAAATCTTTTATTTTCCTATTATTTATAATTATTAAAGAATTAATAGAATTACTTCGATGACTTTATTAATTACTAGAAATATAACTCGAAATCGCTATATTCTTCTTCGAAAATTCATTTATTACTTAGACTCTATCGAAGAGAACTCTAGAATTATTAAAATAGATAGATATAAATAGCTTATATAGTATAAAAAGCTTTAGCTATTTATAAGTAAGATACGAAGTAATTAAAAAAAGCTTTATATCTTAAATTCTTATATCGTAATTAGTAAATATATAATTAAGAAGACGAGATATATATATTAGTATATATAAAAGAATAAGATAGAATTAAATTAGAAAATCTTAAATTTATATATATAGTTAATTATAAATTCGAGGTTATTACGTCTTTTAGCTAGACTAATTAAGTTAGCTCGCTAGCTCTCTTGAAGCTCCCTTATTAAAAATTTATATATAGAAGTTTTATACTCTAAAATAATTAGCTTTCTACGAATATTATTTCTTTATAATTTCGTAAATTATAGAGCTTAGTATACGCTTTCTAACGCTATAAAAATAATAAAGTTTAATCTACTATTAGTAGATTAAATAAATATTTAAATATAGTAGTTATAGTAGTTATATTAGACGCGTTCGAGATCGAATAATAATTCTTTCATCTATTTATATAATTATTATTCTTTTATTACTCTATTAATTCTATTAATTTCATTAATATAAATATAATCGAAGACTAAAGGTTACTTAACGTTTTAGATATATATATCTCTTTTACCCGCCTCTTAAAGCTAGACTATCTCTCGGCGAATTCGCTATTATTAGTAATCGAGGCCGTAAGCGAGTTTAATAGCTATCTACTACTACTTATAAACGCGTTAAAAGACTCTTAAAAAGAGCTCGAATAAATACGTTCTTCTCTATATACTTCTCTTAAGCTAGCGATAAGTAGATTAAATTAATATTTAAATATTATAGTTACACTAAACGCGTTCGATTTAGATATATATATCTCTTTTACTCGCCTTTTAAAGCCTCTACTAACGTCTCTAGATTATCTCTCGACGAATTCGATTACTACTAATAATCGAGGCCGTAAGCGAGCTTAATAGATATCTACTACTACTTATAAACGCGTTAATATCCTCGCACTTAGTTAAATAAGAGAAGAATCTATAATAGACGAATATAAAGAATATTATAAAGATAGTTATTAGTAGTAATAATATAATAGATTTACTCTTTACGATCTTATATTAATTTACTTAGCTAGTATAAGAGAAGTTAATATAATAGACGAATATAAAGAATATTACGAAGAAATAAAGCGGTAATAAGATTTTTAGTACTAAGAATACGACTTAGCTCTTTAAGATTCCACGTTATATACTCTCTACGATTTTATATTAAATTATTACTTAGTAAACGAAGAATATTACTATAATTTAATCTATTATCTCTACTATATTAAGAAGTAAGAGAAGAAACTATAATAGATAAATACGAAGAATATTACGAAGAAATTAAGCGGTAATAAGATTCTTAGTATTAAGAATACGACTTAGCTCTCTAAGATCTTACGTTATATACTCTCTACGATTTTATATTAAATTATTACTTAGTAAGCGGAGAATATTACTATAATTTAGCTTATTATCTCTACTATATTAAAAAGTAAGAGAAGAAATTATAATAAGTAAATATAAAGAATATTACGAAGAAATTAAGCGGTAAAAAGACTTTTAGTATTAAGAATATAGCTTAGCTCTTTAAGATCTCACGTTATATACTCTCTACGATTCTATATTAAATTATTACTTAGTAAGCGAAGAATATTACTATAACTTAGCTTATTATCTCTATTATATTAAAAAGTAAGAGAAGAAATTATAATAGATAAATGCGGAGAATACTACGAAGAATACTATAGAAAATATTACGGAGAAACTAAGTAATAATAAGACTATTATCGTTAAGAATACGGCTTAGCTCTTTAAGATCCCACGTTATATACTCTCTACGGTTTTATATTAAATTATTACTTCGAAATAATATATATTTAAATAAATTAAAACCGTTCGATGTCTATAGCTATTTTATTATTCGAAAAATTTTACTACGATAGAAGATATTATGGGATTTACACTACTAATTAACACGTTATCTTTATTTCTTTTTAATATTTTAATACTTCTTATTATAAGAATATAATCTTTCTCTATTTTTTATAAGTAATTATTATACCTTCCTAATTAGGCCTTAGCGCGCCTCTCTTCGTATATATATATCTATATACTATATAGATTAAATTAATTTTATAGTAATAAAAGTAGATTAAAAACGTATAGTAAGCGATTAGAGTTCGATTTAACTTAGAGCTAGGGCTAAAATTCGATTTAACTTAGAAAAATCCGACTCTATAAATTTAATTTATAGGCCTTTACTTGTTATTTTATAATGACTTTAGATAAGTTAATTAAGAAGAAATATAAGCTTTTCGCAATTAGCGATAAGGGCTATATCTATAATTATATCTAATATTCTTCTATATAAGATCTTAAGAGTAGATTAAAAGTTAAGAATCTTAAAGATATATTAGTTATAATATTTAAATTAATTACTAATATACTACTTCGTAACTCTATTCTCTTTATAAATAACTATTTCATCGAATTTAAACTAACTATAGCTCTAAAAGATAGAGAAATTATAATATATAAAACTATAAAGCTAAATCGATTAGATTTCTTAAAATTGCTTATAAAGATAAAATAAGTCTTTATAAGAAATATTTTATACGAAGTTCTCGCTATAGTAGTTTAGAATAATATATTAATAATAATCTAGTAAGATAATAATCTCGTTCTAGCTCTAACTACTATATATAATATAAGAGAGATTAATAACTCTATTTTTAAAAAGAGAAAATATCTTAATAAGATTAGTATAAATAGTTATATAGTTCTATTTACTTTTAAAGAGAATAATTAGAATATATAGAAGAAGAAGTTTTAAGTTCTTAAGCTTTTCTATTACTATAATAAGTATATAGAAGAGATTAATCGATTTAATATTTTAATAACTATATATTCTTCTTAGCGAACTTATAATCGAAATTAGATATCTCTACTTTATTAATATTTAAATAAAAGTCTTTTAAATATCTTTAAGCTCTATAAATTAATAGAAATATTTCGTTAGAAGTATTAGAAGTTTCTCGAGCTAATAGTAATAGAATTAATTAAAGAAGATAGAGAAGATATTCGATTTTAGCCGCCTTTCACCTCGATTATTACTCTATCGAAATCACTATAAGATAATTATAATTAATAAGATTTAAATACTATTCGATAATATCTTATATATTATTTTAATATTTAGAAGAGACGTTTTAATAGAGAAATTAGTAATAATAGTAAGAGAGTATTAAAGATTAAAGGGGGATACGCTATATATAAAGTCTCTTTATATCGTAAAGGGAATTATATAGAACGATTCTATAATAGAAAGAATTAAATAGAGTCTATAGAATGAATCTAGATTATTAAGTATAGATTATATAGTAGTTATAGAGTAATAGTATTAATAATAGTAATAGAAATCGCATTTATTACCTTCGAGCGGTTATCGAATAAACTATAGATCGAAAAAAAATCTTAAAATCTTAATAGAAAATAAAAATGTTATTCTAAAATTAAATAATATATAACTATTTTTTTATTAGAACTATTGATAAATTTGATAAGCGAACTTTAATAGACGATATTTGAATTTCTTACGCTTTAATAACTATAAGACTAAATTTAGAAATTCGTTTTTTTACTAAAAGCTCATATTTTATTCTATAACTTAGAAAAAAAATCTTAAAATTTTAATAGAAGATAAAAAAGTTATTCTATATATTAATAATATACATCTATCTTTTTAATAAGAGAGGCGCGAAAGAGTAAGATTTAATAATTACGAATATTAATTTATTTATCTACGATAACTTAATCGATCTATTTAAAGAGTATAGTAAATTCGAATTTATAATTAATTATATATATAAATTTAAGATTTTTAAACTTAGCTTTTTCTTATTCTATTATATATATTAATTAAAATAATAATAATAATATAATATTAATATAAAAATATATTTATATTTATATATAATATTTAAGAATTTAATATAATAGAATAATATAAAAATATATATAATAAAAATAATAAAAATATATAGTTATAATTAGATATTAATAATAATATATTAATATATTAATATATATAATAGAATAAGATAGGGCTAAATTAGAAAACCTTGAATTTATATATGCAGCCAATTATAAATTCGGGGTTATTACGCCTTTTGGCTAGACTAACTAAGTTAGCCCGCTAGCCCTTCCGAGCTCCCTTATCAAAAATCTGTGTGTAGAAGTTTTACACTCTAAAATAACCAGCTCCCTACGGATACTATTTCTTCATAATTTCGTAAATTGTAGAGCTCAGTGTGCGCTTTCCAACGCTGTAAAAATAATGAAGTTTGGCCTACTATTGGTGGATTAAATGGATATTCAAATATGGTAGTCACACCAAACGCGTCCGGGATCGGATAATAATCCTTCCACCTGTTTGTTTGTTTGTTTGTGTAACCATTATTCTTCCACCACTCTACCAATTCTACCAATTCCATCAATATGAACACAATCGTCCTCGGTACCCCTCGCGGAAACGTTACTAAACGCTTCAGGCACGTACACCCCTTTTGCCCGCCTCTTAGAGCCCCTACTGACGCCCCCAGGCCACCCCTCGGCGAATCCGCTACTGCTGGCAATCGAGGCCGCAAGCGAGCCCAACAGCTACCTACTACTGCTCATAGACGCGTTAGAAAGCCCTCAAAAAGAGCCCGAACGGATTCACAGCCATCGTCCTCCCCTACATACTACTCGACCAGCCGCTCAGTCAACACTACCTACCCTATCAGCTCAGTAATCCACTCAATTAGATCGTCAGCCAGTCACTCAGTCATCCACTCAGTCAGCCACTCAGCTAGCCACTCAGTCTGATACTCTATAAGAGGAGGAGCAAGAGGAGGAAATACAACAGGCAAATGCGGAGAACACTGCGGAGAAACCAAGCGGCAATAAGGCCCCCAGCACCAAGAACACGGCTCAGCTCTCCAAGATCCCACGTTATATGCTCTCCACGGTTCCACATCAAATCATCACTCAGCAAGCGGAGAACACCACTGCAACTTGGCCTGTCATCCCCACTGCATTGATATGGTATATCAATGCAATCACGTCACAAGAGGAGGATCTACTGCGACGATCACAGTCAATTAAGCCTCTGCAGGAGGAACATCGCAAGAGGAGGAACTACAACAGGCAAATGCGGAAAGGAGAACACTGCGGAGAAACCAAGCGGCAATAAGGCCCCCAGCGCCAAGAACACGGCTCAGCTCTCCAAGATCCCACGTCATATGCCTCCACGGTTCCACATCAAATCATCACTCAGCAAGCGGAGAACACCACTGCAACTTAGCCTGTCATCCCCACTACATTAGAGGAGTAAGAGGAGGAACTACAACAGGCAAATGCGGAGAACACTGCGGAGAACACTGCGGAGAACACTATGGAGAATACTGCGGAGAAACCAAGCGACAACAAGGCCACCATCGTCAAGAACACGGCTCAGCTCTCCAAGATCCCACGTCATATCAGTCATTCACTCAGTCAGCCACTCAGCTAGCCACTCAGTCTGATACTCTACAAGAGGAGGAGCAAGAGGAGGAACTACAACAGGCAAATGCGGAGAACACTGCGGAGAAACCAAGCGGCAACAAGGCCACCATCGTCAAGAACACGGCTCAGCTCTCCAAGATCCCACGTCATATGCTCTCCACGGTTCCACATCAAATCATCACTTAGCAAGCGGAGAACACCACTGCAACTTGGCCTGTCATCCCCACTGCATTGATATAGTACATCACTGCGGCCTCTGCAGGAGGAACATCGGACGATGCATATTTGGACGAATTGAAACCGTCCGATGTCTACAGCTATTTCATTATTCGGAAGATTTCACTGCGGCAGGAGATATTGTGGGATTCACACCACTAACTGGCACGTTGTCTCCATTTCTTTCCGGTATTTCGATACTTCTTGCCATAAGGATATGGCCTTTCTCTGTTTTTTGTGGGCAATTATTACGGATCAATCCTCTACACTCGATACACCTTCCTAATTAGGCCTTAGCGCACCTCTCTCCGCACATATGTGCCTGTATACCACATAGATTAAATTAATTTTATAGTGGTGGAAGTAGGTCAAAAACGTACAGCAAGCGATTAGAGTTCGATTTGACTTAGGGCTAGGGCTAAAATTCGATTTAACTTAGAAAAATCCAACTTCATGAATTTAATTCATAGGCCTTTACTTATATAATAGAATAAAATAGAGTTAAGCTATAAAATCTTAAATTTATATATATAGTTAATTATAAATTTAAATTCGCTATACTCTATAATTAAATTAGCTAAGTTAGCTCGATAATTCTCTTAAGCTTTCTTACTAAAAAAATAGATATATATTATTAATATATAGAATAAGTTTTTTATTTTCTATTAAAGTTTTTAGATTCTTTATAAGTTATAGAATAAAATATAGGCTTTTAAATAAATAAAGAGTTTCTAAATTTAGTCTTATAATTCTTATTACGTAAGAAAATTAAATATCGCTTATTAAAGTTTACTTAATAGTCGAATAACTCTAATTAGATATATAATATTTAATTGTAAAATAACTTTTTTATTTTTTATTAAGTTTATATAGTTTTTTATTTAAATTATAAAACGTAATATAAGCTTTTAGATAAAAAAAGAATTACTAAATTTAGTCTTATAGATATTTATTACGATTTTAATAATCTTATAATCTTACTTATATTATAGTCTAATTAAACTTAGCGTATTAAGATCTTTTAATCTTTCTATCTTATTATAAACTCTATTTATTTATAATAATTCTATGTAGATAATATTCTCTTTATACTATAATATAAAGTTATTATATAAATTATTAAGTCTCTAATATAATATTATCTATTCCTCTTTTAAAGCGATAGTAATTTATTTATTTATTATATTAAATATATAATTAAGAAGAAAGTATATTATTAAGAAGTTAGTAGTTATAGCTAAAGGAGCTTACTACTCGAAAGATTATTTAAAAGAAAATCTTTTATTTATATAAAGACTAATTTAACTAGATTAAATAAGAATCTAAAGAAAATAAATATCTTTAATATATTAAAAGAAATAAATTCTCTTTATATATCTACTAGTTTAATATTAGCTATATATCTCTTAATCTTAAATTTAGATAATATTTAAAGTTAAATCGTTATAAGTAAGTTATAAATATATTATTATTTAGAAGAACTTAAAAACTTCGATAAGAAGATTTTAAATATTAGTAAAGTTAAATCGTCTATATAATATAAGAGAAAGCGTTCTATCTCTAGAAGATATATTATTAAATCTAGTTTAATTTATATCGAAGTATAATTTATAAATATTATCGAAGAAGAGTTAATTATAATTTTTATATTTATTATTAACTTATAGAATTTTATAAAAAGCGCTATTAATACTCTTAATATTTAATATAATAGATTAAAGACTTTAATAGAGAGCTTTTAAATTACTAATCGTAATATTAAGATACTTTAATAATAAAATAAAGAATTTAATTAGAATATTACTTATCTAAGATAAAGATATTAGTAATTATTATTTAGCTAAATAATAATAATAACTAATTATCTTATAAGCGAGAAATTAATAATAGACTTCGAGGTTTATATAATAGATATCGTATTAATATTATAAAATTTATTAAAGTAAATAAGAAATTTAAATAAGACTTAAAGTGTAAAGAGTAATAGCTAAAGAAGTAATAATCTTATATATTAACTAATTTAAAAAACTTTAATAAGAAAGATATAGAGATTATATCTCGTTAGCTAAGTATTCTTATTTATAATATCTATTAAAACTTATATTATATCTTTATTATAAATCGCGTAGAGAGTATAGAATTAAATAAATAATCTCGACGTCTTAAATTTCTATAATATTAATAATCGAAATAAGTAGAATAGTTAATATTAATATCTTAAGGGAAATTTAGATAAAGCGTTATAATCTTTTTTATTAAACTTAAGAAAATTAATTATATATTAAATTATTATAAGTTTATTATATATAATATTATTAAAATAAGAGTAAATAAGAATATCTTAGATTTATATTAAATTATCTAAGAAATAATTAATAAATTAGATAATATATTTAAAATATATAATAAGATTATTAAATCGAATATTAAGATATTTAATTCTAAATTTAATATAAGAGTAATAGATAAGAAGAAATCGTTTAAGAACTTCTACGTACGATTCTCTATAGCTATTACTCTCTTAAAATTTACTAAAATTTATAAGATATTTAATTTAAAACAATTAATCTCTATATATCTAAGATATCAAATTTTAGAATAATCTTTTAATATCTTTTAAGAATTAATTATTTTTTTATAAGTATTAGATATAGATCTTTAGGCTATTAATAATATATTAAATCTAAAAAGTAAGAAAGAAATTAATAAAATTAATAAGAACTTTACCCCCTCGAATAATTAGCGTAATACTTTCTTTACTAAAAGAAATAATAATATTACTATCGAAAATTTCTATATATAAAAATATAAGTATTTAAATTATTAATAAATAGAATTTAAAAAGAAGATAGATATTTTAAGTGTTTAAAGATTAAATATTATTTTAGTAATAATAGTATTTTATATAAGAATATAGATTTATTAATAAACGAATAAGTTAATATAATTCTAAAAGCCGTCGACGTTAAAAAGAATATCTCTATCGAATTATTATAAGAATTGAAAAATGAAATGTTTTTAATTAAGTTGCCGCTAAGAATCTAGAAGTTTTATATATAAGAATTAAAGAGTTAGAAAGAGTTATGGCGATACTAAAAATAACTTTAAGAATTAAAACTATTAGATATAGAAATATAAGTTAATAAGAAAGACTTATTATTACTATATAAATTTAACGAGTTAAAATCTAGAAATTAAATCTATAACTATTTTATTTAATTAGAGCTATCGAGTAAATTTAATAAGCGATCTTTAATAAGCGATTTTTAATAAGCGATATTTAAATTCTATATCTTTAAAGAATTATAGAATTAAATTTCGAGATTCTTCTATTTTTAAAAAGCGTAATCTATAGACTATAACTTAAAAAAAAATTCTTAGAGTATTATTAGAAAATAAAAAAGTTATTCTAAAATTAAATAATATATATCTATTTTTATATTAGAGCTATTAATAAACTTAGTAAGCGAAATTTAATAAGCGAAATTTAAATTTGTTATACTTTAATAATTATAAGATTAAATTTAAGAATTCTTTTTTTATCTAAAAGCTTAACTTTTATTCTATATGAAAATCTAAAATTTAAAGATTTTAATAGAAAATAAAAAGTTTATTCTATATATATATAACGTATATCTATTTTTTAATAAGAAGGCGTAAGAGAGCTAGCGAGCTAATTTAGTCGATCTAATTAAAGATTATAGTAAACTCGAATTTATAATTAACTATATATATAAATTTGAATTTTTTTTAAATTAACTCTATTTTATTCTTTTAGAATTAACTACTAATTATAATATTAATAAAAACTTTAGAAATTAAAGCTATTAGATATAGAGATACTTATTAATAAAAAAGATATATTATTATTTTATAATTTTAATTATAATATTAATTATTAATTTAAAAATTAAATCTATCGAATATAGAAATATAATTTTTAATTTAATATAGATTTTAGAATAAGAAGCTTCTTTTATTAAAGTAATAGTATTTTTATAAATATATATTTAAATTTAAATCGATTTAAAAAGTTTTATTTTATAAATAAAAAATATAAAAAGTTAATATATTAAATATAATAGTTAAATATTATTACTTAAGCGTAATAAATAAAATAATAATTAAAATATCTTACTCTTAATTTAGAATAGATTTTCTTTTATTTATTTATTATTTATATTCTTTTTATAAAAACTATATCTAGACTTTAATAATATTATATTATTATTTAGAAGTAAAGATCTATTAATTAAATTTATAATTAATTTTTTTAATTAGAGCTATCGAGTAAATAGATAAGTAATCTTTAATAAGCGAACTTTAATAAGCGATATTTGAATTCCTTACGCTTAAATAATTATAAGATTAAATTTAAGAAAGAAAAGAATTCTAAGAGCTTATATTTCGTTCTATAATAAAAAAAAAACCTTAAAATTTTAATATAAGATTAAAAAGTTATTCTAAAATTAAATAATATATATCTATTTTTTAATTAGGGCTATTCGGCTGTCGAGCGAACTTTAATAAGCGGATTTTAGTAAGCGATATTTGAATTCCTTAAATTATAAGACTAAATTTAGAAATTCTTTTTTTATCTAAAAGTCTATATTTCGTTCTATAATTAAAAAAAAATCTTAAAATTTTAATAGAAAATAAAAAAGTTATTCTATGTGTTAATAATATATATCTATTTTTTTAATAAGAGAGGCGCGATAGGGCGAGATCTTGATAATTGCGAATACTAATTTATTTACTCGCGATAACTTAGTCGATCTAATTAAAGAGCGTAGCGAATTTAAATTTATAATTAACTATATATATAAATTTGAGATTTTCAAGCTTAACTCTATCTTATTCTATTATATATACTTTTAAATTTATATTCTATTATAATTATTTAAGAAACTATATATCTTTTAATTTTAAAGTAATTCTTTTTATAAAAGATATATATAATTAAGCCGCTAGATATTAGTTAATAATTTTCTTTATTTATTATTATTAAAGAATAAGTTATAATATTAAAATTACTCGCTAATCTTATTTTTATAATTTTTATTAGAGATAATAGAAGCTTTCGCTAAGTAAGATAAGATTAAAATCTTAATAAGAAATTACTTATTTAGAAAGTAATTTCTTTATTAATATAATTAAGTTATATTATATTAAATAGATTATTACTTATAATAAATAATAATAATATCGAAATTATCTTATTAATATTATTTCTTTATTTAATAAGTATTAAGAGATTTAATAACTAAATTTATTATTCTCTAATAAATATTAATTAGAAAATATTATAATTCTTCGATAAAGTCTCTTACTACGCTATAAGAATAATTTTACTATATATACTTTTAAAGTAACTACTTTCTTTTCTTATAATTCTTTTTTTCTAAAAAATCCTCTAATCGCTTATCTAATATTATTATTAATCTACTTTATACTAAAGTCGTTAAGCTTTCGCTATCTATTAAAAATTTTCTTTTAAATTAATAATCTTATTATATCTTTCTTTTTAAAAATAAAACGCCTTTTAAAAAAGAAGTCTTTCTTCAAAAAAATTAAATCTTACTTCTTTATCTATTTTTATAATTATTAATATTATTAATTAATCTTTATAATAACCTTTTTAAAAAATTTAATTTTTTTAAAAAAATTTATTTTTATAGAAATGATAATTCTTACGTTTTAGCTTTTAGAATTTTTTAAAAATTATTACTCTTTTATAAGTCTTTTTAATAAGAATACTTTATTATTTAATTACTTAAATTATTAAAAATAACTTTAAGTCTTTTTAAAATAATTAAGATATCTTTACGAGAGATAAGTATATTAAAATATAATTATATTTTATAGAAGTATTAAGCTAGTTATAAAACTAGATTATTAATAAATCTACTCTTTAAGATAATCTTAATATCTTTATAAAAGATATTTTAATATTTTAATAAATTAAGAATTCTTTATCTATTAATATTACTTTATATACTTTTTTTATAATTACTTTTTTCTAATTAATAATATTAAATTTCTTTAAAAAAACTAAATTTATTATTAGAGCTATATCTACGAAAGAAACTATTTATATTTATCTTATTAAATTTAAAATATCCTTTTAAAAAAAAATTTTTAGAGAGAGTTTAGATTTCTATAGTAATAATAAATTATATAATAAGAATTATTTCGAAATATTACTTCTTAATTCGAGCTATTAAGTTTACTAGATAATTTTAATTTATTAAAAATTAATATTATAAAAACTAGAGGTAACTCGTTATATCTAAATTTTAATAAGATTAATTTTTTTAATTTTATCTTTAAAGAAGAAAGACTTATTATTAATATAGATTAATATACTTTTTATAAGAATATCTATATCTTTATTCGATAATCGCCTAGGTCGAGATAATTATTAATTAAGAATTCTCCACGTATTAATAACGTATCTCTTTTTTATTCTTCTTAATAACTCTATTATATCATATCTACTATAGCTAAAATTACTACTTTACTTATTTATAATAAAATTAAAGTAACTTAAGTCTTAAAGCGTTAGAAAAGAGAAGTTTAAGATAAGATAAAAAAGAATAAGTTGAAGAAATATAATAAGCTTCTTAAAGATATATCTAAACTATTAAAATATTAATTAATAAAAATCCTATAATATAAAGTCGTTAATTACCTTTCAAGAGATCTAAAAATTATTTTATATTTAATATTTCCTCTTATATAGACTACTACTATATAAAAAATACTTTATAATAATATTAATTTATATATCTTTTTATTACGAGCGTATTCTTAATCTATCTCTTAGTTCTATAACTAGCGAGCCTTAACGAAGATATTCTCTACTATATTATATCTTCTTTCTATATATATAATTCGATAGTCTTATTATTCTATCTATCTCACCTATACTAATATCGTATCTATACTAGTTCTAATATTATAATAAAACTTCTTCGTATACTCGACGAAGAGAAATATATACGGGCTAATTAACGTATACTTACGTCTATTCGAATTAGCGAATAAATAGTTAATAAATAAACGTGCTAGTAAGAGGTTTTTTTTACTAGCCGAAAAGGTATAGTATAATATAAGATATTAATCTATTATATTATACTCTAATATAATATAAGTTTTTAAAAATAAATAAATTTATATATAAAATAAAAAAAAAAATAAAAAAAAGAAATTATAAGATATGATATATCTAAAATATCATATTATAAAAAAATATATATATAGAATATTCCAATTAAGATTTCTATATTTAGAAGTAGATATTCTAATTATTATTCTAGTTAATAGCTACGCTAAATTAATAAGATATAGAATTAAATATAATTATATTTTATTACTCTATATATATAAAAGAAAGTAAGCTATATCTACTAATAATAAGAAAAGTTTATCTTCCTCTAGTACTAGTCGCGCGAAATCCGCCAACACTTTATAATTAAAGCCGTCGACGATAATTTTATACGCCTATTATATATTTTCGATATCGCTATCTAATATAAAATTATACGTATTATAATTATAATCTTTTTATTAAATTACTAATCTAAGAAAGTTAATATATTTCTTAGTATTCTCTCGAAAGTATTATAGCTTAATATAATAAGCTATATTTCTTTAAGCTATCTTCTCGCGATATATAAAAAAAAAGGTTAGATATAGAAAGTATATAAAAATATATTTAATAATTCTAGAATAAATTAATAATATTTATAATAATAATTAGAATTAAAAATTAGATATACTCGAATAAGAGATAGCTTTATATTACTTATATAATAGCGATAGTAGTAATTAAGATTAAAATATTAACTTAGATAGCGTAGCTTTCGTAATAAGCTTTTTATTACTATACGCCAGATTAATTATATATAAATAAAGATTTATAATTTTATCTTCTAGATATAATCGCGTTTAATATTTTAAGATTTTTATAATAACTCGATACTTATTAATTAGCGTATTAATATTATTATATCTAAACTATAATAGCACTTATTATTAAGTTCTATATTACACTCTTAAATAACTTAAAAAATAAAATCTACTTAATTATTAGCGCGTATTCGATAACCGCCTAGGCCGAGGTAATAAATTAGTCGAGAATTCTCCGTATATTAATAACGTGTCTCTTTCCTATTCTTCTTAATAACTCCATTACACCACGTTCACTATAGCTGAAATTGTTACTCTATCTACTTCTAATAAGATTAAAGTAGCTTAGGCCTTAAAGCGTTAGAAAAGAGAAGCTTAAGGGTAAGATAAGGAAGGACAAGCTCGAGAAACGTAATAAGCTTCTCGAAGACATACCTGAACTACCAGAGTATTAATCAATAAAAATTCCACATTATAAGGCCGTTAACCACCTTTCGAAAGGTCTAAAAGTTACTTTATATTTAGTGTTAATATACTGGTGGCTATATATACTTCTTAGCGGGCTTATAATCGAACTTAAATATCTCTATTCACTTAATATCTTGACGAAAGTCTCTCTAATACTTTTAAACTCTATAAACCTATAGAAAAGAAGCGTTAAGAGTATCAGAGTTTTCTAAAATAAGTAATAGTGGATTTAATAAAGGATAAAGTATCTAGTTGAAAGATTCTATCTCCGCCCGCAATTATTACTCTTCTTAAGTTACTACGAGATAATTATAACTAGTAAAATATAAAAGATAGTAGAACGTATATATAGTGTCGTGTAGACATTAAGGATAGGGGTTTTAATAGAGAAATAAGTGGGAATAGGGGAAGTCCTTCTAGAATCAGAGGTGGCTGTACTATATATAACGTCTTTCTATATCGCAAAGGGGACTATAAAACGATTTTATAGTAGAGGGACTATAGTGAAGTCTAAAGAGTAGATATAGCGCTTTTTTAATATATTATAATAGGGTGATAGAGTGTTATAGTATATTGTGGTAGAAAAAATTGAATTTATTATAGTTAGGCGGTTATCGGATAATAGAATTATTCTTAATACTTATATTTTATTTAGCTTTAATATTATCTATTTTCTTTTAATTCGAGCTTTTATCTTTATCTATATATATAATAATTCGCGCGATAAGCGAAACTCTAGACTTCTTTATAATTACGCTCGCGTACTTTTTTTATATAATATTATTAAAATATAAGTCTACTAGAATAATAACTAGAATTAGAGATTACTTATTATTTATCTATTATATCTTATCTAATTTATTTAAAAATTTACTTCTATTATAATAACGATATATTAATATATTTAATTTTATACTTTTTAATAGTTATAGCGTAATTAATAGTTAAGATATTAACTTTCTTTACTTTCTTAATTAGTTTCTTCTTAGATGTAAATATATTTATTCGCTATCGCGATTTTTTAGTATTTTTATTTTAACTAAGCTTATTCTCCGCTTTTTGTTTTAATTAAGAGTTTAGTTACCGTCTAATTAACCTATATTAAAACTTTTTAATATTATTATTATTATTAATATTTAATATTTATTATAATAAATTATTAGACTTAATCTCTTCTACTTTAATTACTATAAAAAGATAAATTAATAAATATATATAAAAGAATTAAAGGGCTTATATGAATATTTACGAATACTAAGCTATTCTTAATTTTAATTAAAGCTCGTTTTATTAAAAAGTGCATTAATTCTAGTAAGTATCGATATTAGAAATAAAGAGAATATATACTACGCGTTATTATAAGTATATTATTATAGAGTTTAATTTAAAGAATAATTATTTCTATAAAGATAGTAAGACTTAAAAATATAAAAGTAAGAATAAAATATATGAAAATTTTAATAAGTTATAGTAGTTTAGCGCTAGCTAAATTAGATAAAAATAATTACTTACTAACTCGCTCTTTTAAATCTTTTATTTTTTAATCTATACGAGTTATAATAATAATTATAATTATTATAGAAGTAACTAAGATTATATTAGATAATAGCACTTAATAAGCGTAATTCGCTTAAGTTTAAATCTTTAAAATTAAAGAGAAAGCGCTTTATTAATATCTAATTTAAGCTAGACGATATAAAGTAATCTAAAAATTTAATACGCGTAATAGATATCTAAGCTTTCCTTCCCCTCTTCTTCCTCTCTAAGACTTTCTTTTTTATATTAACTCTTTTTATTATTAGACTATCTTCTTTATATATTAGACTCCTATTTAAATAACTTAATATTATTATAATAATATTAAAAGTATAACGTAGTCGTTAAATTATATATTTATTCTTTATCTTTTAATAACTTTAAATTAATATATAAATAAATTACGCGAAGAGCTTAATTTATATACACTTAATCTATTATTAATAAGTCTTCGAAAAAGTTAATACTATTCTAAAATGCTAGATATAGTATTAAAGTAAAGTTTTTACTAGATATCACCGCCGCTTTAACCGCTATTACCGTTACTTTAATAAATATCGCCCTTATTTTAATAATATTAAAGCGTCGATAGAAATTAGATAATATATTCTTTTAATTATTATTATATTTATTATATATAACTAACGCGAGCTATAGCTTAAGCTTTACGCGAGATCTATCGCTATTAAAAGTCGATTAATTTTATAATCTCGAAGCTTCTTTTTTAGCGCTTAATTCGTTAGATTATACTTAATTAGAATCTATTAAAATGTTATTATATTTAAAGATTCGCTTTTAAAATATTATATAAAATAATAGAAATCTTTCTAATTCGTTAGTTTAAGAGTAAATCTTTTATTACTACGCTTTATAGTTAGCTCTAATAATCTCTATTTAAATAGATATTTATCTTTATATAATATATAAAAAGCGAGTTATATTATAGAAAAAGAATCTAGATCTTATAATTATCTTAATTAAGTTATTTAAAGTAAAGAGAAGAGTATACTTATCTTTAGCTATTAAACTAGTTAACTATTATAAATATAACTATAAAATATAATTATATATTATTAATTACTCTAGTAATTATAAAAAATATAAAAAAAATAAAATTATATAATTAAGTACTTACAAACTTTTCTCTTCTAAGTATTTATTTTAATTTAAAGTTTAATCGCTATCTAATTAAAAAAGAGTAAGATATAGAAAGTATATAAAAGTATATTTAATAATTTTAGAATGAATTAATAATATCTATAATAATAATTAGAATTAAAAATTAGATATATTTAAATAAGAGATAACTTTATATTATTCGTATAATAGTAAGAGTAGTAATTAAGATTAAAATATTAATCTAGATAGCGTAGCTTTTATAGTAAATTTTTTATTACTATATATTAAATTAATTATATATTAATAAAGATTTATAATTTTATCTTCTAGATATAATTACGTTTAATATTTTAAGATTTCTATAATAGCTCGATATTAATTAGTTAGTATATTAATATTATTATATCTAAGCTATAATAAAGCTTATTATTAAATTTTATATTACGCTTTTAAATAGCTTAAAAGATAAAGTCTATTTAATTATTAGCGCGTATAATAGAATTATTTTTAATACTTATATCTTATTTAGCTTCGATATTATTTATACTCTTATAATCTAAGCTCTTATCTTTATTTATATATACAAGTAAAGGCCCATGAATTAAATTCATGGAGTTAGATTTTTCGAAGCCAAATCGAATTTTAGCCCTAGCCCTAAGTCAAATCGAACTCTGATCGCTTGCTGTGCGTTTTTGACCTACTTCCACCACTATAAAATTGATTTAATCTATATAGTATACAGGCATATATATGCGGAGAGAGGCGCGCTAAGGCCTAATTAGGAAGGTGTAATAATTGCCTACAAAAAACAGAGAAAGGCCATATCCTTATGGCAAGAAGTATCGAAATACCGGAAAGAAATGGAGACAACGTGCCAATTAGTGGTGTGAATCCCACAATATCTCCTACCGCAGTGAAATTTTTCGAATAATAAAATAGCTGTAGACATCGGACGGTTTCAATTCGTCCAAATATGCATCGTTCCGGAGTGATGATTTGATGTGGAACCGTGGAGAGCATATGACGTGGGATCTTGGAGAGCTGAGCCGTGTTCTTGACGATGGTGGCCTTATTGCCGCTTGGTTTCTCCGCAGTGTTCTTCGGATTTGCCTGTTATAGTTCCTCCTCTTACTTCTTAATGTAGTGAGGATGATAGACTAAGTTGCAGTGGTGTTCTCCGCTTGCTGAGTGATGATTTGATGTGGAACCGTGGAGAGCATATAACGTGAGATCTTGGAGAGCTGAGCCGTGTTCTTGACGATGGTGGCCTTATTGCCGCTTGGTTTCTCCGCAGTATTCTCCGTAGTGTTCTCCGCAGTGTTCTCCGCATTTGCCTGTTGTAGTTCCTCCTCTTACTCCTTAATGCAGTGGGGATGACAGGCTAAGTTGCAGTGGTGTTCTCCGCTTGCTGAGTGATGATTTGATGTGGAACCGTGGAGAGCATATGACGTGGGATCTTGGAGAGCTGAGCCGTGTTCTTGGTGCTGGGGGCCTTGTTGCCGCTTGGTTTCTCCGTAGTGTTCTCCGCATTTGCCTGTTGTAGTTCCTCCTCTTGCTCCTCCTCTTGTAGAGTATCAGACTGAGTGGCTAGCTGAGTGGCTGACTGAGTGGATAACTGATATGACGTGGGATCTTGGAGAGCTGAGCCGTGTTTTTGACGATGGTGGCCTTGTTGCCGCTTGGTTTCTCCGCAGTGTTCTCCGCATTTGCCTGTTGTAGTTCCTCCTCTTACTCCTTAATGCAGTGGGGATGACAGGCCAAGTTATAGTGGTGTTCTCCGCTTGCTGAGTGATGATTTGATGTGGAATCGTGGAGAGCATATGACGTGGGATCTTGGAGAGCTGAGCCTGTTCTTGGTGCTGGGGGCCTTGTTGTCGCTTGGTTTCTCCGCAGTGTTCTCCGTATTCGCCTGCTGTAGTGACTTCTCTTGCATTAGCTGAGTGGATTGGTGTGAGACCGTGGAGAGTAGGCCTGTTGTGTCACTGCTGCTGATGACTGTCTCCGTAATGTTCTCCGCAGTGTTCTCCGCATTCGCCTGTTGTAGATCCTCCTCTTATTCAACTGAGTGACTGAACCGGACGCGTTTAATGTGACTATAATATTTGAATATCAGTTTAACCTACCTACCGCTGGCTTGAGAGGAGTATATAGGGGAGAACGTATCCGTTCGGGCTCTTTTTAAGGGTCTTTTAACGCGTTTATGAGCAGTAGTAGGTAGCTATTAAGCTCGCTTGCGGCCTCGATTGCCAGTAGTAGCGGATTCGCCGAGGGGTAGCCTAAGGGCGTCAGTAAGGGGCTCTAATTAGACGAGGGGTACCGAAGACGATTGTATTCATATTAATGGAATTGGTAGAATTGGTAGAATTAGTAGAATAGTGGAAGAATAACAAACAGGTGGAAGGATTATTATCCGATCCCGGACGCGTCTGGTGTGACTACCATGACTATCATATTTGAATATCCATTTAATCCACCAATAGTAGGTCAAACTTCATAATTTTTACAGCGTTAGAAAGCGCACACTGAGCTCTACAATTTACGAAATTATGAAGAAATAGCATCCGTAGGGAGCTGGTTATTTCAGAGTGTAAGACTTCTGCACATAGATTTTTGATAGGTTGCGGACGCTAATTTATTTACCCGCGGTGTCTAACCAAAAAGCGTAGACCTAACGAATTGATGATTGGCTGCACATACAAATTCAAGGTTTTCTAGTTCAGCCCTACCTTATTCTTTTATATATACTGATAATAATTCGCGTAAAGAGTAAAACTCTAGACTTTCTCTAAATTACGCTTATATACTTTTTTTATATAATATTATTAAAATATAAATCTACTTATTAGAATAATAATTAGACTTAGAAACTACTTATTACTTATTTATTATATTTTATCTAATCTACTTAAGAGCTTATTTCTATTTTTTTATTAAGTCTATTAATTAGATTAAAATTTATATCTTATTTTTATATAAATATCTAATCGCGTATTAAATAATATCTTATTATTTAAAACTTTTAAATATAATCTAGCTAAGAAAAGAATCTATTATATAAAGAATTATAAATCGCGATATATATTTTTATAGCGATAGAGAATTCTAATTATCTTTTTAATTATCGTTATTTAAAGATAACTATAATAGCGAAAAATACTTATATTCTTATTTTTAATCTAGAATTAGAATTACGTAACTAACTTATTAAGATTTTAGATCTAAATAATCTATACTTTTATAGAGGCGCTTAGATCGCTTAAATATATTAGCGATATTCTTATATATTAATTTAATATTAATAAGCTTAAAAGTCTCTTATATCTCTTCGCTCGCCTTATTAAATATAAATTTATATCTTATTATATTATAATTCTTAGATTACTATCTAGTCAGTTTTAATAATAATATTTATTCTTTTTTATTCTTAAGCGTCTATACTATATAGTTTCTAAAAACTATATATTTTATTTTAATAAAAAATATATATAAGAGAGGAAGATAGTAAACTTTCTTAAATTTTATAATTGAAAGATAATTAATAAATAAGTTTAATATAAATAAAATTAATATATAAATAATAAGTCTATTTAAATATAGATTAGAATATTAAAATTAAAATTAATATAAAAAAAAACTTATATTAATAAATATTATTTTAATAATTCTTTTTTAAGAAAATTTTTATAAGTTATATAAGACTTCCACGTAATAAAAATAGATATTCTTTTAAGAGTTTATTATATCTTCGAAAATTCCTAGATATTTAATCTTCTTTCTAATAGATTTAATTATAGTTTACTATACTCGTTACTATAGTAAAAAGATATCGATAAATACTTTAACCTTTTATACTTATATCTTTTCTATTAATATTATTATAAAATCTATATTCTCTAAAAAAAGTTAAAAATTTTTAAATCGCTTAATCTTTTAATTAATAATATTTAACTATATATCGATAATTATATCTTTATCTTCTTTCTTTATATCGAGCTACTTATCGCGCTTTATATTAATATTCTTAATAAAATCTAGAATTAAAATTATATCTAATAAATCTAATTATTTATAGAGTTTATTATCTTTGATATAATATATAAAATATTACGCGTAAATATTAGCTATAATATTAGAAAGATATTAGAATAATTATAATAATAATTAGAATTTATAATAAGTATATTAATTATATATAATATATTCGATAATTCTCTTTTTTATTTTCTTCTTTTTTTTAGAAGTAATTATTTAATATTTAAAGAAAGCTAGAAGTTTTTTTTTAGCTATAGATTTCGCTATTATATTTATATTATTTTATTTTCTTAAGATTACTCTTAATAGTTTATATATATTTAAACTTACTAAATACTAGCGCGACTTTACTATATTCTTATTTTTAAAATATTTATCTACTATTTTTTATATCTTACTATTACTTAAGCTCTTAAAATATTCTTATTTCTTTAGAGATAATATAATAGAGCGAATTAAAGTTATTATCTTTATTAATAATATTAACTTTTATAATATTAAGAAATAATAGAAAATACGTAAATTTACTTATTTAATTAAACTCTTACTTAAGATAATTATAACGATAATTTTCGTATAAAAAGCTTATTATAAGATATTAAAGAATATATTATAAAGAGTATATTAGTATTATAATAGAAATAATAAGAAAATTTAAATAGAATTATATTACTATAAAAGATAATATAATTAGAAAAAGTATTAGAAAAGACTAAAATATAAGAAAATTTAAGAACGCGCTAATAAAAAAATAGGCTAGTTTACTAGCGCGTTTTCGCGTTTTTTTAAAATCTTATTTATAAAAATATTTAATACTAATTTTTAATATTATAAAGTCGAATTTTAATCGAATTTTTTTAAATTTAATAATCTAATTAGAATAGTTAAGGATTATTATTAATAATAGACTTTTCTCTAGCTTTTATATAATAATAAATATCTATTTTAAGCTTCTAATAATCTAGATCTAAGAATTCTATAAGATAAATTTATCTTTTTTAAGATTTTATTTTACGCTTTCGATTTATTATACGCGTTTTCTCTTTTAAAGAATTATTAGAAAGATAATTAGAATATTAATTAGGTCGCTTACTTTTAGAATACTATTTATTTTATATTTATATTTAAAAAGATATAATAATAAATATAAATACTTTTAATTAAGAATCTTTATTAATAAACTCTTAACTAGCTATCTAATTTTTTAATTCTAAAATAATATTAAATTAGCTAGAAGATTCTAAAAGCGATAAATTAGAAAGTTCTTAAAGTAATTAATTAGAAAGTTCTAAAGATATTTAATTAGAAAGTTCTTAAAGTAATTAATTAGAAAGTTCTAGAGATATTTAATTAGAAAGTTCTAGAAGTAATTAGCTAGAAAGTTCTAGAGATAATTAATTAGAAAGTTCTAGAAGTAATTAATTATAAGATTCTAAAAGTAATTAATTAATAGATTTAAATAGTAATTCGCTAATAAATTTAATTATATTAGAAAAAGAAGAGATAGACTTTACTATAAAAGAAGCTTAAGATTAAAAATTTCTAATATATAATAAGAATAGTAATATTATAATCTTAGCGATAAGTTTTATAGCGAATTTATATAAGTTTATTAATTTTAATATATAAGTAATTAATACGATTAGAAGAAGAAGAAATAACTTTTATAATTCTAATTATTATAATAAAAAAGAATTTAGATATAATCTTCTCTTTTCTAATTATTATTCTAATTATCTAACTTTCTAAATTAGATAAACTTAAAAATATATTAATAAGAATAAAGAGTTAATATATATATTTGATAACGATATATTTAGCGATAATAATAATACTTTATTTTAAGATTAAACTATCTTTTAATCTCGAGATATTATTTATAAAAATAGAAATTTTAATAATATATATAGTAAAAATATTAAAATTATAATAGTTAAAGAATGTCTATCTATATATAAATTATTAAAAAAAAATAAATATAATAAGAAACTTAGAAAGAGGAGATTTAATATACTTTTAGCGGCGGTCGCGATAGATAAAATAATATCTTAAGTATTATTAGTAGTAAAAGTAGCTAGAAAGTCGAGTAATAAGACTTCTAGAAAATCTATTATAAGTAAAAAGAGTATAAATAAGAGAAAAAGCGTTATTAATTATATATTTAAAGTAAGAAAATTATATAGATTTTATCTTAGATAGTAAGTTTAGTCTTATATATATTTCTAATTATCTTTCTAATTATAGTCTACTAGCTATCGCCCTTCGCGAAATTAAATATTATTAAAAATCGACTACGCTATTAATTTCGAAAAGCTTTATTTTAAAAACTTATTTAAGAAATTTCGTTAGATATAATAGATAAAATTAAGAATAATATTAAGTATTATTAATAAAGTTCTATTATTGAGACGATATAGAAGATGATAGAATCTTTTCTATCTAATAATTTTTTAAATAAGACTTTTTATTATTCTTATATGAAATTCGCTAATAATAGAATATAGATATTTAATTATTAGTAATTTATAATAAACGCGTAATATTATAAATTAAGAATATACTACTTTTATATAGACTTCTAAAATTATATAATATTAAGCTATATATAAGTATAAAGATAGATTAAAAGCTTATAGTTTAGTTTAGATAGATTATTAAACTACTATAAATAATAGAATAAAAAACTTTATAATTAAATTATCGACTTTTTTAATTTATAATATAACTCTTAATTATAATATTACTTATAAGATTATATTCTACTTCGAATTCTAGTTATCTTTAAAATTAATATTATATAATATATTTAATTTATAATTTAAAAGATTTATATTATACTAAAGAATTAATAATTTTTATTATTATAAAATTATTTATATTATAATTATAGTTTTAATATAAATATATATTATATTTTCTTATCTAATTATTAATAATTATATATTTTTATAGATTCTTATTATTATATTAAAAAATAAAAGATTTTATTAAAGTCTATATATATTTAATTATTATATTAATTCTCGACTTAGAATTCTAATTATCTTTATAATTAATATTATATAAAATTATTAAATTATAATTCTAAAAAATTATATTATATTAAAAAATTAAAATAAGTTATTATTATAAAACTTATTTATATTATAATAATAGTTTTAATATAGAAATATATTTATTATACTTACTTATTTAATTAATAAATACTATATTTATATAATAGATTCTTATTATTATCTTAGAAAATAAAAGATTTTAATTAAAATCTATTAGATATTTATTTATTATATTAATCTTAGATTCGTATTCGACTTAGAATTCTAATTATCTTTATAATTAATACTATATAAAGTATTTAATTTATACTTTTAGAAAATTATATTATATTAAAAATTATATTCTATTAAATTATAAAAAAAATCTATTATTATAAAATTATAAGTATTATAAGTATAGTTTAAATATCTTATTTTCTTATTTAATTAATAAGTATTATATTTAATAATAGATTTCTATTATTATCTTAAAAAATAAAAGATTCTATTAAAATCTATAAGATATTATATTTTTTACGAGTAAAGGCCTATAAATTAAATTTATAATTATTTTTTTAATTAAGACTATCGAGTAAATAGATAAGCGATCTTTAATAAGCGAACTTTAATAAGCGGGCTATTCGGCTATCGAGCGAACTTTAATAAGCGATATTTAAATTTCTTACGCTTTAATAATTATTAGATTAAATTTAGAAATTCTTTTTTTATCTAAAAGTTCTTATTTCGTTCTATAATTTTAGAAAGAAATCTTAAAATTTTAATAGAAAATAAAAAAGTTATTCTAAAATTAAATAATATATATCTATTTTTTAATTAGAGCTATTCGACTATATTTTTTTTATAATTATAAATATTAATTTATTTATTCGCGATAATTTAGTTAATCTAATTAAAGAGCGTAGTAACTCTAAATTTATAATTAACTATATATATAAATTTAAGATTTTTAAGCTTAATTCTATTTTATTCTATTATATATATTAATAGAATTAATTATTAATTACTAACTAACTTATTAGCGTATAATTAAACTTATAAACTTTTCTTTAAATTTAAACTTTAAATTCTTCTTTAAGTTTTTTATTATATCTATTTTATTCTTCTTTATCTAAAAATCTTATAATTTTATAATATTAATTATTATCTTAAGTTTTACGCGAGCGCTATAAATTAAAATAAGAACGATAAGCTTTTTATATACTACTTCTTTCTTTTTTTTTTTTTTTTTTTTATTTATTATAATATTATAATAATTAGAAAGATAATTAGAAAGATACTTAGAAGTTATATTTTATTTTCTTCTTATAAAGTATCTTTTAAATACTATCGTTTATAGATCTAGTAAATATATATATTATAAAATTAACGTAATAGTAATTTTATATAGCGAGAAGATAAATAATAATAGAATTATAAATAATCTATTATTAAAAGTAAAAGATAAGATTCTCTATTATTATAAAGTGAAATTAAATTTATAATTTTAATTATATATATAGAAGTAGATGATATAAATAATCTTTAGCGAATACTTCGCGATAATAATCTTTTAATTAAATTCTTCTTATTTTTATCGCTATTAAGATCTTATAATTATTTAATTAATATTAAAAATTATAAGCGTAAAGCGATAGAAGAGCTCTCTTAGAATTCTTATATTATTAAATCTTATTAATATATAATAGCTCTCGAAGTATATAATTTACTTAAAGCTCGCTTATAAAAAGTATATAATATTAATCTTAATATAATATTAATTATAAGAGATAAAGTTAAAAATATAGATAGATTTAAAAGCGTAAGTTTAGAGAAGTAGAAAAAGATATTATAAGAGATTAAAGATATATACTTTTATAAATAATAAGATCGACTATATTATAGTATTATTAGATATTAATATATATAATTTTTTTATTTAATATTTTAAAGGGAAAGTATATATCTATATTAGCTATATAATTAAGTCTAAATAATTAAAAATAAAAAAGTGTTATTAATAATAATAAGAGTATAATCTTATAATAAAAAGATTTAATAGAGAAGAAAATATTAAATAATTTTATCTATCTCGTAATTTTAAGATAAATAAAAAAAGAGAAAGAATAAGAGATAAGTATATTATTAGATAATAACTTAAAGTTATTAATTAGATTATTTAATATAATTAAATAATCTTATAAATAGAGATTACTTCTTATCTTTATAATAATTTAAAAAGTTTTAATAGAGAGCTTATTAGTCTTTATAAGCGAAAATAATATATATTAACTCTTATAACTATAAATCTTATTATATAATTAAGATATATAAGTATAGAGGTTTTACGATATAGAACTATTCTTCTAAAATCGATTATAAGATATACTATTATTATTTCTCGCGTATATAAAATTATTAACTTATAATTTTTAGATTAAAAAAATATATAATTATATATAAACGAATTCTATAGTAAATATTCTTTTTATTTATTACTCTCTCTTTAATAAAAGTATACTAAAAATCATCTAGACTAATTAATTAAAATTCGATTTACTATCTTTATATATTTATTTTAATAAGATTAAGCGCGTAGTATAAAGGAATTTAATAGTATAGTAATTTAATATAAATAATAATAATTTTCTAGATTTATTAGACTCGACTAAATAATAATTAAAGAATTATAATTATACGCTAAATAAATAAAAGTTAGATAAAGATAACAATAGAGATAAAAGAGATCTTTTAAATAATAGCTAATAACTATAATAATAAGATTTTAAATCGCTTTTTATTCTTATTATTAAGATATAAATACTTAGATATAAGAGCTTAAAAGAAGAGATTATAATAGATTTCGCTATCTATTAATTAGAAAGATACTTAGAATTTTATAATATAAATTCTTTTCTTCTTATATCGAACGCTAATTCTTAGAGTCTATAAATCTTTTTTAAGATAATTAAGAGATAGTAGACTTACTAATATATTATCTAATAGCTCTTTATCGTTAATCTCTTAATTCTTTATAAAAGCTATTTCTTATACTTAATAATAGCGAAGCGATAACTTTATATTATTAAGTTTTTAGTCGTTTACGCTATCTATCTTATAAGCCCCTTTAATATTTCTATTAAGAGTTATAATCGATTTTAAGATATAATTCTTTTTAATTATAATATCTTTTTTACGATAAGTACTTTCTATTTATAGATATATCTAGAAATAAATAATACTTCTCGATTAAGATTTATATCTTAGATATTTATATTCGTTAAATATATGTTTTTCTTTAAATCTTTCTTCTTATTAGCTTTAATATTTCTATTAAATTTACTCTTATCTTTCTTTCTTAACTTTTTAACTTTTTCTTCTTTAATCTTATAAATAATATCTTAAATTTCTACTATTATATTAAATTCTTACTTCTAATTTAATTTATATTAAGTTCGTTTATAACTATTATTTAACTTATAATACTATAAAATTTAAGAATTTAAGATCTTATTTTATACTCTCGATATATATACGTAATTAATATTATCGCTTAAGACTCTTTATTAAAGTAATTATTATTACGCCTTAAGCGTCCCTTTACTTACTTATATTTAATATTTCTTCTTCTCTCTTATACGCGTAATAGATGTAGTTAATTTTATAATCTAGATCTTAAATCTTAGACTTCGCGTAGAGCTAAAATAATACTTTATAGTAATTAAGTATAAATTTCTAATTTCTAATATTTAATTAAGATTTTAAAGCGTACTTTTATAAATTAGAAAGAAATATTTATCGATTAATCTTTAATCTCGATATTTTTATTTTATTAAATATCTTTATAGATAAAGCTATTAACGATATAAGAATATAGAGATAATAGAAATTTTATACTCTCGTAGATTATCTTAATAAGCTTTTATAGAAAAAATCTATATTTATAAATTATTCGAATTCTTATTTGATCTATAAGCGCGTTTTATAGTTTAACTATATTCTATTTATATAGATTAATACTAAGTATTATCTCTTTTTTAGTAATCTTCTTATTAATAATATAGATTATATTTAGATTCTTACTTCTAATCTAATTTATATTAAGATCGTTTATAACTATTATTTAACTTATAATACTTTAAAATTTAAGAATTTAAGATCTTATATTTCGTATTAAAATTATTAGCTATATATTTATTTAAATAAGAAGTTCTCGCTAATAAAGAGAATATAAAGAGATTATTATTAGAAGAATAAATTTATATATTTTTCGATAATTAGAAAGATAATTAGAATTCTATTCTATATTAAGTATCTTAACCCTCTTCTATCTAAGTAAAGTACTTTTAACTATCTTATTCTTATTATTTATATACTTTCTCTTTATTATATATTAATATATTATTTATATAAGCTTTATATTCTTAATTATTAATATAACTCTTTTATTATAAATAGCGTAGAGATTATTAACTATATAATTTATTAATAGAATAATAACTTAATAGAAAGCTAATATATAATAAAATTTCGATATTAGAGTCGCTTTGATAGCTTCTTATAACGTATTTAATATAGAAGTCTAAATTCGTATAGTATAATAAGATAATAATATTATATTAATAATCTCTTATATTATATAGATGAAAGGTCTTTTTAAAAAGAAGTAAATTAGTTAATTTCTAATATCTTTTAATCTCTCGTATAAAGTAATAGCTAAAATATTATTAATTATATATATATATTACTTATTAATATATTATATTACTATACTTACTTTCTTACTTTTAATATCGATTTTTAGTCTTTATAAGTAAAGACCTCGATATACTCTTTCTTATGATCTTTATATCGAAAGCGCGAATAACTAAAGACTTATCTTATTCGATTTTTTTCGCGATTATCTTTTTACGACTAGAAGACTTTAGAGATTTTCTTTTAACTTTAAAGCTTTAATATAAAGATTAAATAAGATAATTATTCGACTAATTATTTATATCGTTAAGAAGATTATTAAGATTTATATTATCTTTTAAATAGATCGACTTAATATATAAATCGATATCGCTATCTCTATATAATAATAATATAATAAAATCGCTATCGAAATTAATAATTATTAATAATATATTATTATTAAATTAGATTAAGATGAATAAGATAAAATAATTATAATATAAAATATCGATAAGAGAAAATATTTAAGATATTAAGAAAGAAAGAAAGAGAGAATTTCTACTTATAGTTTTAATATTTTAAAATCTATCTAGCGTTATACTAGCGAAGTCTATTAAATTTAATCTATTAAATTACGCTATATAATATAATAATTATACTTCTAATTATTATTATAATTATACTAGTTAACTCTAAAGAAACTAATCTTTTAACTAGAAGATTTATATCTAGATATTTAATAACTATATATTAGAATATACTTACTTTAAATTCTAGATATAAATATCTTTACTCTTAGACGAGATAAAGAAGCTATAGATTTAAAATCGAATATTACTAAGAGTTGCCTACTATTTTCTATTATATTTTAGCTATTTACGATTATTAATATACTCGCTAATAAGAAAGATATATTATTACTATACGAATTTAATCGCGATATTAATAGTAATTATAAAAACTAAAAGCTATCGAATATAGAGATACTCGCTAATAAGAAAGATATACTATTACTATATGAATTTAATCGCGATATTAATAAATATAATATTAATAATAAAGCTATTAAAAAATAAAGCTATCGTAATAAAAAAAAAAGAATATAAATATTAATAAGAAAGACTACTATTACTATACGATAATAATAATTATAGAAACTAAAGCTATCGAATATAGAAATACTTAGCTTAATAAGAAAGGTATACTATTACTATATGAATTTAGTCGCGATATTAATAATAATTATAAAAATTAAAGCTATCAAATATAGAAATACTCGCTAATAAGAAAGACGTACTATTACTATATGAATTTAATCGCGATATTAATAATAATTATAAAAACTAAAGCTATCGAATATAGAGATATACTCGCTAATAAGAAAGGTGTATTATTACTATAAGAATTTAATCGCGATATTAATAATAATTATAGAAATTAAAGCTATTAAATATAGAGATACTCGCTAATAAGAAAGACGTACTATTATTATATAAATTTAATCGCGATATTAATAGTAACTATAGAAATTAAAGCTATTAGACGTATAGGAATATAATCTTTAATTTAATATAGATTTTAGAATAAGAAGCCTCTTTTATTAAAGTAGTAGTATTTTTATAAATATATATCTATATTTAAATCGATTTAAGAAGTTTTATTCTATAAATATAAAATATATAAAGTTATTAGATTAAGTATAATAGTTAAATATTATTAATTAAGCGTAATAAGTAGAATAATAATTAGAATATCTTATTCTTAACTTAGAATAGTTTTTCTTTTATTTATTATATATTTTCTTTTTATAAAAACTACGTCTAGACTTTAATAATACTATATTATTATTTATAAACTTATATCTTATTATAATTATCTAAAAAGCTATATATCTTTTAATTATAAAGTAATTCTTTTTATATAAAATATATATAATTAAGTCGCTAGATATTAGTTAGTAATTTTCTTTATTTATAATTATTAAAGAGTAAGTTATATTATTAAAATTACTCGCTAATTTTATCTTTATAGCTTCTTAAAGTATTTATAATATAGAGATTTAAATTCGAAGCGAATTAATCGATTTTAAAGCTTATATAAATTAAGATCTTCTTTATTATTTAAGTAAATATAATTTAAAAAATAATTAAATTCGTTAATCTCTACTATTCGCGAATTTTCTTTAATATATAAACTTTTAAGTCTAATTAGTAATAATATAATTAACGTATATAATTAATTTACTATTTAATTTAGATATATATAATTAATATAATTACGCACTTTTCTTATTTATAGTTATACTTTTTAAACTTCGCGTATAATCTTCTAATCTTCGCCTTCGCGAAGTCTTATCTTTACTTTACTTTGATAATTTAAATAAGTCTAAATTAATAGTTAATAAATTATTAATAATTTTCTAAGCTTTTCGCGATTATCGAGTTAATAACTTTAATAGATAATAATACTATATATTAATAAATTATAATTAATATTATAATTAATTATTATATTAAGAGATATAGCGCTATTAGATATATACTTACTTTATAAAAATAATATTATTAATTTAATTTAACTATAGAATATAGAGAAAATAATTTTATTTTCTTTAGATATAGATAGTATTATAATAAATAAGTGTATTATAATATAAATATTATAATAATAAAAAGAATTTTTAAGAAAGAAGAGAGTAAATTAGAAAAGAATAATATTAAGTATTTATTATCGAGCTAACTAATATTATATAACTAAAATCTTATTAGAATAAAATACTATTTAAAGATAGATTAAGTTTAAATATTAATTAGAAAGCTAATTAGAAAAAGAGATTAATTTCTTTTTTATTAATATATATCGTAGAGCTATATATAAGCGCTTCTTTCTATATTTTAAATATACTTTAGATATTTATAGCTATATATATACGCCCCCTCTTATATTTCATATATATTTCGTATATTTCGATATTCTTTATATACGCGATATATCTATTAAAGATAATCTTATTAATTTAATTAATTTCTATTTAATCTTATATTTATTAGTTATAAGAAGAGCTCTTTATTTTAATATTATAACTTTATTAATTTGTTATTCTTAGATATTAAGTCGCGTATAGCTTATAATTAATTTACTTACTTTTCTTCTCTTCTTCTATTATAAAGATAGAAGAAGATATTATTTCTTTTTCGCCTTCGTCTATAACGAATTAATTATTATTTTTATAAGATTAAAGATATCGACTTAAAGACGATATCGCTCTAATTAAAAGCGAAGAATATAATATTTTAATATTTTAACGCTTAAGTAAAAGATATTATAATATTACTTAAATAAAAGAGAGTTATATTAATAAGAAAGATATTAATATTTAAAAATAATCTTAGCGCGATAAAAGATTTAATTTTTATATATAAAAGATTTAGATAATAATTAGTTTAGCTAATTAAATTATTAAAGCGTTTAAATTAGATTTTAATTCTATATTAATATCTAATAAAATAAATTTAATAGTTTTAAGATATTAATATACGCTTTTATTAATATAGCTAGCGATTAGAATATTAATTAAATAAATATAATTTCTAATTCTAATAATTAAAATAATATAGTAATAAATAAGTATTAATATTAAAGTAAATAAAGTATATATTATATTAAGTAGAAAAGCGTTAATAGCTAGACTAATTAGAGTTTTAAATTAATAAAATTAAATATTAATTCTATATTAGCGTTATTATATACTTTTAAATATATAATTACTAATTATAACGCTAATTAGAAAGAATTAATCTTTAATTTAAAATATTGAAGAATAATATAGCGATATATTATTAAAGCGATATAAGTTATTAAAGCGATATAAGTTTCTATTATAGCGAGAAGATAGAATTTATATATTAAATATTAATCTTATTTTATTTCTAATATTTTATTTATTTATATATCTCTTTTAATTTCTCTTTAAATATCTTAATCTTAAGATATTAATTAGATCTTTATTTAGCGTAAACTTAACTTTCTTAATTAACGATACTTAGTATAAGATATTAATAAGTATATTTTAATATAAAGATAGTAATAAATCTTACTTTCTTTTTAATATTAATAATAAAAAATAATAAATATAGTAATAAATAAAGATAGTATAGATTATATAGAATTAGTTTAAATCTAATAGCGATTATTAACCTATTTATTAAGACTTAGAAATTAGAAAATTCTAGAAGTAAATATAATTTAACGAATATACGCTCGTCGATTTCGAGAAGCTATATATTATTTATTATTACTATAATAAGATTCTAATTTATTTATTTATAGATTATAAAATAAGCGATATAATAGTATATATTAAGTTTAAGAAATATATTAAGAAATCTAATTTAAGTAGTTTATAATAAACGAATCTAATTAATAATTATAAAAATTAGATATATTTCTAAATTAGATGATATAAATTATTAATAAATAAAATGATAAATAGAATATCTAGCTTACTATTTACTCTAGAAAAGATAATATTAAAATTCTCTTATAATATTAGAAGATCGAAAGCTTATACGCGAAGACTTCTCGAAATAATTTTATCGCTAAATTATAAATATTAATATTTTATTTATAATTACTAATAATTCTAAAATATTATAACTTTTACGCTATCTTGACTCTTAATATATAATTAAAATTAATATTTATTATAAAGAATTAATTAATAAGAAAAGCTATAGAGCTAGAGATAAGAATTATTAAAGAATTTATTAGTCGATAATATTAAAGTCTCTCTAACTCTAAATTATTAATTATTTTATAATTATTAATTATTTATAATAATTCTAATCTTTTTTATTAATATTAATTAATAATAGTATAAGATTCTTATAGACTTTAAATATATCGAAGATAAATATATTAGCTAGAAACTTATAAGTATTATTAATTTAATTCTTATAAAATATAAGATTTAATTTTATATATTTAAATTTATAACTAATAACGCTAGTAATAATAATATACTCTTTAACGATTTAATTATTTATCTTTCTTATTTTTGTAATAAATAACTCGCTTAATATTAAAGAATTTAAGTTCTTAAATTATTTATAATATATTTTTATATATAGCGTATATTATTTAATTAATCTTAAAAGAACTTCTAGATAATATTAGAGTTATTTTAATAAATAAGAAATTTTAGAGAAGCTAAGAGTAATAAAGAAGATAAGAATTAAGTTTAAATAAATATAATTAATCTATCGATAACTCTAATAAAAATATAATATTTCTTATTATTATTCTAATTATTATATTATTAATTATATTAAAATTTAAAAAATTATTATATATATTAATATTAGCGACTAGCGTAAAGAGATCTTTTTTATATTATAAAGCTAAACGACTTTAAGATAAAAATATTTTAATATTAGATAAATATTAATCTTCTAAAAAAAGTAATATTATTAGAGACGCTCTTTTAAGCTCTTTTAGAATATTAAGACTCGCTAAAATTTAATTTATTAGATATTAATCCGCGCTCTACTTCTTTATATTAATATTATATACTTTTTAAAAAATAGATTAACTATCTATTTAAGATTAAGTAATAAAAAATAATTATAAATAAAAATTATAGTCTAGACGTCTAAATAATTTTTAATTAATTTCTAATAGATTTAATATTTAATTTAGCTTATTAGATCTTTTTATAAATTTATAAAATTAATAAATAGAGAAAAGAAGATTATAATTTACTACATCTTTAATATTTATAATTATCTATTTAATTATATAGATAAAAAGCTCGGAAAATTAAGAAGAAAGAGAGTTTCTTAAAAAAAAGAACTTCTTAAAGCTTTTAAGACGGCTTATGAGAAATTAACTATCTATTATAATCGAACTTAATTAGATTTAAACTATCTATATAAATAAGTTACGCTTTTATATTTAAATTATAATAATATAAAGTTAAAGAAATTAAATTAAAAGATTAATATTAAAAAGAAGCTATAGATAAAGATCTACTAAAAAGCGCTTAAAAAGATATTTTAAAATTATTAAAATATTAATATAAGTAGTTAATTATAAAGAGCTAAGCGAATAAATTAATTAAATAAAAATACGCTTAATTAAGCGATAAAATTTAAGATTAAGAATTTAGATAATAAGAATAAATATAATTAGCTTTAGTAATATAGAAGAAATAATAAGTCTTCTAATTATTATTCTAATTATAATCTTACTTCTAATCTTTATAAAGCTTCTTTTAATAATCTAGCGAATCTTTTAATTTTAAAGTAATAAAAGAAATTAAAGTTTAAATACGCTATAGTCGCTCAAATAACTTATAATATTCTTTATTCTTCTCGCGAGGGCTATTATATATAAGCGATATTTTTTAATAACTAAAAGATATTATAATACTTAAAAGTATTATTTATTAGCGATATTTTATACTCTAATAATAATTCTTTATATAAAATATTAAGAAAATAAGCTTAAATAAGATTAAACTTAATCTTAAAGAAGATCTTAATATATCGAATTAGATTAAAAGAGCTAATAGTACTTTATATAAAAACTTAATTAATATTTATAATAATTATATTAATAAAGATAATAAGCTTATAAAAAGTACTTCGATAAGTTTAATATTTATAAATTTATTAAGATATATTATTAATACTCTATAATATATAGAGAAATAATTAATAAATTTATAATTAGAGAGAGTTAATAATAATAGATTTAATCTTAAAGAAGAGATTTAAAATAATTTAAAAAGCGAATTTATTTATAAATAGTTAATAAGTTTAATTAGATAGAGATAGACTTAAGATATTTAATAGAATTAAGATAGAGTAGAATAGAAGAGTAAATTAGAGTTTAAGAGAAGAATAAATATAAAGTTTATTAAGCTTATCTAACGCGTTAAGATAAATATATAAATAAAGATAATTATAGAATTTTATTCTTATAATATTTAAAGATTTAAAATTTAGAATATTCTTTTATATTATAATTTTAAGAAGAAGAATAGAGACGCTTATAGTTCTAATTATTATTCTAATTATTAATATTAATAAAAAGATAAATAGCTATATTAAATTACTCTTTATATTCCCTCTCTCTTAATAAAGAAGAATAAATATATTCTATATATCTTAGTCGGATTATTCTATAAATATAGAAATCTTAGTAGAGATATTTTATATATATATTATTTCATAATATAATCTCATAGATATATTATATCGTGAAATATCCCGCCAAGATCCCGAACCCATATATAAATTTAAGATTTTCTAATTTAGCTCTATCTTATTCTATTATATATATTAATTAAGAATATTAAATTATAAAATATTTTAATTATAAGATATAATAATACGTATATCTTCTTTTTATATATATATACTCTCTTTTAATATATATATACTCTCTCTAAATTCGATTAGCTTTCGCGTGGCCGCTAGTCATATAAGATATAAACCTCGTATATAGCTTTTCGAGAAATATTATTCGAGACTCTTACGGAGGTCGATAGTAAGATAAGTTCTTAAATCGCGTCTAATATAGTTTAAAAGACTTAGTACGATTCTCATAATACTTTCGATATAATTACATTTATTTAACGATTATACTTCTATATACGTATAGCTAATCGTAACTAACTATCGTATATATCTTCTCTACGATCTTTTCTATACTTATTATTATCTTTAAGACGTATTATCTTCGTAATATATCTCGATATTTACTACTATTTACTTCTAAATTCTCTTTTAAATAAGCTTATAATTTTAATAGTATAGTTATTATCTTTCGACTTTCTTATAAATTCTTAATATATCTTTTCGAGTAGTATAACGTTTTATTTATAATTATAATTAATAAGACTTAGTAAATACTTAGATTCGAGTTTTATTATAATAATTAATACTTTAAATATTAGATATATTAATAAAATATAATTAAAATAGAGAATAGTAAGAAGATTTCTATTTATTATACTATATAAATAAGACTTATATATTAAAAGTCTTTATACTCTTTCTCTATTTCTTTACGCTATAATTAATACTTTAATATTATTACTATTATTACTATTATATATTCTATTAATATCGCTATTATATATATACTTCGTATATTTATACTTCGTATATATATACTTTATATATATATACTACGTCGCTATTATATAGAGTATTAATACTTATTAAAATAAAGAATAATAATACTATCTATGAAATTTAAAAGTATATTAAGTACTTAGCTCTATCTAAACTCTTATCTTAATATATCTAGAACTTTTAATATCGATCTTCGTAGTAATAGTAAGATAAGTCTTCTTAAATCTCTTCTAATAAAGTTTAAAAGATTAGACGATTTCAAATCGTCGAATAATAAGATCTTTAAATTATTCTTCTATGGCGATAGCTGATTAACTAACTATCCTCTCTCGTTACTATTAGAAATACGTCTATTATACTCGTATATTTACTATCTATTAATTACCTAGCCTTTCTATAGCTAAAAAGTATTAAATATAATCTCGTTATTCTATATATAGGCTAACGTATTATATTTACCTCGCTATTGACTATCTCGCTATTCGCCTCATATAGCTCTATCTCTTTTAACTCTACTTCGACTATATACGAGATTTATACCTTATACGACTAGCGGCTACGCGAAAGCTAATCGAATTTAAAGAGATATATATTATATATTAAAAGAGAGTATATATATATAAAAAGAAGATATACGTATATTACTTTCTCTAATTATTTATTTTATTATAGAATAAAGATTTAATAAATTCTTAGATTTTTTAAAATAGTCTTAGTAATAAAAAAATAGCCGAGGTAGATTTTTCAAGTTCACGATATATTCTCACTTTTTATACTTTTTATATTTCACTTATAAGATTAAAATTCAAATTTTTTAAAAAATTTAAAGATAGATTACTTAATATAATAAGTAGATATCGTAAAATTTTTAGACTGTAAAAACAAGTAGTGGTGAGATTATATAGAAAAATTCAAATTTTTGATTTTTGATTATAAGGGGGTGCCAAATTCGCAGATTTTTTTTAGTTTCCCATACACCATGCGTCTCTACTTTAGGGAGGGCTGATCATGTGACTTCGCATTAGGGCATAACGCGTCCGCGTTTCACTCCGAACTTGTGTCTTTTCCACATCACTACATGGACGTGACGCAGAGTCATGACCAAAGCCTCTACAATGGTCGGAAAACCATTCCGAATCCCATTGCTCAGAAAGACCGAGGAGTCTGGGGACAATGACGGAGGCTCCGAGCCCCAAGCAAAAAAGAGGCGGATCAGCAGCGACAAAGGGGACGGGGTAAAGACGATGGGGCCTCAATTGGTTTTCAAAACCCCTGGAATATCTTCATTTCCACGCAAGCCACTTTTAGCAGTCAAAAACCCCGCAGTAGCCACAGAGTCACTCGACGGAGGGTCCGAGGTATACTACAATGTTCTTTGGTACGTACATCTTCATGATGAACTCACTGATCGCTAACGGCGTTCTCCGTACAGGCGGAAGTATACGACCAAGAAGCACAAGACTTGGGATGGTGATGGGGTGCTAAAAGTCACTGGCGGGCATGCCCATCTCCAGGACACTTCAGGACGTGATATGGGAAAAGCATCTTGCGATTGGCCTCTGCTTCCTGGCTCCCAGCTATCGATAGGGGGAAAGGAGGTAGAAGTCGATTCCATCCTCTCAAGAGAGGATTCCTTGGCCGGTCGACCATTCCTGAAGTCAAGCATCGTGAAGTTTACACCAGAGTTTGTACAAGTACCCCTACCAAACCCAAAGCCGAGGCCAGACTCGAAGGCGGCTCTCCTACAGCAGAGCGAGGAAACGAAGAAGCCACTCAATCTGGCTGCGCCGAGAAGTGTAGCTACCCAAGCAATGTTCAAGAATCCATTACTAGTAAGCACTGTAATGCCTAAGCAGGAACCCAACGAGCCAACACCGCGCCATGATCCAACCGCCGCACAAGCAATAGTCATGAAGCGTCCCAAAACCGTGCCGAAAGGAAAACAGGTCGTGGATGTTGTGGTCGATCCACTTCTTGCGAAACACCTACGGGAACATCAACGTGAAGGAGTCAAATTCATGTACGAGTGTGTGATGGGCATGCGTGACTTTGATGGCCAAGGTGCAATCCTAGCAGACGAGATGGGCTTAGGCAAAAGTCTGTCGACTATCGCGTTGTTATGGACGTTGCTGAAGCAGAACCCTATCTGCGAGGGTTCTCACAATCCGCCGCCTGTCATCAAAAAGGCTCTGATAGTATGTCCCGTTACTCTGATAAACAATTGGCGCAAGGAATTTCGCAAATGGCTTGGGGTTGACAGACTTGGTGTTTACGTCTTTGACGGTAGCAAGAAGCATATCACAGGCTTTACTACAAGCAAAGCTTATCCCGTTGGGATCATTGGGTATGAAAAGCTAAGGACTGTGGTCGAGGATCTGAAGAAGGGCCATGGAATCGATATTGTGATCGCTGACGAGGGCCATCGTCTGAAAACAGCCAAGAACAAGAGCGCACAAGCCATCAAATCTCTGAACACCTCAAAGAGAGTTATCCTATCTGGGACTCCTATCCAGAATGATCTGAGCGAATTCTTCATGATGGTCGACTTTGTTAACCCGGACCTACTGGGATCATTCAAAACGTTTACCAAAGAATTTGAATTTCCGATCGTGAAAAGCAGACAGCCTGGCGCTTTGAGGAAAGATGTTGAGAAAGGCGAAGCAAGAAGCGAAGAATTAGCCTTACTGACCAGCATGTTCATACTTCGCCGGACTGCTGATATACTCTCGAGATACCTACCGTCAAAGACGGAGTACGTCCTTTTATGCCGCCCAACCGCGGCTCAGGTGTCCACCTACCACCATGTCCTCGCTTGCCCGGCATTCCAGAGGTTGTTGGGAAGCCCAGAGGCCTCACTTCAGCTCATCACTGTCCTCAAGAAGGTTTGCAACAGCCCGTCGTTGCTCAATGGCAAAACTCTTTCAGATCCTTCGGTGGCGGTGAGCCCCTTGACAGCCGGACTTCTGGCCAGTGTTCCCCCTCATCTACTTCGCACCAACGCTGGTAGTACCAAACTACGGGTCCTTGATCAACTTATGCACAACCTTCGGACTACTACCCGAGAAAAAATCGTTCTCGTCTCCAACTACACCGCAACCCTCGACCTTCTGCAAACACTTCTCACCTCACTCTCCTATCATTACCTCCGCCTTGATGGCTCCACCCCATCCTCCAAACGCCAAGAACTTGTAGACGCTTTCAACCGCTCGTCAGCCTCCGAGTGTTTTGCCTTCCTCCTGTCCGCCAAATCTGGTGGGGTTGGCCTCAATTTGATCGGCGCCTCCCGCCTCGTTCTTTTCGACGTAGACTGGAACCCTGCCACAGATCTCCAGGCAATGGCAAGGATCCATCGCGACGGACAGAAGAGGCCTTGTGTCATCTATCGCTTTGTCATGGCTGGAGGATTGGACGAGAAGATCTGGCAGAGGCAGACGACGAAATTGGGCCTCGCTAACAACATCATGGACCAGAAGGGAGGGACTAGTAATTTCACAAAGGAAGAACTCGAGGACCTTTTCAGACTCGACGAAGGGTTGTCCTGTCAGACTCATGATCTGCTCGGCTGTTGCTGCGAGGGGCGAGGTCTACCGGCCCCTTTCCCCGTCGACGAAGAGCTGACAGAGATCTTGGACAGCGATGATGAGGTGAGGGAGGAGGAAATGCCGGATCTACCTCGGCTCATTCAGGCAAACAACCTTGACATGGAAGAGCAAGAGCGAAAGATCAAAGAAGATGCGCGTTCTTCCCGAAATCAGAAGGATGGTGCGAAGATGGATTTGCTGATGGCTTACTCACACGTTGATACTTCAAATTTCTCAAAGGAAGATGATGACGGTATGGAGGCTTTGGTTCATGACAAGGTGTTGCTCGATGTGTTGAAAGATGAGGGCAACAGGGTATCGTTTGTCTTTGCTAAGACCTCTGGCTGAAGCGTACGAGGGGTTATGGGTTAGAGTTGGCTTTGGCATAGCGCTGCTTTAGATGGCGCTTAGGAGCGAACACTAGATGGCATATTCTTCTGCTTGGGATTTTGGCATTATAGAAGGTCGAACAGCCTATGGCAACGGGCTTCCCTAGAACATATAGGACGTACTCACTTATAAGTGGCTACGGTGGATGGCTTTGCATCCAAAGTTTACCGCATTGATATGAAGTCCTCTCTGCTGAGAGCATCTCCTCACCCTCTCTGGTCTGGCTGTCTCTCGTCTAAGCCTTCAAAGATGCCTTCGAGTCCTACATGCACCCTCAGCTCTTTTTCGCCCAAAAGCTCATATATGCCTCTCAAATCTGCCTCACCCATCACCTTCTCGCCTTTCAGATGCTCAAAGGCAAGCATATACAAATCTTTGACCCAAGGGCAAGCCCTCAGGCCTCGCCAGAATACCTTTTTCGCTCTCTCAGCCTCAGATCTCGAGTGTTCAAATAGAAAATACAATTTCCATAAGCCCGCGCAGTGTGTACCGCTATCGCTCTCGACAGCACGTTCGAAGGTACTGCGGATGGTGGAAATATTGCTGCCGAACGTAACACCTCGGTGCAATTCCGAGTATATGGCGAAGAAGTGTGGCACCACACTGTCTTGGACTTTATTCTTTGTGTTACCGCTACCACCGAGGACAAGCTCCTTAACAACAGAGCGTACTCGATCGTCGATGCGAAAACGAGCTTCGTTCCAAGCGTAGAGGGAGAGAAAGATGGTATTCTGCGGGAATTGAGCTATGTTTTCCGTAAGGAGTGAGCGAATATCCGATGGCTTGAAGAGATGAGTATGAGTGGCATGATAATAAAGGAGTCGGGCAAAGGATTGGTGGAGGTGCTCGTGGTTCGAAGATTTCGAAGAAACATGGGTGGAGAGAAGAGCGATGTTTGACTTGAAGGCCGAAGTCGCTGCGGTTAAGGATTGGGCGTTTCTCAGATATGCGAACAGGATCAGGCATTCGATGGCAAAGGCTGCATGAGTGTATGAGCTCAACGATAACATATGATCGCGAATGGCAATGAGAGCCTATGACGTGTTAGCATGATCCACTATTCGACGGCGATAGTTCTACCCTTTCTGTTCGAAGCAGCAGAGCCGGCTTTGCTAAACCCAAGTCATCTAGCGGATGCAGTTCCGGAAAAGGCATCTGGATCTCTTCGTCTCCAATAGCCAAAAGCCGCACCAAAGCTTCTTGCGCCGATTTTGCACTTAGCGTCTCCCATATCCAGGTGCGCCACAGCAGTATGGAATCTCTTTGGGAGACCTCGTCGAGTTTCTTGCCCATATTAAGTGACGTAGTGATGATACCTTCACCTTTCTGGGTACCGGCCAGGCGATACTCAATGAGCGCATACGCATTGTAGATGCAGATGCTAAACGGTCGTTTCCTCAATATGTTCTTCGCAGTTTTTCTTACTGTTCCTGGTGAGGTCCTTAGCTCTAAGGCGAGGACATATAACGCAACGGCTTCTTTCCCTGCATCTACACTCATGAGCGACTTGAGTGATCGAAATGTCCATGCCACCTCTACTGGGCCACCATCTCCAAAACATTGCTCCTGCCATGTATCAAAGGCGGAAAACCACTGCCTTTCGGCAAATAGGGAGTCCGACGAGACCTGATAGTCTCGGACAGGGAACTGAAAGGGATCTCGCGTGCCCGAATGCAACCGAGCATCCTCCTCATCAATGCTATTTTGTTCCTCTGAGCCTCCATGTTGTTTTGGGAAACGCAACTTCCATGAGTCCTGGAGCTTGCTATTCAACCGTAGAGCATCATTACGGAGAAAACAGTCTCTTCCCCAGACCCTCGAATGACTATCAGGGCCTTCCGCAGCAAAAGGTGGAAGACAACAGAACGCAGTGAAAGCGTCTAAGATCAGTTGCTGACATGCAAGTGACGGCGGATCAATGAGGAAAGGCCGAATATCCGAAAACAGAATAATCCTATAGGGATCGTTCTCCTCTATATCATCAATAGTACGGACAGGGTTTCGGGACAGCAAACTACGACTTTTCTCCAAAGCAAGCCACGACTTCCAATGATCCTTGCTGTCTTCGAGGTCATCTGCCCTTTCGTTTCTTGGCTGCGGCGGCTCCCCTTGCTTTTGGGAGAAGCTTGCCCAACCTTCAGCGCCCTCCTCACCAATCCGTGGGACTTCGCTATCCCAGAATTCTTCAAACATGGATACAGTGGCTTCATGAGAAGACCGATCCTTATTATGGTCGCTAGTCTGGAAAAAGTTAGGTTTAAAGAAAACGAATTCCAGCAAAGCTTGCCATGCTGCCGTAGCATGCTCTGCGAAACCACTTTCTCTCATGAACAGAGTCATGCGAAGTACGACATAGATTTGGATGTCAAAAACTTTGTTTTGCTCGTCAAGAGTTATCTCGCCAGTGGTTCTTGCCCTCTGGGTTAGGTTCAAGCAATCCAAGTAGACGCTCTTTACTTCCTCAAACCTGAAACTGGTGAAGCTCCTCTGTATGAAATCGAGATATTTGGTCCACAATCGCAAACTTTGGGGATTCTGCTGAAGTATACTTTTCCAGCGGGATGAAATGTTTTCAGTTCTCCAAATCTCAGCAGCCTCCTGCATCATGCCAAGCAACAAGACCTCACGGCCCTCCGAATCTTTGACCTTCTCTAGAGCCTTTTCAAAAATAGAACATTTGATCTCAGCATTGCTACGTCTTTCAGCGTTGGTCAGACTCGTTCTTTTAGAATTCTGACCTAGGCCAAGCAGGTTGTCTTGGTAATTGATCAGATCAATCCAAGCCTCAAAGTTGGTTGGCTCTGCATCCGTCCTCCTAGACAACTGGACTCGTTTCCTTTGAGCTGGTTCGTCCAATACAAGAAGACGGCTGCCCGCGGTGTCTTGTGAAGACGGTGTGTCGCTGTTGTACTTCAAGTCTTGATCAGCAGGCTCTTTCTTGTATCTGGCCTTGCCCTTTAAAGAGCTATATTGCGTATCATTTTGATCTGAAGACGACGCGCAATCCACAGGCAATCCGTCATCTCCTCGCCTTCTCTTCGCTCTATGTGCAGCCTCGAAGGAAACATAGTCGGCGGCAGAGTCAATGGCTGGGTCGTGTTCCTCTCGTGGCTTGATCTTTAACTCTCTTGCTCCCTCCTGATCAAGCCTCCAACGTGCATGTTTGTCTCTTTTCTTCGGCAATCCATATGTGTCGTCGGACAGCACCAATGCTTTGTCAGTACTCAGTGCTCGATCGATCCTCTGATTCATGGGTGATCCCATAACATTTCCGGCACCGAAACGGAAATATGACGCCGTTGCATATCTATGGAGGGCGCCGAAGTTGAGATTGTCGAGATCGCCTACTCGGTCAACTACGAACGACTGTGGTATGTTTTCACCCGGCCCGGGATCGTGTCCTGCAGGCTGTGATCCGATATGACGGTTCGCTTCCCTGTCAACGCTACGTTGATGGTGACCCCGAGGATGATGTCGGCCTAGGGTTTGCCTACCAGATTTCAACCTCGAAACAGACTCGTCCGGAGCGTGGTCATGGTTTTCGGGAAGCCGATTCACGTTTCCCGAAGTCCTAGTCTCTTGGTCCTGGATTCTCGACGGTGGATTTGGCTTGAAGCTTGCAAATCTGGGAGTCGCTGTCTTTTCCGCGTGTTTACCGTCAGGGTTTTGACGAGAGCTGATGGATTCAGTTGGCATACTGACGTACTTGTGGCGCCTTCACCTCTTTGAAAGCTTAGATTGCTAGGAGAAAGGAAGCAATAGCATATGTACCCAATGTCTCCCTTTCTCGCTCGGGATTTCGCTTTGGAGAGTAATCGTAAAATAGAACGAACGTATCAGCCGTTGGCCAATTATTGAGCGTGGAACGTGAGCCTGGGACCAGGCCCGGCCCGGGCCCTCGGTAAACCCGCGCTGCATGTATATTCATAAGTCTCCCTCGGCTCTTTTTTTTTCGTTCGGTTGATCGACGAAATGTATGGGAGCCCCAGAGTCGTTTGAATGTCATCGGTAGAGAATACGGACTAGTCATCAATATCATGGCTACAGCGCTGGCCTCACAGCTGGCCCAGATTCGCGCCAAGTCTACCAATCCACTCGACCTCAAAGCTCAAAAGAAAGCACATTCGCGGTCCCTTCTCTACGAACCTGGTGTCGCCGCAACCCAGGACTTCGATTCGTTGTACCAGATATGCTACGAGGGCTTCCAGGAACTCTGCCTTTTGGACTCGAGGTTCGCCGGCTTTGCCAATAATCTTTTCAGCGAACAGAGCAAGCAGGAAGAGCGAACGCAGATGACTGCTGCCCAAAACCAACAGCTTGATGTTGTCCTTGAGGAGTTCTTACATCTAGTCGGGAGTAAGCTGCTATTGAAACCGGCTCTTAAAGCGGTGGAATGGCTCGTCAGGCGATTCAGGTCAGTCACGGGCCGCCTTTTGTCTGCCTCAACTTCTTCGACCTGACGAACTTTCTAACTAGGGTTCACCAAAATAACACTATGTGCCTGGTACTCGCCTTTCTGCCATTCCACAACGCTCCGGTATTCCCTACGATGCTCTCACTCATACCCGAAGATTTATCACCCACTCTCAGGTTTCTCCACCCCTACGTTCAAGCCCTTGCAAAGCCACCGCGTCACGCAATCGTACATGCTGCATCCACCAACCGCCAATTCTTCACCGCTATGAGTGCTTTCGTACTTGATTCCGGTCACTTAGGTTTCCAAAATCCCACCTTGGTATCATTCTGGGCGTCAGTTGCTACTGAAGCTGTGGCTGCGATGCTTGACCAGGGTCGCTCCGCTAGACGCGAGGCACAGAAGCAAAACCAAGAAGACATCGTTCGTTTCTTGTTACCTGTCCTTAACGATGGTCTCTCTGTTGATAATGTGCCGGACCTTCGGATGGGATGCTACATGATTCTAACGATCTTAGCCTCCAAAGCTAGCCTAGATGATGGTGTACTATCTGTAATGATGGAAGCGATCACGTCCGACTGGTCCCAGACTTCCCATGCAGGACTGATATGCTTGGGTGTTTTGGCTGAGCAAAAGCGAACAGCCGGTCTACCAGGCAAAACCTTCGAAGCGGTCATCGCGCTCGAACGCCTTGATGACGACCTTTTGACACTCAATAAGCAGTACAAGATTGACAAGCTTGTTCTAGGTGTCGCGCTTGGTATTATTTCAAGACTTAGAAAAGCTCGAGACACAAGCGGGCTGCGGCTTTTGAGAACCTTGATGGAAGCCAATGTTATGAGTGATGCTTCCATCAAGGCTGTGGTCAAATCAGTAATCTATGAAGCTCAGACGACGGCGCCAAATCCGAATCCAAAGTTCGATGTGCAAGGGTCGTTGGCAGACCTTGTTCTTCTTATGTGCGATTCGAAAGATGTTGGGGCTGTCATACACAGCACCATGGAAGAGTCAAACTTTGACTTGAAATATCTGGAAAACAGACTCCGACGGGTAAATTATAGCAAAGAGAGCACACCTGAGCAGCTTACTGAAGATGTGGACATGGAGAATGCAGAAAGACAAATGACGACAGGCGACTTCGAGACTGTAATGAGCCGAATCCCAACACGGACAGCCTATGAGATATCTTTTCTGTCACACTCAGACTCCTACGTCTATGGCAGCCTGGCTCACGCTTTTCTCTCGATCTACACTTCTACAATGAACCTAGAAAGATTTTCTAATCTACCGGTCCTTCGGAAGTCCCTAGGAATGACTGAGCCTCTTTTCCTTTCATTCTTTGTCCGAATATGGTGCGGCCATTGCTCAGCAACAGCGAGAACAGCAGCGATCCGGACTGTGGTGGAATACCTCAGGAAGGAAACTCTTACAGCTGATGTGCAGATGTTATTGCCGTACATACTGTACGCGCTGGCTGATACGTCTCCCAGCGTTCGCCGCGCAGCCGCAGAACTTGTCTTGGTCCTAGCGCCTGCTTATAAGAAAACGGCTGACAAGGAAAATAAAAGTACCAATCGACCAATATTGGGCCAGCAGCAAATTTATGGTCAGGGCGGTGAGACTCAAGCAGTGACATGGCTTTCTAATAAAGAGACCGACAGCATCTTGGACCTAATGGTTCCAAATCTCGAAGAATGCATGCTTGATGAAAGCCACGTATCTCAGCTCCTTTCAGATAACCTCAACGGCCCAAAGCACAGCAAAGGTTCCAACATTACGCAAAGGGAATTGAAGAAGCCTCTACGACTAGCTTTGCTCAGCAGTATCTGTAGTCATGTTGTCAATACACCGCTATACGCCGTCAAATCTCGCCTACTTCAGATGCTAAATCAGGTGCCCAAGGTGGGCAGCACTTCCCGTACGAAGTTATTGCTTCCTTTGCTATTAAACACTTTGAAACAAGGTCAACACGATTTTGAACGTATCTGCGACGAGGAGCAGCTTGTATCATCGCAGCTACTGGACAGACTGGTCAGCATCGTTATACCAGGCGATCGTGATGGTATTCAAACCTTGAAGTCTATCATCGAGCCTCTGAATAACCTAAACTTCCCAAGTCTAAGAGCCGCAGCATTGCGCCGCCTACAGATCACTTGGGAATTCATCAAAATCGATCTCCAATCCTCGTTGGCAAAAGCTTTGTTTGAGTCAGCTGTTGGCAATGTAGAAGCTGGGGCAAATGGCAACCAAGAGGCTGAGTCTATGGAAACGTTACGGACATTGCCACTTTCTACTGCTACACTCCGATCCTTCGTAGAGAATGTGCCTTCGATTCTGCCTGCTTTACAGGACGGGGCCCCAGTGTTGAAGCGCAAGCGGACAAGTCACGGCCATTCGAATGATGCTGGCGCCCTCGATGAACGCAATCTCGCATCTGCCATCCGGCAAATTACATTTGTCCTTGAGTTAGTAGGAGATGCCAAAACTGAACGCCATCCTGAACTCTTAGGAGGTCTCTCCAAGATCATGTGTGACTTACAACAGTCTCGAAGCCATCCAGCAACAGCCACAGGCTATCTTCAAGTGCTGGCTATTGAAGGCATGCTTGCCATCGTAAAAAGAGCCGAGGTACGTATTCGGTAATGCCACGCTTCAAAGGAAGTCTACTAGGGACGCTGACTTGCGGCAGGCCCCAACAGGCTTGCAGATTGACCATGCATCGGTTCGATCCGACGTTCTCATTGACTGCATCAGGACTACCACAAATTCTCAAGTGCGCAATTCTGCTTTACTGCTAGTGTCAGCTCTCGCAAAGTTTAACCCAGAATTGATTTTGCACAGCATTATGCCTATTTTTACATTCATGGGTGCCAACGTCCTGCGTCAGGATGATGATTTCTCGGCATATGTGGTAAAGCAGGTGAGCGTGTTGGGACCATGATGTATTATTGAACTCGGAGCTGACGAAGGTGCAGACCATGGAATCAGTTATCCCATCTCTGGTACAGTCACTACACAAACGAAAATATGGCCCACTTGTGGGTGTCTCCGAGCTTTTACTGAGTTTTGCCGCTGCCTACGAGCATATACCAGCCCAGCGACGGCTCGATCTTTTTGTATCACTAGTGAACAAAGTTGGTGCTAGCGACTATCTTTTCGCTTTGACCGCAATCTTGTTGGACAAGTACCCGAGCGATAGAAGTGTAGTACAGTTCGCCACTGATCTTACCAGCCGCTACAGCGTGAAGACGCGCCTCCAGGTAAAGATCCTCCAAAAGCTGCATGTAGATGGCTCTGATGTCTTGCAGATGGTGAAACAATTTTTGGGCTTAATTGTAGATGCTCGGAAACCAAAGCCAACCTTTTCCAAGTCTTTACTGCAGCTCGATGACGTTGACAGAGCTGCTTCAAATTTACTTCCATTGACTCCTGCAATCCTCGGCGATGCGAACCTGATCTCCAAGGCGTCCAGAAGACTACGCGACGGCGGCGAGGATGCTGCAAAGATCCGCGCTCTGTTTACAAATATCCTCGAAGACACGTTCACTCTTTTGGAGCATTACAGAGGGAACAAGACATGTTGGTGGCCCAGGCGATACACTCAAACATTATCAATACTGACGATAGCATAGTGAATGTACTATGTATGCAACTTTTAGATGCATCCCTAAGATTACTACCTATATCGGAATTGATCGAAAGCATTCAAATTTTGCTTGCACGAACAGAGAACAACGTCAGTAGATGTGTCTAGTAATTGAGACCTTATAGCTTACCCGCTTCAGATCCGCCAACAGGTACTTCGATCATTCGGAGATCGTCTCAAGGACAAAAAGCTCGACTTGAAAGCATCGCAGGCCGCGTGTCTCGCGTTCCTCCCTCATCTCGCGTCCATCATTAGGGAGTCTGCAGACGTGTCTCTAAAACACACAGCTGTTGTTTGTATAGATGGTATCGCGGAAATGTTCGGCAAGAAGGACGTCGCTGCGATCGTTGCCAGTGCCAGAATCGTTGCCGGAGACGAATGCCTGAGGGCAAGCGAAAGCAGTCTCCGAACTATCTCTATCTTGTGTCTCGCGACAATTGTCGAAGTGTCAAGCGATAGCTTTATTTCGATCGTACCGCTCGCTCTTCCTAAGGCAATGGACAGCTTGGCGACCAGCATTGGCGAAGATACAGAAGATGGTGCCCTGCACAACGCAGTCTACTCATTTTTTGGCGCTCTCATCATTTACGTGCCATGGATGGTTACAAGCGCCGATATGGACTCTGTGCTGAAGCTATCATTTGAGTCAGCTAACGCTGGAATGAGTGAAGAGTGTAATCAAAGTCGCATTGAGGCTTTACGACTCATGTCTAAAAAGTTGGAAGCGAAGGACTGCTTGGCTGCTTTGGATAGAACTTTTACGATTGCAATGACTGAGGGACCGCTGGTAAGTCCAGAAGAGGGCTCTTGAATTTGGCTTCGTATACTAAATTTGAGGCAGGCTGTTAAGGAGCATCTTGAAATCTTGCGTCTCACAATCGACCGTCAGCCCAAATCGATGATTGTTCAGCACTCAGAGACGTTGGGTGGCTTGTTTCTAAGAATTTTTGACTTACGGAGAATCCAGCTGTCACCACTTACTGGCTGTAGTTATGACATGGGGGAGATTCAAGTAGTCGAAGACGCCGTCAACGAAACCGCAATCTCTATGGTCTACAAACTCAATGACGCAACGTTTAGACCTATGTTTTCGCGAATGCTAGAATGGACCACCTGTCCAACATCAAAGAAAGACATGAAAGCTATGATTCATAGGCAGACAAGCTGGTACACTTTCCTTCTCAAGTTCTTTGGCACTCTCAAGGTATGTTCGCGGAATACGACTCGAGACAGCGGTTGCTGATCATGATACTCAAGTCCATCGTCACCAGCTACGCAGCTTTCATCATAGACGACGCCGTAGAGATACTTAAGGATATCTCCCTGAATGACGAAGACTCATTACTTCTATGGCGACAGGTCATACTTACTCTCCAAAGCACCTTCGAGCACGACCAAGACGGTAAAATTCTTTCTCTGCGTTCGCATATACTGAAAGCTGACCGTCCAGGTTTCTACCAAACCCCCTCCCATTTCGCATCGATTTCGGCCGCGCTCCTGGGCCAGCTTGACAACGCCCAAAAAGCTCCCCTTGTCCTTGAGCTGATTCCTGCGATCACTGAGCTGGCGATCGCCACGGATTCCGCCACCCACCATAAGGAGATGAACGCTACTATATTGAAATGCATGAGGTCGGATAGAGCAGCGGTCCGTTTAGCCGCTATTCAGAGTGAGCGAGCCTTGACGGAGAGGCTAGGAGAGGAGTGGCTAGCATTACTGCCAGAGATGCTACCTTTCATCAGTGAGGCATTGGAGGATGATGATGAGGCGGTGGAGAAAGAGGTACAGAGGTGGGTAGTGGGGATCGAAGGGATACTAGGGGAGAGTCTCGATCCAATGCTGCAGTAAAAAGCACCTACCAGGAAGTGAGCACCGGGACTTCCTTTGAATAAGTGTCCAGAGTAATCGGTAAGGACCATCTCAGCGACACGTTAAATCGTCTTGGGATGGTCCCTTAATTAAACATTGTACAAATATGAGTGTCACCTGTCCTAAGCAGCTTGCCAGGCATCTTTTACACAGATCAAATCTCTTCCACTCTCCTCGTGTATCTGTTATCTGTCTGGCTCATTAACAGCGGCTGTCGCGACCCGTTATTGGCTTTATACACGATACGACATTGCCATGAAGAAGGCCGCTAGCCAATTGCTAAGGCCTCAAGCGGGTGAGAAATCAACATGAACACGCACAACAGCGTTTCACAGGGACTCTATCCGGGTATCATTGCGCCTCAATTCTTACAGCATTCAAAGACTCTCGCTCTCCCACGATCTTCTCTCTCACGTCTCCTTCGCATGACCCCAATCATTTTCCCATTCGTCTGGCCGGAAGAATTCGGCCTCTCCAAAACCTCCCACGTCAATCATCTCGCTCTCCTTCAGCTCAAATAATTCGAGTACGGGCTTCTTCCTCGTCTTGGGCACTGCGATGGGCCTCAATTGATCCAAGTTTGGCATTCGTGTATGGCTGAATGGGGGGTAGGGACGAGGAGAGACGGGCTGCGATTCCACATCCAGCTCGTCATCTTCGTCCTCGCGACGGCGTTTGTGGTTGCTCACCACGGGCACAGTGACTATGGGTCGAAGGGAATCGGAGGATGCTTTCGATTCTTGACTTGACAGAAACCCCCAGTCATCGCTATCAAACTGCAAGGGCGGGAGATCTTCTTCGGAGGGGGCTGGCTGCGTATTGTGACCACCGATCTTGAGGATCCCGCAATATGGCACCAGGCCGGTGAAGCCGCGCGATGGGGTGACGCTGTTGCGCTCCGGCGTAAGATTATTATAGGCACTGGGAACGCCGCAAGATAACTTCCGCTGCGTCTGATATCCCTCCGGAACGGATTTTCGAACACGCATTCCAACGTTCAGCAAAGAGGATTGTATGGTGTTGGGGAGGGCAAAGCTTGGTGTGTGCACTTGGGTGCCGGGTGTTGGGGCACTGTCGCGGGTAGGGTGGCCAAAATACGAGCTGATGCTAGGCTGGAAGGGACGCTTGAAGGAGCGTTTTGTGGTCGACATGGTGTCGATGTTGTACTCCGTACGGAGTATAGTGATTGCACCTTGCGGCCGATAATTTAAGGGATTGGAGCCTGCGTTGGTGGTTGCGGTGGCTGGTAGTGATGGTAGGAACGCGTTCTCCCACCACTAGCGTGTCAAAGGAGTTAAAGTGCTCTTTTGAGACGAGAAGGATAAAGTAGGTAGAGAGTCGAAAGAGCCTCGAGACCCTGCTAATTTTCAAATACATGCTCGTTCCACTGCCTCATCCGTTTGGAAATGATGTACTTTTGTCTATTTTCGATCGCAGAATATCCGGCCATTCCATTCGTACCCCCACTTTTGCTGGGCTTCTCAATGGTATCTCGCTCAGCTTTCAGCAAAGCCACATCGCCCGCCGTTGCTCTCCATGACCCAGCGTTGGTTTCTGCGCATCCGTATGCAACAAGTCAATGGCCGCCGACAACCAATCCAGCGCCAAAGCTAATACCCACAGAAGCAAATATGAACGCACACTATCACAATTATGCGCGTTATCGTTGTGCCCATTCGACAACCTCCAATGCACACATCACTAGCACCAGAGTCGATGGCAGAATCCAAACCACGTAGCTCTGGAATAAAAGCCTTGACATTGCCCCCATGTAGACATTGTTGATCTGGCAGATCTGCGCCAATTGCAGTGCGCTGGGCGCTCCGGTGATCAAAAAGCAAACAATCACGAATATTGGGTCATCCAGTATGCTGACGGGTACGTACTTTGCGGTCACCGCCAGTAGAGGAGCCATGATGATGAATGGTAGCAGCATGCGGCTGATAATGGAGGCGATGAGAAGCTTCGTCTCTTCTTTCTCATCTTCTCTAGTATGGCTTGGATCTGCTGGGAGTGTATTGCGCGCTAGATTTCCGCCAAGCACGACCAAGATCAATGGGACGGCTACTCCTCCACTTTGCCGTATGGCACTTGTCACAGAATTCTTAAAAAAGGTGCCGTTCGCAAAGAAGAATCTTTGTAGATCCGGAATGGAGGCCACAACGATTGCTACCAGCATAGCCCATAGAGGTGGGTTCATGAACGACCAGACTCCGAGCAAGAATCTTCCAACCGCGGTTGCAATCTTGGTCGTGCCCCTTTGCAATGGACCTGGCAAGGCCCCGAAAGCTGACCCGGAGGTCTTTGAAATGAAACGAGAAAATGTACAAGTGGCTTTCTTCATTGCCGTTCGACATCGCATTGGAATCCCTTTCAGACCTTGTGGGACATCTCCGTCGATCGGATCAGCTTTTGACCATTCTGAAGGGAAAGACATCATCCGTCCTGCAGGTTTTATGTTACCGTTGGCTGGGGTTGGCAAAAGGTCAGGGTCTGGTCCAGACTTGCTTAGACCGCCACTCGAGCATGCTGTGGAGAATGAAGAGGTATGTTGCCGATGCGTCTCCGGCGTCTGCTGTCCTGACCTGAATTCGGATCCGTATTGGGAGCCGCTTGCATTTCCCATGCCAGCCTTTCGGCTTTCGACCCTGGTATCATCAGAGCCGCTGACGTCCTGCTCATCTCCTTCTCCATCAGTCGATGATCCCCTCATGAGAGGCTCGCTTTCCCCCAATTCTGCCTCCCCCGTCTCAAGGCGCGAGTTGGCGTTCTCAGCAGTACCCTTGACCTTCTCCGCTGGCGCAAGCAGGACGTTGTAGCCCCAGCTCCATCTGACTAATTGTCCAAGCTGTTGAAAGATCAACAAGTACAGTATGCCGCGGGCCGCAACTTCGTCATCGTTGTCCCCAGGCACATTGTTCCAATGTAGTCCCTTAATAGTCTGTGAGAGCGATAAGACCAAGGAAATTGGCAGCGAATTGGAATTGCCAAAGACCTAACACGCGCTTAGCAACATTGACGTAGACGAAGAGCCGGATGAAGTACCCCCATGGCGATCACAAAGTTGCGAGGCCTCTTCGAAAAACCAAACGCCTTTGATACAGCGATGGAACAGAGGTATGAAATGAGTGTTTGAACTATAAAAATGAGGGGAATAATGGCAAGGTCCGCAAGTTTGTCTGTTGTAAGTTGGGAGGCTAGCTTGGTGAAGACTATAACAACAGTTAGACCTGGATGGCACAGCGGGGAGCTGACGCATACTGAGGCATGGGGTAAAGACGGTGACGTTGAGGTTGGCAGCAAACTTCTGCATCTCTGCCGTGAACATGCCCTGGCGGGCTATAATATAGCCGGGCAAGCTGACACAAACCACCTCCAAGACCGCTTCGAAGACAAGCATAGTGAGACGAGGTAGCGCGGGATGTGAGGAGTGCGGAGGAAGTGGAGTTGCCATTCCAGAAGACAACTGGGCTTGGTTCATTGCGGGCTGAGACGGCATGCCGGGGACCGCGGGGATGTTGAGATTCGAGAACGAGGTTGCCATGAAATTGGCATTGTGGAAGGCATTGGGGGAGGTGAAGAAAGGCATGGTATGACGATTTGGCTATCACACAGACTTGAGAGAGTTTACTGCCGCGCTTGCTCTTTCCAACTCGGAAGAAGAAACAACGGCTCACACCTCACGTACAGGATCTGGAGGTTATCATAACAGGCAGAATATTTGAAGGAACCTGGGTTGAAGGGTGATCTAGAGAGAAAGCTGAAGAGCGAATATTTATCTGCATGCAATGGATGTATCAAAAGAAAAGGGAGACAGAATTCGTCACCATCGTTGTGGCCTGGGAATGGGGCAAAGAGATGATCCGAAAATCTCATCACGCTAAAATACTCGTAGTCCCGTCTAGATGTACGTAGCGCCCTTGAGGCTGGGAAAGCAAAAATGCATCTCAAGAACCAGGCAAGAACCAGGCACAGCTGGCTGGTTACTACGATAACACTTCCAGTCCTTCTCCAATGTTTGCAGACAAGTAGAATACAGGGAATATAGGCGCAGAGAGTCAGGCATAGTGGTTTGGAGTCAGGTCCTTGTGATTATTCCTATGATTAACCCAAAGTCTCCTGCGGGAGCCTACGCAAGTATCGACGCATGCCGAGACGAGCGCTTTCTCTACATTGTGGTGTGAAGTTGGTGATGCAAAGGATAAAAGAAAAGAAGATGCATAAGATTAGAGATTAGAGTACAGAATTGTGATCAAGACTGAATTTCATCATCGGCCTCTCGGGAGTCAAGCGGAGCTTCAGCCACGATTCACTTCGTTTACTACCACCACTACCATTAGTAACCCATCTTAAATAACAATACTCCTCCTAGAGTATTTTTCATAACATCGACTTTCTTAACCTCCATGCTTGACAAACATCCTCAACGCCTATCACCTTCCTTTTTCGACTCAGTATAATCCATTTTCATATTATGACCTGATTGCCCGTTGCCCTAATTGATTCTCATCTCTCTCATCCTCTACTCAACCCTTCCGTTGCCGCCATGAGCTCCTCAATTCCTCCAGAACCAAATCTTCCTTCCCGCTCACTGCCTTCTGAAAATTCCGCAACGCAAGTGGAAGACTTTGCACAGTCCTCTCCAAACCCTCAAGCTCCACGTCTGCCTTCGTTGCGCAATGCGAGTGATACCCGGTCAGCCGCCAATATGACCGCCTCCTCCACCCCTCTGGGAACTCTCAACGCCGCTCGAAGGCCCACCCTTCCCCAGAGTGCCCTAGGTTCCTCTCGTGGTAGTCAGCTTCCTCAAGACATGCAGGCGAAGATGAAGGCCTTCCATTTGTCAAGACAGGGCGCGCCTCCGCCCGTGAATCCACGCATGCCACCAAACGTCGGAGCTCAGTCCGTCTCTACGACCCAAATACCAACATCTGCCGGACCCATTCCAAGTGGGTCAATGGGCGGAAATATGGCACCTTCTGGTATCGCAAGTCCCAGTGGGCCACTCATCGGTGCACCTGGGGGGCATAGACTTCCCCCTGGTCGACCACAAGCGCCCAACTTCAACTCGGCGCCCGCTGTTCCTGGCCTGAAAACGAATCCTAAAATGGGTGGCTTGGCAGCAAAACGAGGTCTCAACAAAGGGATGAAATTATCTGATGCCTCGGGACCGCAACTGCCTTTAGGGGGACCTGCCGGCACGGCGCCTGCCTCGGATGCCGCCACGGGAAAATGCCAAGGCCCGGGTCAAGGCTCTGGTGGTGACTCGCTATTTAGCAAGTACTCGGAATATGTGGACACCAAAACTGGGACTCTGAAATTCAAGGGCAAAGCTACAATACATGGCAAAGGTATTGACTTTTCAAGCGGCACGAGCTTCAACATCTCGCTGGACGAGGTCGACAACTTGGAAGAGCTAGGGAAAGGAAATTATGGGACCGTCTACAGAGTACGCCACAGCCGACCTCAGCTGCGCCGTCCAGGCCAAGGTCTAAGTGGCAATCGACCTCTGCCGTCGATGGCAGCGAGTTCGATGATCGCAAACAAGCATGACGATACGTCCAATGGGAACTTGTCCAAATCGGCGACTCCTGGCAATACGACAGGTATCGTGATGGCTATGAAGGAGATTCGGTTGGAGCTAGACGAGGCCAAGTTTGCCGCCATTATCATGGAATTAGATATACTGCATCGATGCATATCGCCATTTATTGTGGATTTCTACGGGGCCTTCTTCCAAGAAGGCGCTGTCTATATATGTATGGAATACATGGACGGCGGATCGATTGATAAGCTGTACGGAGACGGTGTGCCAGAAGGCGTTCTTCGGAAGATTACAATGTCTACGGTCATGGGTCTCAAGTCGTTGAAGGAAGACCACAATATCATCCACCGCGATGTGAAACCAACTAATATTCTAGTCAATACCAGGGGCCAAGTCAAGATCTGTGACTTCGGCGTTAGTGGAAACCTGGTTGCGAGCATTGCAAAGACAAACATTGGCTGTCAAAGCTATATGGCGCCCGAACGAATTTCAGGCGGAGGTGTCGCGCAAGCTGGCGCGAATCCAGGCGGGGGGACTTACAGTGTACAAAGCGATATTTGGAGTCTTGGTTTGACCATCATCGAATGCGCGTTGGGACAGTATCCATACCCACCTGAGACATATGACAATATTTTCAGTCAATTGAGTGTAAGTTAGATGACCTCGCCGCCGAGAAGTAGAACAATCTGACAAGCCTAGGCTATTGTGGATGGCGAGCCGCCCGACCTGCCAACTGATAAATTCTCGGAAGCCGCCAGGGACTTCGTCAGGAGAACACTAAACAAGATACCCAAACTCCGTCCGAATTATGCAACTCTTTTGCAGCATCCTTGGTTAGCACCCCTTCTGAAACCACCAACTATCTCGGAGGAAGATGAAGACCTTGTGGATGAGGAGGTCGCTCAGGAGGCCGTGGCCCCGGGCGCTTTCGACAGGGAGGTCGCGCAATGGGTTTCAAGTGCTATGGAGCGGAAACGAAACGGAACGATGGGCAAGAAAGCTAAACCGGCTCTCCATGCTGCGCCGTTGGATGCTGTCCCGAGCCCGTTACCCGATGCCACATATGACTGAGCAAACAATCAGCTGCAACGCAGACTCGAAGCCTTGACCTTTGCGTCGTATCATCTCGTCCAGCTCTTCTACACAGCCTAGCAAAGCTATACTGAATAATCACTTGAGCCTACCAAGGGACGAATGACATTGATTTTACGTGACCTTCTGGGACATTGAGAGCGTATTTGATTCGAATGGCTTCGATCATGGGAGAGCCCTGGTTTCAAATGCACTCTGTTGGGTGGCATTTAGATGAGCCTTCGGTGCTTATGATTATTACAAAGATGTTTGTGCATGCTGATCGGAGACCTCATTTGATGGGCAGCTTTCTCGTCCTAGTGCCAACGCTCAAAGCGTTTGAACATCGGGGACGCAGAAAGTTAAAATTCGGCCTGCAGCTATAGAGCTATCATATATAATGCCTCGTGTTGTCCCAGATCTTGCAACCAGTCAGTCGCCCTCGCCACTTCAAGCAAGCAGAATGCTCTTATAGGTTCCAGCATGCAAGAAACGAACACTTGTACGATACGGTGGTGTACACAATGGGGCAAGTCATGGATGGAATTGTGCAATCATAAGATGTTATGATGGCCACGTCCAAACAGCGCGTGGACGAACCAGTCATATATCATCATAGATAACAGCCCCACCTTCTTCCTTCTTGCCCAAAAAGTAGCGGCAATAGTTGGGCCACAATTCCTGTTATTCATTGGCACGTTTCCTAATCTTGCGTCTTATCGTCTTCTCTGCAATGCGGATATAATAACTCGCTCGTTTGTGGATGGATGTTTAGATCTTCAACGATAGGGAGATTTAGCAACATTTTTCATAACATTTTCTATAATGTTTTTAACGCGGGAGAAGCCCTATTCCTCGGCCGCTAACTTAATAGAGTATTACCTCGAGCTAAGTATAATACTTATTATTAATAGTACTTAGTTTCATAAGAAAACGCGAAATACTAGAAATGCGAAATTTTTTAATTCGATAAGTTCGATTTAATACTTAAATATCTACTTCTTATTAAAATTCTATAATAACTTCGTATAATAAGAATAATAAATTCTAATTCTTTCTTACTATTAAGACTTCTATATCGAAGAATTTAATTTATTATTTTTTAAATCTTATCGATCTATTACTTCGTAAAAATTATATATCTCTTCTATTACTTTTATTACTTCTATCTTATTATTATTATTATAATAAAGTCTATAATAAAGTCTTCGAAATATCGAATACTATTTAAATATATATATCGCTAGAATAAAAATAGATTATATTTAAATTTAAGATAGAAATATATATTATATTAAAATATAGACGACGATTATAATATTATAGTATTAACTATTATAAAAAAAATTATAATAATAGATTATTAATATAAGTAATAGTATTAATAGCTATAATAATAGTAGTTATCTAAGTTAATTTTATCGAATTTAAGAATTTCGTATTTTCTAATATTTCGCGTTTTCTTATAAAATTAAATATTCGAATTTCTAATAATATTTAAAGTTCTAATAATCTTCGATCTTAAATTCTTAATCTTAAATAACTAATATTATCGCGAATATATATTAATTTATTTTTATTTATATTTTATTAAAATACGCTTAATTAGAGTTATAATAAATATTTAAAAAATAAAATAATAAGATCTTAAGATATAATAGCTATATTTATATTATTTATAAAGAAGTTATCTTACTTAATAGCGTTAAGAGAACTTATTTATTAATCTATCTAAATCTTCTAGAAATCTATTATAAATTATACTTAATAAATATATTTAATAGAAGTTAATAGTTAATAGCTTAATATAACTTAGTAATTAAACGAGTTTAAACTTATAAATTAAATTTATAATCTATTTTTTTTAATTAGAGCTATCGAGTAAATTTAATAAGTAAACTTTAATAAGCGATATTTAAATTCTTTAACTTTAAATAATTATAAAACTAAGTTTCTAAATTATTTAAATTATTAAAATACTTAAATTATACTCTAAAATTTAAAAAAGAAATAAAAAGATTTTAATAGAGAATAAAAAGATTATTCTAAAATTAAATAATATATATATATTTTTTATTTAGAGCTGTCGAGCGAACTTTAATAAGCGAACTTTAATAAGCGATATTTGAATTTCTTACGCTTTAATAATTATAAGACTAAATTTTAAAAAAATTCATTATTAAAAAGCGTAAAAAATTTTTTATTTAATATAAAAAAAAATTTTATTTATAAAAAAAAAAATTTTTTTTTTTTTTTTTTTTTTTATTTTTTTTTTTTTTTTTTTTTTTTTTTTTTTTTTTTTTTAATTTTTTTTTTTTTTTATAAAAAAATTTTTTTTTTTTTTTTATAAAAAATATTTTTTTTTAAAAATTATTTTTTTTTTATAATATTATTATATTTTATTTTTTTTTTTTTTTTTTTTTATTTTTTTTTTAATATATTTTTTTTTTTTTAAATTTTTAATTTAATAAATATTTAAAAATTATTAAAAAATAAATAAAATTTAATTAATAAAAAAAAAATATAAAATTAAAGGTTTATAAAAGGTTTTTTATTTATTAGTTTACAAAAAATAATCTTAAATAAACTATCTTTAATATCTTTAATTATATATCTATACTAGTATATCTAGATAATAAATATCTATTTAATTTACTTAATAACTACTATATCTATTATCTAAATAACTAAAATAAATATTATATTATACTATTAATCTATATAATATTATTACGCGACACTATCTCTTCTTTAAACTTTAAATATATATTCGTTTATATATAAAATAAGTATTATATAATATAAATAAATATAATTAATCTATTTAAAAAAAATAATAGTATTATATTTAATAGATATATATTTAAAATAATTAATTTATAATATTAATTATAGCGCTATTTTTTTTTAAATAAGCCTCTATTAAGATTAAAATAGCTTTTTATAATATTTATATATTTAATAATATATTATATAGTAATATAGTAATATAATAATATAATAGAATATCTAAATAGAATATAAAATTATTAAATAATTTATTATAATACTTTATTATTTAATATAATTATAATCTATTAAGTAAATTTCTTTATATACTTTTACTATTTAATTAAGCGAATTTAAAAATACTCTAATAACTTATACGCTATTATTAATATATATTAATTTTTTATTTTTACATTTAATATAAAGATTTAAATTAAATAATAAAGTATTATATAGTTTAATACTAGCGAAAAGATAAAAATAGTATTAAAAATATATTTCTTAAAAGTTTCTTAATATAAATATATTATTTAAAATTATTTTATTTAATTTAGAATAACTATTAAGATTAATATATAATATATTAATAAAATATAATCGAAATAGCGTAGAATATAGCGCGATTATATACTTTAAAATAAATAAAAAATTAATATTTTATAATTAATATCTATAATATTTATATTAATTATATTATTCTATTTTCTTCTCTACTATTACTAATTTTATATTATTATCTTATTCTAATATTTTATTAAATATAAATCTCTTTTTTACTTTAAGTTATATCGCCTTTTCTCTATTTATATCGCTATTAATATTATATTATAATATCTTTTTTAAATTAATAATAAAATATATAATAATAATTTATATATCTAGTTTATTTACTCTATCTATTTACTCTAATTAATTATAAAAAAATAGATATATATCTTATATCTTATCGCCGTTATTATTATATTAATTTAAAATTCTAAATTTAAAATTCTAATTAATCTAAAATTAAAGATTAAGTTATTATTATTATAAATAAGATTTATAAAAATAAAATATAGATTAGCGAATATCTAATTAATAAGAAATTTAAAGAAATTTAGAAAAAGTAAGAAAAGTCGAAAATATCTTCGAAGATAAATAGAGATATTTAATATATAAAAATATTATATTAATATTAAAATTATTAGTAATTTTATTATGAGACTTCTATCTTATATTAATAAGAAAATATATATTATTATTTATTCTAGAATACTCGAAGATATTATCTATTTATATAATTTTTCTATTAAAAAAGTATTAATCTATTAATTATTTTTTTTATATATCTCGCTATTAAAAAAGAGCTTTATAATTATATCTAATATTTTTCTATATATATATATTACGCTCGCTAAATTTCTATCTTTTAAAGAGATTATAGCTTAAATTATAATATTTAAAAAATAAGTACTTATATTACTTTTTAACTTTTAATTAATTAAATCTAGCTATCTATAAATTTTATTTTTTAATATTTTTTAATAATATAAATACTTATATAGCTTTAAATTAAATATTCTAATTAAGAGAGAACTTTATTATTAAACGCTCTAAGAAAATATTTATTATTTAAATATATCTATTAATACTATAAACTTTACGCTAAAATTAATTTTCTATTTCTTAGATTATTCTATAGAATTATTTAAATTAGAATATAGATATATAGATATATAATAGAGCTTAAAATAATATTATTAATAAATAAATTATATCTACTTTCTCGAAATTCTCTTAAATTAAATATTAAGTATTTCTCAAATTTCCGCTAAATTCGAATTTTAAGAGTTTTCTAGTAATTTTTAAATTAGAGATTTAGCGATTCGCACTTTAAGCCTTAATATCTATATTTAAATATTATATTTTATATATTATATAATTTATATCCTATATTTAATAATTTAATATTAAAATAAATAATTTTAAAGTGTAAAAAATATAGCGGAATTTTCTATAGAGAGCGCTTATTTAATAAGTATTTATAAATTTTATTATTTTATAATTTAGATAAATATATTCTCTATTATTAAGATAAAAACCTTTAAAATAATAAATTATCTTTATTTTATATAAATTAAATATTATAATTCTAGCTTAGAAATAAGATAATTTCTTTATAAATTAATTATCGAGTTTTATTAAATTACTTTATACGTTTAATATATATAATATAATACTTCTTACTTTTAATATTAAAAAGTTTTATAATATCTATAATTATAAATAGTTTAAGATAAAAAGTATTTAGAATAGAATTAATTTAAGAAATATAGAAGTTCTTTATAATAATAATATATGCGAATATTCTAATTTATCTATATAAAAGTTAATATAGAAATACTTTATTTAAATAAGTAAATTTTTTTATTCTAATAATAATAAAGTTATTAACTTTAAATATAATTTAATATTTAAATTTTCTATATCTTAATAATTAATATTTTAATTTTATTTTAAATTTATCTTTAATATAGTTAATATCTTAATATAATAAATTTAAAAAGAAATAAAATATATCTATTTATAAAGCTTAACTTTTAATATTATTATAATTTAGTATTATAAAGAAAAATTAAATTTAACTTATTATAATTAATTTAATATACTTATTATAATATTAGAGTAAATAGATTATTATATTTAAGATTAATAGACTAAAGCGACTAGTCTAGCTTTCTAATAAATTTTTTATTAAGATAATTTAAGATAGTAGACTTTTTATATAATTTATTCTCTAAAATAATTAATTTTAACTCGCTCTTTATATTCTTCTACTTTCTTTTAAAAAATAGTAATAATTACTTAAATAGTATTAGATATTAAGTATAAATTTTTTATAACTCTATTATTAATTTTAACTCGAAATATTATATTAAGTTAACGAGTATAAAGCGAAATATTTAATAAATACTTTTTTTAAATAATAATACCTTAATAATATCGCGATAATTTATATATAAAATAGATATCTTAAAGTTTCTAGATAATCGAGTTAGCGAAGTATAACGATAATTATTAAAACGATCTCTTATTAATACTTATCTTCTTTAAAGAAAATAATTAAATTATTTAAAGTTATATACTTTTATATTACTTTAATAAAATATAATTTAATATAAATATTTAATCTATTTATAAAAATTTAAAATACTATTATCTTTTTTAATAATATCTCTTCTATAATAAAAGACTCTATAAGATCTTTATACTTCGAGCGCTCTATCTTCTATATCTTATAATTTTTAAATATATTAAAAATATCTAACTCGTTATTAGATTTTTATCGAGATTTTATTAATATTATATCTCTAGATAAAATAGATTTCTCTTTATATTTAAATTTCGATAATATAGCGAGAGCGATATATTAAAATAATCTCTAAAATAATTTTCTTAATTAATATAATAGAGTAATTATATTATTTCTATCTTCGCTAATTATATTATAAATTAGAATAATAATATTATTCTTTATTATATAAATATAATATTATATAATAAAATTTATAGCGTTATACTCTAAATTTAAAAAAAATAGTACTCTCTATAGTCTTTAAGAAAAATAACATTATTTATTTTAAATATAATTATATTTTTAGAAGTAGTAATATAATAATAGAGATTTTTATATATTTTTATATTCAATAGCTCTATAGATAATAAATAAAAGATTATAATTTATTTTAATCTAATAAAAAAGAAAAGTAACGAAGTTTAATTATATAGGCTTCGATATTTTTTATTATAAAAATAATCTTAATTAAAATTTATTAAGCTTACTTTAATATACTAGCGAACTTTAAATATACTATATTAATTAAATTACTTTAAATAAGATTTAGAGAAAATAAGATTCTAATAAGAGAAGTTTACTTTAAATTTATTTTTAGTATTTTTAAATAATTAATAGAATTAGATAACGACTTCGCTTTTAATTTCTTATATAAAATTCTTTAATAAAAGTATTTATTAAATCTAATATTAAATATTAAATTTAGTTTATACTTTTTAGAAATTAGATATTTTATATAATTTTAATTTATTAGCGAAGAGCTAAATTCTATATTCTATATCTATTACTTTATATTTTTAATAAATATTATTATATAAATATATATTATATACTCTACTTCGTTAATCTCTATTAAGATCTTTTTATTTAATTTTATTATTCTAGACTTAACAACTTTAATAATATTTATAAACTCGCTTTTATAAGATCTTAAAGTAAGTAATAAGATATTAATTTTTCTTTTTTTTCGCGCTAATTTAACCCCGTAATAATAATATATATTTTAAGAATTAATCTATATATATTTTAATAAAAGAGATATATTAATATAAGAAGATTTAGAGAAGTTAAGAAGATAATATCTGTTAAAATTCGAATCACGTGACTCTTGGCGTCTTGGCGGTCACGTGACTACGTCACGTGACACGCCTTAGCGCGCCCGTGTCAAGTCGCTCTTTTCTTTTATAGAACTCTATAGTTAATATAACTAAGTGTCCTACCTTTATATTTTGATAGGTTATAAGCCCGATTAGCTGAGTGGAAAAGATTTCGAAAAGATCCGAAACAATTCCGCCTTACCAAGAAGCAGGGTCGTCAGTTCGATTTCGGCTGTCGCAGAACTCGCACCAATTTTGAGTAGCAGAGTTGCGATGCGCTGATCTGACTGCGCACTCACTTTCGCTTCTTCGCGACTCTATTCAAGGGTCGTATTGAAATATGAATATCATCTCGATTAAGCTCTTTCGAGTATATCACCTTTTTAACAGGTTATAAGCTCGGGCTATACCCGGCAACTATTTCAGTAACAGCATAACCTACCGCTATGGCTGCAGTTATCTTTAGATATTTATGCTTATTATAATAAAGGTAACTATAATTATAAAAGACTTCATTAACCTTCTTAATATAAGAAATTCTTATTTTAAAATAATTATTCTAGGTTTAAATAGCTATAATTCGCTTATAATTTGAGAATTAGAGGCTATTACTTAAGCGCTTTCGCTTCTTAATTAAGATAATATAAAGCGAGTTAAAATATATTATATCTAGTTAAGACTATCGAAGTCGCTATATAATTAATTAAATTATATTATTATTAAGATCTCTAGAATATTATTAATTTCTCTATATAAAATACGCTAAATAAAAAATAATACGCCTTTATTTATATATTATAAATATTAAAAAATTAGATAGCGAGTATTTAGACTTTATATTTATTTAATTATAAAATATTTATAATAGAAGTTAAAAATTAGTTACTCTAATTATTACTAGAAGAAATATAATTTAAAAAAAAAAAATCTTAGCTTCGATATTAATTACGTAGTTTTTAATTATCGCTAATAAAGATATATTAATTAAAAAAATAAGAATCTTAATCTTAAAAGTAAAAGAAGAAAAAAATCTTTATTATTATAAAGAAGCCTTAGCGCGAGTACTCGTTTTAGAAATAAAATATCTCGATAATAAATAAATAATCTTACGATTAATCTCGATCTCGAATTTTAATTAAATTAATTTTAGAGAAGATAATTAGAGCTTTTAACTATTAAGATAACTAATATAATCTTAATAATATAATATTATATTTATATATAAGAGATAAATCTCTATTATTATAATATTTTTAGACTATTTTAATATCTTTAAAATTTATTAATTACTTAACTTTTCGATAGAATATTATTCGCTATTTTAAGTATTAATAGATAATAAATTTTTATAAATAAAGATTTAAACTATATTAAGTTAATTTTAAAGCTTAATAAGATTTCTCTTATACGCTTAAATCTCTAATATATTATAAAAAATATTTTAATAGCGAGAGTAAGTATATATTAAGCTCTCTTATTAATTTTAATTTAATATTAAAATAATTAACTTCTAAGTCTTTATTAAAGTTAATCTTTAACGAAGATCTCTTTAATTTTTAAACGCGTTTAATTTTATTAATATCGCTTATTTTAATTATTTCTCTAAGTTCTATTAATATATAGATTTTATTCTTAAACTTAAATTTTAATAGAGCGAGCTTATTTAACTTATTTAATTTATTCTCTAATAAAAAGAACTCGTTAAATCTTTAAATACTATATCTTTTAAAAAATCTAAAATTTTAATCTCTCTAAATCGCCTTAATAATATTAATAAATTTAAAAATATCTCTAACTATTAAATTTAAAAGTAATAAATTAAAAATAAATTAAAGCTATTTTAATTATAGCGTTATATTAAAAAAGATTATATAAAATTAATCGTTAATACTATTATTATTAAAATCTAAATTAATAATTAATTATAAATATAAGATTAAATCTATATTATATTAAAATCGCGTTATAAAAAAACTTATATTCTAAAATTAAGAATAAGATTAATATTAAAGAAGTTTAAAAGACTTTAAATAAGTTTAAACTTTAAAACTTAAGTATTCTTAATTTTATATTTAAAAAATAAATAACGTTACTCTTATAGAATATAATAATAACTTTTAATTTTATATTAATAGATTTATAAAGATTTTAAATAAATTCGATAATTTATTTTTAAAATTAAAGTTCGATAAGAATTAAAAAATCTATTACTTTTATTTAAACTTAGATTCTCTATATAATTTATATTATAAATAATATAATTAAAATTATAACGTTTTTAAAAATAATAATATTATAAAGTTTAATCTAAATTACGCGATTACTCGATTTATTAATATTATAATTAATTCTATTAACTCGATTAGTATTAAAGCTTATATATTAATTACGCTAGTTAATAACTTTTTTATATATAATCTATAAAGTATTATTATATTAATTATTATCGACGAAGTTATCGAATATAGAATTTAATAAGAAATCTATATTAGTAATTTTTATACTTATATTTAAACTTATAAATATTATAATTACTATAAAAAAATTAATATAATAATATTAAATATATTATTTTATACGAGTAAAGGCCTATGAATTAAATTCATAATCATTTTTTTGATTAGGGCTATCGAGTAAATAGGTGAGCGATCTTTGGTGTGCGAACTTTGGTGAGCGATATTTGAATTCCTTGCGCTTTAATGATTATAAGACAGATTTTCAAAATTCTTAAAAATTCGGAAAGCGCAAATAGCGCTTCAAAATTTAAAATAAAAAATTTCAAAATTTTAATAGAAAACAAAAAAGTTTTTACTATTGTGAATAACGTACACCTATTTTTTGATGAGGGAGGCGCGGGAGGGCGAGATTTTGATGGTTGCGGACGCTAATTTATTTACCCGCGGTGTCTAACCAAAAAGCGTAGACCTGACGAATTGATAATTGGCTGCACATACAAATTCAAGGTTTTCTAGTTCAGCCCTACCTTATTCTTTTATATATACTAATTTTAAATTTAAGAAATAGAATAATAATAGTAATAGAGAAAATTATAATAATTATAGAGGCCGCGGTAATTATAGTAATAAAGATAGCGATAAAAGAGATAATAATAATAATTTCTTTAGCTCGAGTAATAAAGATAAAGATAAAAATATTTAAATTAATAAATTTATTATTAATTATTAATTTAATAATATTAAAGTTATTATAATATATATCTAATTAGTAATAATATATAGTTTTATAATATATATTAATTTTAATTTAGAGAATATTATATATCTTATTATTAATTCTTAGTTTTTATAAAATTAAATCTATTATTTCTTTATTAAAAAGAATTTAAAGACTATAGATTAAACTTCTTCAATATTTATAATTATTATATTATTATATTTATAATTTATTAATAATATTTATATTTAATATATTACTTATAACTTCTTAATCTTTTAAATTTTTACTCTATTTAAATTATATTATTTAATTAATAAAGTTAATAACTTAATTATAGCTATTAATTTTAAATATATTAAATTTAAATATAAGAGTTTTAGAGATAAATAAACTTTATATATAAAAGATATCTAGTATATTCTTAATAGTAGTTTTAATTTAATTTCTTAAGAGTAACTTAAAAATTAAAACTATTTTTTTTAATTTATATTTAAAAATATTAAAATAGAGAAGTATAATATTATTTTTAGATATTAGCGTAATTATTTTTATACGCTAAATATAAAAATAGAGATCTTTATATACTTAATAATTATTAATAAAAATATTTTTATCTATAATAAATTTACTATATCTATATCTATATCTAAATTTAAATCTTTATTCTTATTTATTAATATCTTAGATTTTTAAATTAATAAGAAAATCTTATATATATAATACGCTTATTACGATTATTTAAAGTTTTAGAATTTTAAAAAATATATTAAAATATATATTAAAATAAATTTATTTATTTTACTCTTTAAGAATATATATAAATTATATAATATTATTAATATAAAAGTTAAATTATATAAGCGTTATATAACGCTAGATCGCTAAAAGAATAATCTAATCTATAATAATCTTTAAAAATCTTTCTTTATTTCTTATAATAATTATAAATAAATAATAATCTTTCTAAATAATAAAACGCTTTATTTCGCTATATTCTTACTTTCTAATAAAGATAATTCTATAATTCTTATAATATTTAAATCTTTTCTAAATTAAGTTAAATATAAAAATTACGTTTATATTAGATTTTATAATAATTATAATTTCAAGTATAATAACTATAATATATATATCTTTCAACTTATTAAAGAAATTATTTAAAAAAAATATTATATTTAATAATCTCTAAATAAATAATAAATTTAAATATTTTAATTAAATAATATAATATAAGACTAGCGCTATATTTAAAGAGAGTAAACTATTATAAAAGTATTAATCGAAATTTATACGAACTTCTAATTATCTATATAATTTATAATCAATATTAAAAAGAGATATTATCTCTTATAAGATCTTTATAAACTATTTATCTAATATTTTATATCTTTAAATTATTAAATAGACTAATTTTTATTAAATATATCTACTAAATATCGATTAAATTAAATATAAAAATTATATCTATAAGAGGCGCTTAATTAATTATAAAGCTAATCGATTTTATTATATATTAATATTAAATAGTAAAATTTAAATCTATTTAAATATAATTTAGATTAATAATATCTCTTCTAAATTTACTCTATTTAAACTTAATCTTATTAAAAAAAAAGATTAATAATTAAAATCTATTTAAAAATAGAAATAAGTATTATATAAATACGCTAGAAAAAACTATACGCGAGCTATTAATCGCCTTTTTAATATTAATTTTAGAGAAAAAAGCCTTAAAAAGAATAAGATAAAAAATATTTATTAAAGCGATAATTATCTTAACTAAAGTCGTTAGAAGAGAATTTATTATTATTATATAGATTTTCATTAAAGAAGTATCTTCGTAGATATTTTCGTTATAGATATTATTACGAGTATATCTAAAGAGAATAGAGTCGGAATTATTTAAAACTCTAAGCGAAAATACGCTTATAAGATTTATCTCGATAGCTTTATAAACTTTAATAAGATTTATAATTAAATTTATAATTAATTAATAACCTTTTTTAGAGTAATCTAAGCGATATAAAATTCTTAAAATTTATCGCGATTTTTTATTAAATTTACTCACTCTTTTAATTAAAGCTAACGCTTTTAAATTATTTAAATCTTAAATCTATTAAGAGATAATAGCGAATAAATATTAAAAAATAAAATAAAAATTTACTATATAGAAAGAAGTTAACTTTCTTATAATTAATAATACTTAAATTTTAATAAATCTACTCTCGAATATATATATTTTAAATAATAAATAGATTTATAAATTTAAGTGAGATCTTATAGAGGAGATTATATAATATAAAGTTTAATAAATAATTTATAGTTTTAAATAACGCGAAAATATAAATTTTAATAAGACTTTTATTTTTATAATTAAGTTTATAAATTATAAAGTAATCTTTACTTTAATAATAGCTCTTAATTAAAAATTAAAGTAAATAGATATTAAAATTACTTTTCTCTATAATAATATAAAGAAAATTATTTATATAATATAATTTATAAGTTTTAAGATAAGTAATAAATATAAGATATATAAGTTAAAGAAGGCGTTATATAATTTAAAGTAATTCTTAAAAATCTAATATAATACTCTTTTTATATATTTAAAAAAATTAAGCTTTAAACTTATTATAATTAATTTCTTAATCTTTATTAATAATATTATAATTATTATAATCTATATAAATAATATCCTCTTAATTAATCTCGATAAAGTAGAAATTTAAAATATTAAAAATAAGCTTAATAATTATTTCGAAATAATTAATTTAGAATTATATACTTATTATCTAGATATAACTATTATTAAAGATTATATTAATTATATTATTTAATTTAATTAGATAGAGTATATTAAAAAGTTTCTTACTAAATATAGTATATAAAAATTTAAAGATATATTTATTTTTATAAATATCGAAAGATATTAGATATTCAAAGAGAACTTTTAAATCTTCGAAATTTTTTATATCGAGTATTAATTAATAATAGAGTTATTAATATATATAATACTTAATATAAAATTAGATATTATATTTATAATCTTAATAATATTTTAATATAGCTTAAATTTTAATAAAGTCTATTAAAAAGCGATTAAGTAAATCTTTTACTATCTTAGATAAATTATTAACTATTAACTCGTTTTTAAAAAAGACTTAAAACTCTTAAGCGATTATATTAATATCGATTAGATTAATAATTAAGATATCTATTACTTTATTTTTAAATATATATTTAATATTAATAGTAAGACTATTAGTTAGTTATCGAAGTAATAATTTATTATAATACTCTTAATTTATAAAGCTAAATATATTAATTAAATATAAATTATTAAAAAAGTAATTTAATTACGCGGTTTATTAAATTAGCTTAATTTTAATAATAAATAAATATAAATTATTATTATTTTTTATAATAATTAAGACGTTATAGTATTAATTAAGAATCTTTAATTTTATATTTATATTAAATATATTAATATTTAATATTATTATATATAAGAATAAGTTATTACTAAGAATATCGCTTTAGAATATATTTTTATTAATTAATAAATAATTAATAATCTTATTAAGACCCTCTATAAGAATAAATTTAAAAGTTTTTATTAATTTATTAAATTAAAATATCGCTTATAATTATAGCTTAATAGTCTTAATATAGAGAAATTATTTACTTTAGAGAAGCTATTTTATTAATTCTTATATTATAAATAATCGATTTAAGCTATTTATTAAGTCGTTATATTAAGCTTAATACTCTATAAACTCGCTATTTTATATCGAAATAGCTATTTCTTTAATACTATTATCGCTATTATTATTAAAACTTCTAAAACTCTTTTAAGAGATCTATATCTATTCGTTATTAATATCTTAGATATTATATTTTCAAATTATCGCTATTATAATTACTATTATTAAAGATTAATTATTTAAAATAATCTCTATAAAGGCTTTATAGTCGGTGATATATAGCTAGAAGAATTTCTTCTAATTATTTTATTTAGCTACTCTTATATATATTCTTTAATCTCGAATTAATCGATTTTTAATATATATTAAATAACTTAAAAATAAAATTTTCAAAAAATCGTTTTTTAATAAAAAGTGAAATTTAAGTTATATTTAAATAAGGGCTATAGTTTAATATAGTTATTTTTAGATTTCGACTTTTTACTTTATCTACTCTATTTTAAATATCGCGAACTTTAAATCTTATATTTTTTTAATTTCGTTTATATAGAGAAAGTAGAGATATAAGGGGATAAGAGGAGTATATTTTTACGCTAGCTATCTGACATTAACTCACCTTATCTATTCAATTTTAATACCGTTAGTATTAAACTTCGAGTTTATTAGATTTCGCTTATAAAAGAATATATGCGAAGAGGAGTATTAAAATTTGAATTATGTGATTTTTAGCGTCTTAATAATTATATAACTACGTCACGTAACACGCCTTAGCGCGCCCGTATTAAGTCGCTCTTTTCTTTTATAGAACTCTATAGTTAATATAACTAAGTGTTCTATTTTTATATTTTAATAATATCGATTATAAATTAGAAGTTCTAACTTATCGCGATAAGAAAGATAGAGTTATAAAGCGTTTATTAACTTAGTTTAAATATTATAGATATTTTATATAATAAAGCGAGTTTTATAGATAGCTAGCTTTCTATCTAATTCTATATTTAAACTCTTATAATAATAATTATAGTATATTCTTATCTTTAAAAAATCGATTTAATTTTAAATAATATAATAAAACTTATTTTTTAAGAGGAATAATTCTATAGTTATAGATTATAAAGAAATTAAATAATTTAATTAATTTAATTTAAAGCGAGATAAGAAGTAAAGAGAATTAATAATAAGCTTTATTATTTCTAAAGAGATTATTATCTTAATAAAATCTTTTCTAACTTTAAAAACTCTATTAAGATAAAATTTAATATTTATTATAGCTAAATAATAGTAATTTAATTTTTTATAATAATAATAAATTAAGTTAAATAAGAGAATTATAAAAGAGTTATTATAATTTTTAATATAATCTTTAGAATATATTTTTATTAATATCATCTATATTATAGAATAATAGAATTCTATTAATTTATTTATAAAATAAGTTATTTTAATATATATCTTTATATAAAAATTAGTAAATAATAAAATGATCTTAAAGAGATATAGAGAGTTAAAGAAATATACGTCTTCTTAATTAGTATAAGAAATACTCTTAGAACTCTAAATAAATAGTTTCTAAAGTGTTATAACTATCTTTTAATATCGTAATTTAATAAATAATAATTACGCTTTAACGTATTTCTTAATAATAAAAATAGACTTTAATAGATTTTTTAGAGTCTCTAAATTTTTTAATAGATTAAATATCTCTAATAAGCTTTAATAGCTTTATCTACTCAGTTTAATTACTTAATATTATAATCTAAAAATTATTATAAAGATTTTTAACTTTATAGAGGCTTTCTTATAAAGAATCTTCTTAGAAAGATTAATTATAAAAGAGTATTTTAATAATAATAATATACTTATAGTCTATTTACGTAAATTATTCTTAAATATTAACTCGTTAAAGTTATTCTTAAAATTATTCTTAAAATCTTATACTAATATTTTTAAAGAAGTAAGAGTTAAAGATAAATTTAATAAAAGTAATAGAAAATCTTCTTTATTATTAGATTCATTTTCTTAATTTAATATAATATTTAAGTTATTATTTAATATAGTATTCTTAATAGCTTAATAAAGAGTATTCATTATAATAATAATATTCTTTTAAAATTAATAAACGTTTAAAGTTAATTAATAAATTAAAATATAATTTTATATATTTATATTTATTTCGCTATTTATAATACTTTCTAGCGCCTTAAAATACTTATTAATATTTTTTTTTTTAAAATATTTTAAAAATATAGTCTTATTTAGATCCTCTTACTCTATCTAAATCTCCTCTTTTATTATTATTTTCTATTATTTTCTAATATAATTATCTCGAAAGATAATAGATTTAAAATTAGAACGTTAAAGATCTAGCGCTTATATATTATTATCTCACTATATATTTATTAATTATAAAAGATATATATTATATAATATCGCGAGTTATATTAAAATACTTAAAGTAGATTAATCTAATAGATTAAAATTCTAATAGATGAAGAATTATAGAATAAATAGATATTAGAAATAAACGATAACTATAGATTTAAAAAGGCGATTAATAATACGCTATCTTTATAAGAAAATAAAGAAATAAAAAAAGTTTTAAGAAAATAGGCGGGTATAGAAATATCTTAGAGATAATTAATTTTACTATAATAAATATTTAAGCTTATTATCTAATTAAATAATAACTTTTTTTTTTTTAAATATTACTATCGCTTAATTAGTTAAATTCTTATTAATATTATTATTAAGAGAAATAAAGAGATTATTTATCTATTTAATATTAATTATTTCTTTTTATAAGACTTAATTCTATTATTTATAGAATAATATTATTATTATTAATACTTCGCTATATCGTATAAATATATTTATTAACTCTTTAAACTATTATTTAGCTTTAGATATTATATAATTAAATTTTTTAAATAACTTAAATATTCTAATTAGCTTATTCTAATATTTATTAATAAATCTTTTTAAATCTTCTTTAACTATATAGATATCTTATTATTATAAAAATAATTAATTTTAAAACTTAAAAATTAAACTTAGAATCTTATTCTTATATTATAAAGAGCTTTTTATAAAAAGAGTAAATACTTAAATCTAACTTTTAAAATATTAAATAATTCTATAGAACATTCTAAATTAAAATATAGCGATATTCGATTTATATAGAGTATAAGATAATATTATTAACGAAGGAAAGGTAGCTAACTTTTTAATATTTTCGAAATATTTAAATCGCTAAATCCGCTTCTTTAATAATTATTATTATAAAAAATCTATAACCCGAGAATTAGTTTATTTATACTATTTATTATTCTTCGTAATCTTCTACTTTTTTTATTCTTTTTATTTATTCTAGTAATAATAATAGTTATTCTTTTATTTATTACGATATATAATAAGTTTTTTAAAATATCTAATTTAAAATAAATTAAGAGAATAAATATATAATCTTAATTTATTTTTATAAGCCTTTCGCTTAAGCTTATCTTAAAAAAGACTTTAAAAAAAAGATAATTTCTTAGCCCACTAATATAAAAAAGTCTAAAATATATAAACTCTTTAAGATAAAGTTAAATTATTAAGAAATTATTATATTAAGTAATATAGAAAAAAGTAAGAATAAAGATAAAAGATTCGATAAATCGAAGTCTATAAAGAATAGATAAGAAGTAAATTTTCTTTTTCTAAAATATTAATATTTTTAATATATAATATCTAGAGTAATAGTACTCTAGAAGAGAATAAAGTAAACGAAGAGTTTAATAATATTATATATTAAAAAGAAATCCTTAAAAAGAGTATTAAATAGATATTTAGAATATTTAAATCGAAGTCTAAATAAGATAATATATTATCTATATTTAAGATTAATAGCTTATTACGCTTTATCGATAATATTTAAATTAAATTTAATAAGCTTTTATATAATTATTAAGTTATATATTTTATATATTTTAATTTAAATAAGATTATATATATTATTAGATTTATCTAGAGAGATAATATTAAATAATATAATTAAGAAATAAATTAAGAGTAGATATCGCTTTAATTAAAATAATATAAATTAAAAAACTTAATTTATTTTAAATATAATTATAAATATAATTTATCTTAATATTATTTTTATAATTTATTTATTAACTAACTTTTATAAAAAGATTAAGATTATAGACTTTTTAAAAAAGAATATAATAGATATCTTAGCTACTATTATAGAATCTAAGACTCTAATATATTAATTTATAAGTAAATATTTATCTAATTCTTTCGCTTAAATTTTTAACTTTTTTAATAATATTATTAATATATCTAAATTAGATAAAATAAATAAAGAGTAATATTTTTACTTTAAAAGTAGATTAAGTCTAAATATTTATTTTTAATACTTTAATATTAATCTTATAATAAAATATCTAATTAATCTTTAATATTAAAGTTAAGCTATATATAAATTAACTTTAAAATAAAAATAGATATATTAAGTCTTCTTATTCTCGCTATAATTTACTTCTTTAAATAAATAAAATAAACTCTTTATTAAAGTATAATAACTCTTAAAGTAAGAATCTTATTATATTAAAAAGTAAGTAATGATATAGTAATAGAGTAAAGAATAAATTAGACTTTTTAAATAATAATTTAAACTATTACTTTAAGAGAATACTATTATTATCTCTTCGATATATCGAAAAGTCTAATAATATCTTTATTAAAAAGAAGTAGATCGTACGCTAAATATCTATTACTACCCGAGATCTATATTTTATTATTTTTATATATATTTATTTATCTAAACTTATAATTTACTATCTATCTTTACTTTATATATATTATATCTTTAAAAAAATATAATCTATTAAATTATTTAAGAATTTATAATAAATAGAGAATTAAGATTAATATCTATTTTTATAATAATAATATTTTAAAATATAATAAATAAATTATATTTTACGATTTAAGTAAGATATAATATTAAAATAACTTTTATACTTTTGAGATATTTATTTAATATATATATATCGAGTAATTTATAATAATAGAATAATAAAAAAAGAATATTTTTTTAGACTTTTTTTAAGAGTTATAGTATTTCTTATATATATAATTACTTTAATATTTTAACTATATCTTTACTATAGAATAGATAAAATTAAGATTTATTATAAGATATTAATAAGATTAATTTTAAATTCTAAAGAATAATTATTAGATAATATTAAGTATAAATAGAAATATATAAACTTAATATAAGATAATAATAATAAAATAAATTATTTATTTACTTTATTTTATTATATATTATTATAATTTTCTTTAAATTCTACTCTACTATATAAAAATCTAAATTAATAAAATAAGATTTAAAGTCTTATAACTTTTTAATTATTTTTAATTTTAACTCTATATTATATAGTCTACTTAAACTTTATAAATCTTATTTTCTTTTTATATTAATTAAATAGTAAGTAATATAATATATTAAATATTATATATATTAATTTAGAATAATATTTTTTATTTTAAATTTTAGCACTAGTATTAATAAGCTTTATTACTTATTTAATAAATTAACTAATTATACTATAAAGCGCTTTTCTAAAAATATAAATATTATAATAATTAATATATTTATTATTAATATATTTATTTATCTATTTATTATTTCTAATTTTTTAAAATTATAAAATTAAATAACTAATTTACAATATAGTAATAACTTTAATTTCTTAAAAAATATTATCTCTTCGCTTTACGTCTTAATTTCTATTTAAAATAATATAAAGTCTAATAATATCGTTTAGAATAGAGTATATAAGATTAAATTTATTTTATACGAGAAGAAGATATAAATATTAATATTAAGGAATAAGATTATAAAGTTAAGAAGAGAGAGAATAAAGTAATAGACTTTAATAAAGAGTAAGTATAATAATATTTAGATAAGTTATAAATTAATTAATATTAATATTTTAAATATATTAAAAATAAAGCTAATTATATCGTAGATAGAATTCTTAATTAAATTCTAAAAACGTCTTTAAAATTAAGTTACATCGTTTATATAATTTTTTTAAAATAAAATAATATTATTAGAATTATAAAATAGGTATTTTATATTAGCTATAATAAGGGATTAAATAATAATTATAATAGTTAATATAGCTATTCTATTCTCTAATATCTCTAGATATAAAGAAGAATTAAAGAAGATCTAATATATAAAGAATAATTAATATATCTTTATCGCTAAACTTAATAGATAAGTATTCTATTAATAGAATTTCATTCTTATATCTATAAGTCCTATATTATTAATATATTTATACTTCTTAATCTCATTTAAGATCTAGAAAAATCATAATATCTTATTATTATTATTTAAGCTATTTTTTAATTTAAACGCTATTTATAATAGCGAATATCTAAATTAACTATATTATATACGTATTATATAATATTAATTTACACTTTTCATCGCCTATATCTATTAATATTATAATTATAAATACGCTATTTCGATAAGTATTATTCTTCTCTATTAATAATTTATTAATAATCTATTAATTTATAGTTAATAAAATAATTCTATAAGATACTTTAGATCTCTTATAGCTATCTATTCTAAAAATTAAATTATTAATAATATTTTAAACTAGATATATATTTAATATAAATATAAAATATATAATATATTAATAGAAATTCGAAAAGTGGATATTAAGTTGATAAGGTATATTTCTCGACTATGTGAGTGTGGAAGGTTAGCCGAAAATTTCTAAAGTGCGTATTTCCCCTAAGATAGTAAAGTTATTAAAGGGTTAAAAGTAGAATAAGAGATTTTTAATAATTACGAACGTTAATTTATTTACCCGCGATATCTAACTAAAAAGCGTAGATTTAATAAACTTATAATTGACTATATATATAAATTCAAGGTTTTATAGCTTAGCTCTATCTTATTCTTTTATATATATTAATATATTTAAATAGCTAGTTTTTATTATAGAAGAATTATTCTTTTACTACTTAAGAAATATCTTTCTTAAAAATAAGATTTTTAAATATTAGTATATATAAAAGAATAAGATAGAGCTAAGCTAGAAAAACTTGAATTTATATATACAGTTAATTATAAATTTAGAGTTACTACGCTCTTTAATTAGATCGATTAAGTTATCGCGAATAAATAAATTAGCGTTCGCAACTATTAAAATCTCTTATCCTACTTTTAATCCTTTAATAACTTTACTATTTTCTATTAAAATTTTAAGATTTCTTTCTTAAATTATAAAGCGTATATTGCGCTTTTAAACGCTTTAGAAATTTAGAAATTTGATCTTATAGTTATTAAAAAACAAGGCATTCAAATATCGCTCACCAAAGATCGCTTACCAAAGACCGCTCACCAAAGATCGCTCATCAAAGACCGCTCATCAAAGACCGCTTATCAAATTTACTCGACAGCCCTAATTAAGAAAAAGAGTTATGAATTTAATTTATAGATCTTTACTTATATATATTAATATATTAATTACTATTATATAAATATTATTATTACTATTTATATAATAGTAATTAATATATTAATATATATAAGTAAAGATTTATAAACTAAATTTATAGAGTTAAATTTTTCTTAGTTAAATTAAATTTTAACTCTAGCTCTAAGTTAAATCGAACTCTAATCGCTTACTATACGTTTTTAATCTAAATATAGATATATATATACGAAGAGAGACGCGATAAGATTTAATTAGAAAGGTATATCGAGTATAAAGAATTAATTTATAATAATTATCTATAAAAAATAGAGAAAGACTATATTCTTATAGTAAGAAGTATTAAAATATCGAAAAGAAATAAAGATAATATATTAATTAGTAATGTAAATTTCATATTATCTTCTACTATAGTAAAATCTTTTAAATAATAAAATAGCTATTAAAGTAAGATATTAAATAATTTTAATTCGTTTAAATATATATCGTCTAATATTTCTTCTATAAAGACTTAATTAACTATAATTATCGTAGTAGATTCTTCTCTTATAATCGTAGTTCGACTATTCGCTCCGCTTATAGTAGTCCTTAACTCAAAGACGCACTAGTCTCAAAGACGCGAAAATCTATTATTCCTTTCTAATTCTATATAGATCTCGACCTATAACTCGAATTTTAATAAACACGTTTTAATATATATATACTAGCTTCTATAGACTATAATTTAACTTTTAAATATAAGCTTTAATAGTCTTATCGATCTTTTCTTATTAAATTTCCTTAGCTCGAGTAGCTTACTTTAGAGTCTTCTTCATCTTTTTTATAGCTATTTCTTTTATTATAGTTAGAGATTTATATATTTAATCTATTAATATCTATTCTTTCTTCTAAATAATTATTTTTAAAAGTATCTTATATATTTACTTAATTACGGCCTCTTTATAAATAGCCTTAATATCTTACTTAGCAATTTATCTCGAGTAGTTATTAATAATAAATTCTTTTATAAATTAGATTAATAGTTATCGTATATTCTTTAAAATAATAAAAGCCTAAATAATAAGTAATTCTTTAAATTATTAATTATATTTAATAACGTCTTCGACTTTATAAGGGATTCTAATAAATATAAGAGATATAGACTCATCTAAAGTTATAGCGCGAGATACTAGATTTCTAATTTTTTCGAGTATTACTTTAAAGTTATAGAGTATAAAATTAGTCTTTTAAAAGGCTAAATATATAATATTAAGTATAAAGGTTTAAATTCTTATCTAATTAAATACTACGAGAAAGTTAAGTCTATTAAAATCGCTACTTTTAAGATATATAGCTAAATCTATAGTCTTCGTATAATAGTATTTAAATAATTAAAAGTATCTTATATTTAATAACTATATAATATATATAGAATATAAGAAAAGTATAAATAAGTCAATCTTTAATTGTTAGATAAATGTATAAAATTCGTAAATATAATGAAATCCGAAGCCGTTTAGAATTAAGATTCTTTATTCTCTCACTTAACGATAATAAGAAAATATATTAAAATATAATAGCTAGTCGTATATTAGTTAGTTATTTAAATATTTAGTAGATAAAATAATTAATATAGTATTCGAAGGTAAGTCGTTTTTATCTCATTTATATAGAATATAAATATCTTTTAGAATTACGAATAAAGGCACACTTTAGTCTACGACGCTAATATATTCTATAAATATAATATAATTATAATCATCTAGATCTACGAATTATAAAGACTTATTTTTATTTAAAGTAATAATATAATAAACGATTTTACAGCTAATTCGAAAGCTAGTCTCATTTATATTTTAAATATTCTAATATTATATACTCTTCTCTTTATAGCCCCATCGAAATTTCTTATATATTACGCGTATACTCTTAATATTATATATATTCTTATACTCGATATTAAGAGATTTTTATTTTTATTTATAATATTTAAAATATTATTTTATAAATTATATAGCCTAATCTTTATTAAGTAATTTAAGAGAATAATATAAATTCGAAGCGATTTTTAGAATATACTTAGTAATATTCTAAATATAATTTAATTAAAATAAATATTTAATATTATTTAGACGATTAATATAGTTATATAGCGACTATTTTTAAGTTATAGTAAGATATATATAGGTAAATATTTAAGTACTTCTAGAAGCTTATTCTCGAAGTCGTTTTTATATTTATTATGATTTAAGATTATAATACTCTACGACCGCTATAGCGCTGCGAAAATAATTATTCTTATACTTATTAATAGTCTTTTAAATAAGTTTCTCTTACTTAGAATAAGATAAAGATATAATATAATAGAATAATAATAAATTATAATATAGGGTGTCAAATCGCGAAAAAACGCGTCTTTAAGACTAGTATATCTTTGAGTTACGAACTACTATAAGCGAAGCGAATAGTCGAACTACGATTAACGTTATTATAGTAATATATTATATTAATATAATAGAGATAATAAATTAAGTTATAATAGTATTCTTCGCTTATTAAGTAATAATTTAATATAAAATTATAAAGAGTATATAACGTGAAATCTTAAAGAGTTAAGCTATATTCTTAATAATAATAATCTTATTATCGCTTAATTTCTTCGTAGTATTCTTCGTAATATTCTTCGTAATATTCTTCGCATTTATCTATTATAGTTTCTTCTCTTACTTCTTCTCTTATAGAGTATTAAATTAATTAAATAAATAACTAAATAACTAGTTAACGATTTAATTAATTAATAATTTAACTAAGTAAATTATTAAGCTAATAAAGTAGATAGTATTAATTAAGCGATTAATCGAGTATCGCTAACTTAAAAGAAGTATATAGAGAAAGACGATAATTATAAATTCGTTCGAGCTCTTTTTAAGAGTTTTTTAACGCGTTTTTAAGTAGTAATAGATAGCTATTAAACTCGCTTACGACCTCGATTACTAGTAATAACGAATTTATCGAGAGATAATCTAGAGATATTAGTAAGGGATTTAAAAGATAAGTAAAAAAAATACGTATCTAAAGCGTTTAGTAATATTTCCGCGAGGGGTATCGAGAACGATTATATTTATATTAATAAATTAATAGAATAATAGAAGAAGAATTCGATTTCGAACGCGTTTAATATAACTATTATAACTATTATATTTAAATATTTAATTAATCTATTAATAGTAGATTAAACTTTATAATTTTTATAGCGTTAGAAAGCGTAAAGCGAGCTTTATAATTTAAGAAATTATAAAGTAACTATATATATCGTAAGCTAAGTACTTTAAAGTATAAAACTTTTATATATAAATTTTTAATAAGAAAGATATAAAAGAGCTATTAAGCTAACTTAGCCGATCTAATTAAAAAGCGTATAGAACTTAAATTTATAATTAACTATATATATAAATTTAAGATTTTCAAGCTTAACTCTATCTTATTCTATACTCTATCTTATTCTATACTCTATCTTATTCTATTATATTAATACGAGTAAAGGCCTATAAATTAAATTTATAATTTTTTTTTAAATTAGAGCTATCGAGTAAATAGATAAGCGATATTTAAATTTCTTACGCTTTAATAATTATAAGACTATATTTAAAAATTCTTTTTTTATCTAAAAGCTTACATTTTATTCTATAATCTTTATAAGAAATATTAAAATTTAAATAGAAAATAAAAAAGTTATTCTAAAATTAAATAATATATATCTATTTTTTAATTAGAGCTATTTATTAGAAACTTAATAGTATATATAATAACTCTATATTAAAGTATAAAGAGAATACTATCTATATAGAATTATTATAAATATAAGCTTTATAATAAGATAGAAAGATAAAAAGATCTTAATACGCTAAGTTTAATTAGATTATAATATAAATAAGATTATTAGAATTATAATATTATCTCTCTCTTTAATTTAAAGCTTCGACGATAACTATTATATAGTAGATATTAATCTTATAAAAAGTATATCTAAATATATATAAAGTAATATCCTTAGATATATTAACTTAATATTTCGTTATAAGATCGAGATATTTCTATAAATTAATATAATTATTATAAATTAGTAGCGCTAATAAAGGAGATTATTCTAAAGATCTTTTAAATAATAAATAAAGATTAATAAACTCGAGGTAGTAATAATAGAAGTCTACTATCAGATTTGAATATTCTACTATATTTATAAATAATTATTAGAATAAATTTTCCTCGATCTTAGAGTCTCTATATCTAATTTTATATATTAGATATCTTCTCTTACTAGTTAAAAGATTATTCTTTTATTTATTTAATTTGAATTAAACTATTTCTTTAATATTATAAATTTTATCTTTTTTATTAATATTAATAGAAGATAACGAAGACTTAATCTATTCTAATAATAAGTTATTATTATCGAGATATAATAGTTATAAATAAAAGATAAAGTAAATAATATTTATAAAAGTCGAAAGTTCTAACTCGTAAGCGAAATTATTTAAAGCTTTAGTAATTTTAAATAATTCGAAATTCTTATAATTTAATAATTTACTAGAATATATAATTTTAATATTTCTTCTATTAAGTATAATTATATCTTTAACTTTAAATTCTAATATCGAAAGCTAATGATAATTAGCTTACTTCTTCTATAAAGCTTATAATTATTCGAGCTAACTTCTTAGATAATTTCTTATAATATCTATCTTCTCGATAAATTTTATTAGAATTAGCATAGATGCGATATTAGTATAGGTGAGGTAGAATAAGAATAATAAGGCTACCGAACTATGTAGGTGGAAAGGAGGCATAATATAGTAGGGGATGTCTCCTGCCAAGGCACTAGGCCATAGGGCTAAGTGGTGTATCAAGGGTACGCTCGTAACACTACCCCCCCTCTCAAATAGCCATGGCCCCCATGGCTGGTAGACCGGAGATGCACGCCCATTACTTGCCCTGTATCTCCAAACATCCATAGTCCGTGTAGGCCTCGACCGGAGACGATTTGCCGAGGTATAGTGGTAGTAGTCGAAAACATCGGATCGCATGCTGGTCTTGACTGTGCCATCCATGCCTGCCATACCCACATTATCCTGTAGAGATCCTGGAGATATTAGCCATATCTTACCTACGTGCCAATAAGATTCTCCAAGTTCTTCTCCTTACCATAGTCCTTCGATAGAATTAAAGAAAATCCAACGCATACATTCACCTCAAACACCTTTTAACAGCCTAGCCTGGGAGCTTCACTGTAGATTTGCCCTATATCTCCCATACTCTTACCATCAAGAATCCATCCTCCATTCCATCTCCTTATCAATTCGTAGAGTTTAATAAAAAGGTAGGTAATAAGAATTTAAATACTATTTAATAGCAGGCTTACTATATATATTATCGATATACTTAATAAAGAGATTAATACGTTTACTGCCTATTATAGTAAACTTAACTAAATAAGTATAGAAATATTAGTTATTTCTTTCGATTCGCTAGTTATACGAATAGTTTAATATCTTATTTATCTCTCAACTACTATTTGCCGAGTTCGATTCGCTATAAAATCGAGTTACTCGTCTAATAAGCTTATCTAGAAATACGATAGCTTAACTTAATTTCTTATTAAAGCCTCTATCAGCGCATTTCTTTAAATTCATTCGCTAATTCAAATAAAGTATATTCGATTATATTTCTCTTCGTTAGATATACGAAGGAGCTTTATTATAATATTAGAACTAGTATAAATACGATATTAGTATAGATAAGATAGAACGAGAATAATAAGACTATTAAACTATATAGATAGAAAGGAGATATAATATAGTAGAGGATATCTTCTATTAAGGTACTAGGTTATAGAGCTAAGTAATATATTAAGAATACGCTCGTAACAAATTTATTAACTAACTTAATATCTCTCTTCGCTTTTTAACTAGCGAATTAATCTTAAGAAGTCGAAGCTTCTATTTTCGAGCGAGGAATATATTCTTTAATAAGAAGAAATAATAATATATTTAATAAGGCGTTCTTATCGAAGTTAGCTTCGAACTTTATTATTATTAATAAATTTATTATAGTTATCTTAATTATAATTAATATAAGTTTTAAAATATTACTTTAAGATAGCGTTAGTATTTTCTATTTATTTATTAATTTCGAAATAAAATATAATAGAGAGTTTAGATTTAATTTTAATTCTTTTATATAAATTTTTTTTAGAAATATATTATAAATTAAATATCTTAATCGAAGATAATAATAAATAAATATCTTTTCTCTTATTATATAAATTTAATAAAGATTTAAATTATTATCTTTACTTCTAGAGAGTTTAAAAGAATAAAAAAATTCTTATTAAGTTTATTTATAATTATTATAATATATTAATAAAGATATTTATATTTAAGATAAATAGATAATAATATAATAAAGTTAATAAAAATATCTTATTAATATTATTTAGAAATAGAAAGAAATTTAAATAAATCTTATTTACTCTTTTTATAAATCTTAAATCTTTTATAGATATAATAGCTTTTAATATAATAAATAATAAAATTTATTATTCTTAATTAATAATAAAGCTTATTTATTATATTATAGATTAATAATCTATTAATATAATCTTTAAATAAAGAATTATAAATATCTCTAATAATTTTAATTTATAATTCGAGAATATTCGATATCTATAATCTATTATTAATATATAATAACTTATTATAAAAATAATAATTATTTAATTTTAATTTGAGATTATTTTTAATTATTTTAAATAATAACTTTTTCTATCTAGATATTTTTAACTAAATAGTTTTTTAAACGATATTATTATAATTATAAATATTTTTTATTTAATATAATAACTTAGAAGTATTAATAATAAAGACTTCTCTTAATTTTTCTAAGAACTTCTCTTAAGAAATCTTTATTAAGATCTTTAATAATAATTCTTTATTAGACTTATTATTATTAATATTATTAAATTTATATAATATTATAATTAGAGAGATAATACTTTTTCTTATATTATTTAGAAGTATAATAATAAAATATATAATATTCTTAATATTCTTATTAAGATTATTATTTTTAAGAATTATATAATATTAATAATAAGTATAATCGTTATTCTTATTTTTTGATAAATCTCTTACTTATCGAGTAAGATTATTAAATTTAATATTTTATTTTTCTAAATAATAGATAATATAAAAATTAAATTTAAAAAAAAAATCGCTTATTTTATTTAGCGAAGTTAAATTATTTAAAAAATATAGAATATTATAAATTTTTATAATTTAAAATAATTTTAATAAGATTCTTAATAGAGATATTAATTAGTTTAAAATATTATTTCTCGAAGATTTATATTATAATTATAAGTTTTTTATTATATATATTATAGTTATACTCTATAGAAGATATCTTTTAAAAAAAAAATTAAATATTTTATCTTTATCTTTTTATAATAAAATAATAATAATTATAAAATTAAATACGTTTAATTCTAATTAAGTCTTTTTATTTAAATTAAAATAAATAAATATAGAGATAGTAATAAAAGCTTTCTTTAATATTTTAAAAGTAAATTATTTAAAATATTTTTAAGTCTATAGATAGATAAAGTTGTTGAAATTTAGATCACGTGACTCTTGGCGTCTTGGCGGTCACGTGCCATGGTCACGTGACACGCCTTAGCGTGTTCGTATCTAGTCGCTCTTTCCTTCATAGTAACTTCATAGTTAAAAACAACTAAGTGTCTTACCTTATATTTCTATAGGTTATAAGCCTAAGCTCTACCTAGCAACTATTATAATATAACTACTATTCGCCTCTATAACTACGACTATCTTTAGGCTTTTAGTATCTATCTTATAGTATTTAAAGCCTATTATATAGAGGTAATAGTAACTATAAAGATATTCTTTTAACCTTCTTAATAGAGATATTTCTCTTTTTTAAAATAGTTATAAGTTTAAGTAAGTATAATTTATTAATAATATAAGGGCTTAGAAGCTATTTTCGTCTTTATTCTAAGCGAGCTAAGATATATTATCTCTAGTCGAAATATTAAACTCGCTAAATATACTAAGTATATAATTATATTATTATATAATTAAGTTATATCATTAAAGCCTCTTAAATCTTATTAGCTTTCGCTAAATTAAAATACTTAATTTTATTAAAAATAAAGTTATTTTATATTAATATTAACTTTAAAATTATATATTAATTATCGAATTAATAGTTATTAATTAAAAGTAATTAGATATTAATATTAATAGTCTAATTATAATCTAGAGTATTTTAAAGCTAATATTACTATCTCTTAATACGCTTATAAACTTATTAAAATTAAAATAATAAAAATATTTTATTAATATTAGCTTTTAGGTCTCTAGAAGTCTTTTAAAAAAGAGAATTAAGGCCTTATTATCGAATTCTTTTTCGCGTTTATTTATATCTTATTATTATAATTATAAAGCTAGAATAATCTTCGAAGTTTTATAATAATAGTTAGCGATATAGATATCTTAAATCTAAATCCTTAAATAAATAATATAAGAAGAGTATTAATTTCCTTTTAAGAAGGAGGTCTATACGTCTATAATAACTATACTTTATATAATCTTATTAGAAATTAATCTTTATTTATAAGTTATTCTTACTACTAAGTATTTTTTATTTTAATTATATTATTTATATCTATCATAACTCTATATATAAGTACTTTTTATTTTTTATATAAGAACTTAAAGCTTAAAGATAATAGTTAATTAATATTAATAAAATCTTTAAAAATTCTAATAACGATTAAAGTATCTATTCTACTTCTACTATTTTATCGAATAATAGTTTTATTAATTTCGAATTCGAAGTTAGCGAAGATATATTTAGCTCTATAAGCGATATTAAGCTATTCGATTTTTATATTAAAACGTCTATTATATTTACTCTAAAGTTATTTTTAAAATCTTTTTTTAATTTTATAATTTTATTTAAAATAGTAGTTAAATTATTATTACTATTATCGTTATTACTCTCTTTATTAATATTCTATATATTTTTATCTAAATTATCTTCTAATAATAATAAATTTAAATAATAAATTATAGCGCTTTATAATTAAGATTTAATCTTAATCTAGCGAGAGTAATTTTCCTTTAACCTCTATCGCTATTCTAAAATTTAATATAAGATATATTAAATAAAAATAAGATATTAAGAATTAGTTAATATTTAATAATCTTTTATTTTTTATTAAAATTATTAAATTTAAAATTTATATAGCTATTTTTTAATATCTTAAATATAATAATCGCTAATTTATTAAGATTAATTATAATAATAAAAATCTTTAAATAATATTTAACGCTATCGCTAAATATTATAAATTTTAAAATTTTAAATTCTATATAAAGCTAATTCGCTAACTACTCGATATTATCCTTATTTTTAAAAAAAGTATTTATTAATATAAAAAGGATTTTTATAAGATTATTATCGAAATCGCTAATTTATATAAATTACTTATTCTATTAAAGCTCTTTCTAATTTAACTCTTTCTTATAAAACTTAAAGACTCTTTTAATATCTTTATAATAATTTATATTTAAATCTATAAGCTATATAACGATAAAGCTATTAAATTTAATAAAGTTATCTATATCGCGATAAATAAAGAAATTTATCTATTATTATCTAAAGATAATGATATTATTATATATACTATCCGCAATAATAGCGATAAAGATAAAGATAAGTAGTTTATTAAATATTATAAAATTAATAATTCGAAAACTAATCGCGAAACTTGCTCTCTATATAAGACCGTCGAATATAAATTTAAATATTCTCTCGCTAAATATTAGACTAAGTTTTTTTATCTAAAATCTAAAAAGTTTATATCGAATAAGAAAAAGAAGAAGAAGGCTTAAATTATTATAATTAATTTTAATAATATAGAGGAAGACCTTAGTATTAAGCGTAAGCGTATTAAAGAGATATTCTTTAATATCTTTATTTTAAAGAAGAATAAATATTTTAATATTAATTATATCTTTCTAGAAGAATTAGATTTAACTATATATTATATCGATTTTAATTTTAATAATTTTAATATTTTTAATATAATTAATAATAAAAAAGTTATTAACTTAATAATTATTAATTTTAATTTAAAGTATAATTTAATAATAGCTAACTTTATTAATCTATATTCTTATATAATAATAAACTCTAACTACTCTCACTATTTCTTTATTAATTATTTAATATTTATTATTTATAAAAAGATTTATTCTTATTTTATTCGCGATATTAAGAGTAATTAAGTTTAACTTCTTAGTCGCGATATTATTAACTTAAATTACTCTATTTAAAATAAGCGTATAAATATTACTTTATTTAATATCTTATATATATTTAATATAAATATTAATCTTTTTTTTATTAATAAACTTTTAAATATTATTATTATAATTATTTTTTATAAGACTAACTACGCTCTAATTAAAGATAATCTAAAACTTATAAATACTTATAATTAAGATTTATTCTTTTTTAATCTTTAGAATAATTTAAATAGTATTTTAATAATATATAATATTTTTTTAAACTCGATTTATTAACTTTAATATATTTATATAGATTATTTAAATTAATAAAATTTAAATAAGCTTTTCTTTATAGCGATAGATATAAATTTCATTAAGAATATTATAAATAAATATACTTATAAATACTATATTATAAAGTATTAAAAGATTATTTTCTATATTAATTTTACTACGCCCGATATATAATCGAGTAAATTTATTTATAATAATTTTATAAGATCTCTATTTTCTATTAGTTTTAATAGCTATAAATATTTTATAATATTTAAAAATAATTTTATCTTCTATTTTAAAGTTTACTATATTTATTATAAGAGTAAAATCTTCGCTATATTTTTATAATTTAAGATTTATCTTAAATTATATAATTATAAAATCTTTTATATTTATTTTAATAATAGAGGCGAGTATATATTTAAAGTCTTTTTTAATTATCTCGCTCTATCAAGTATTAAATAGAAATTTATTATCTCTAATAATCTCTAAATAAATAATATAATTAAGTATTTTAGATAGATTTTATTATATAAAATATATTCTATTTTATTAAACTCTAATCTTAATAAATCTTTTTAATTTAAAATTATTATTATTACTAACTATTTAATAATATAATTATTTAATATTAAAATTATTATAATCTCTTTTAAGGCCTTCTATTAATAAAAATCTATTCTTTCTTATTTATATATAATTAATTTTATTATTTATACGATAAAACGAATTTAAAAAAAGCTTATAGATCGAAGTAAAAAGTATATATTATTAGAATATAAAGAAAAGTAAATCTTTTAACTATATAATCTTATTAAGAAGATAATTATTTATATTAATAGCGTATACTTTATAAAAAAATAACCTCTAATTATAGATTTAAAAGAAGAAATTAAGATTTATAAGTTCTCGAATAAACGATAATATTTAATAATATTAATATTCGCTATAGAGAAGATATTAAATAAATAGCGTATTATTAATATTTTAAAAAATGTTAAATTTAAAGAAATATTAGAAGATATTATATTTATAATTAAAATAATTTTTAAATTTTTAGCGATTTTAAGATCTTTAATATTTATAAGATTAAGATTAAATTTTTTATAATTAATTAATAAGTTAATATCTTCGCGGAGATTTATATAAGAGTTTTTAATATAATATATTTAGTTAACTACGCGAGAGTTTTTAACTTAAACACTTTTAATATAAGCTTTTTAATTTACTTAATTAAATATTATATTTATATCTATATCAATAGCTTAATCTATATTATTTATATAAGAAATTTCCTTAAATTTAAATTTAATATTTATTATTATTAAAGCTATATAAGCTATCCGCGAAGATTATTAATTAAACGCTATTTAAAGAATATTATATAATTATTTAAATCTTATAATTTCGAATTTACGAGATCTATCCTTCGACTCTCTTTTAAAAATCTTTATAATATTCGCTTTATTTATAAATTATATTAATAAATTAAATATTTTTAAGTTTATTATTTATAAATAGACTATATCTAATTAGCTATCTTAAATAAATTAAAAACTTTTTATAAAGAATAAATATAAATTTTTTATAGATAATAATACTTAGTATCTTATCTAGGCGTTTTTTAAGGCTTATATTCTAAGAGATAGATAGATTTATATCTTAAAACGAGGTTTTAATAGAGAAATTACTCGCTATAAGATATATTAGATTATTCGAGAATTTAAATAATAGAAGAGTTATAATTATTATAATACTTTTATATTAATAATAAAGCTTATAAATTATAAGATAATCTTCGTCTTTATAATCGCTTTAAATTAAGATCTAAAGTAAATAAATATTAAAACTATCTTTTTATATAATAATATAAAAAAAGAGATTTATATATATTAATCTAATAATTTTAATAAAAATAATATTAAAATCTATAAGCTAAATAAAGTATTTTATAATTTAAAATAATTTTCTTAAGTTTAATATTAATATTTTTCGAAGTATATAAAAAAGCTAGGTTTTCTCTCTATCGAATTAAATAATAATATATTTATAAATCTTAAAAAGAATATTATTATAACGCTTTATATTAATGATATCTTAATTATTAACTTAAATAAAGCTAGAATTTAGCGAATTAAAAAGAGATTTAACGCGAAGTTTTATATATTAAATTTAAGATTATATATCTATTACTTAAATATAATTATTAAAAAAAATCGCTATAGCGATATTCTTCGTCTAAGATAAAAGGCCTATATTACTCGATTTTTAAATTATTTTAATTATTAAAATCTTACTTTAATATCGATATTTTTTAAAACTAATTATAAATTAATTCTCGTCGAAAAGGGTTATATCGCCTTAAGGAAATTATAAGAAAACTATTAATCCGCGATTAAATCTTTTATATATATTATACTCAATATTTATTCTAATATTATCTACGCGATATTATTAATAAATCGCTATTTAATTAATTTAACTCTAGTATATTAAAATATAATTATTTAAATCTTTTAATATTTAAAAAATATAGTTTACTATAAATTTATATATAAAGGCTTTTTTTAAGAATTTATCGATTATATTAATTCTAATTAAGTTAATAATATAACTCGAAAATTTATATCTAGCTATTTTTTTAATATAAAAAATAATATAATTAATTAATTATCTAAGCGTTAAGCTATTATAATATTATTTATTTATAAAATAGAGTATATCGATTAGATATAAGCTATTAAAGAAGTAATCTAATTAAAAAATCTATTTAATTAACTTCTTCGCCTTAATAATATAAATTTTAAGATTATTATTATTTTCGATAATAATTAGAATATAATTACTCTTATAAAAAACGCTTAGTTCTATACTCGCACTAAATATATTAATATTATTTATTATTTCATACGAGAAAAAGTTAATAATAATATTATAGATATATAATATATTTCTACTAATAAATAGATAATTAATAAACTTATTAAAGTTCTTTACTTAAATAAATTTATTATTTTTCGAGATACCTTTAAGGTGAAAGTTATATCTACTCACTCCCTCGATAATCACTAATCTTATTACTATCTTAATATAGCTTTATTTTGTAGGGAAGCTATTCTATTACACCTATATCTGGATTTAAAAAAGCCGTCTACTATCAACTACTTTAGAAAAGCTATTTTATTAGTCCCCACACTACGGGTGATTTACCCGAGTTACTCGCCGAGCCGCTATATTAGACTTAGTACTCTATGAACTCGCTATTTTATATCGAAATAGCTATTTCTTTAGCGCTATAGCTACTATCGCTATTAAACCTTTAAAACTCTTTTAAAGAATTTATATTTATTTATTATTAATATCTTAGATATTATATTTTTAAATTATCGCTATCGCAGTTATTATTATTAAGAATTAATTATCTAGAATAGCCTCTATAGAAATCTTATAATCGGCGATATATAGCTAAAAGAATTTTTTTAATTATTTTAATTACTCTTATAAATATTCTTCGATTTTAAATTAATTAATTTTTAGTATACATTAGATGGCCTAGAAATAAAATTTCCGAAAAACCACTTTTTAATAAAAAGTGGAATTTAGATCGAATTTTGATGGGGGATTAATCTAATATAATCGTTTTTAGATTTCAACTTTTTACTTTATCTACTCTATTTTAAACGTCGCGAATATCGAATCTTATATTTTTTAATTTCGTTTATATAAGAGAGAGGTAGAGGTGTAGAGAGTGTAGAGAGTGTATTTTTACGCTAGCTATTTGGTATTAATTTATCTTAACTACTCGATATTAATTTTACTTCTACTATCTAGCGCTAACTCACTTTAATTATTTAATTTAAATTTTACTTTAATTACTCGATATTAACTTATTTTAATAATCTAATAAAAATCGATAAGTTATTTTATCTTATCTACTCGATTTTAATATTATTAATATTAAACTTTATATTCACTAGATTTCATCTATAAGAAGATATATGCGAAGGAAAGTATTAAAATTTAGATCACGTGACTCTTAACGTCTTGGCGGTTATATATTATAATCATATAATACGCCTTAGCGTGTCTATATCTAGTCGCTCTTTCCTTTATAATAACTCCATAGTTAAAAACAACTAAGTATCTTACCTCATATTTTTATAAAAGTCTTTTTTCTATTAAGTATAAATAAAATTTATTAAAAATATAATAATTTTAGAATACTTCGTAATAAACTTTTAATAGAAATTAGCGAGTTCTAGAAATACTTATATATTTTTAATATATCTAATTTTTTTTTAAGTAATAATCTTAATTTTCTTTATATTTATTTCTATTTTTTTTATAATAATAATTAATCTTAGATATTTAACTTTAATAATATAGAAATTATATTTATTAATATTAAGATAGAGATTAACTTATTAAATTTTTTTAATATCTTTTTTATATATTAAATATATTTATTTTTAATATTATTATAAATAAGAATATTATCTAGATAAATAATATAGAATATATTTAAATATTTATATAAGATATTATTAATAAATATTTAGAAAGTAATAGAGATATTATATAACTTGAAAGATATTATTATAGATTTAAATAAGCTATATCGAGTAAAAAACGCGATTTTTTTTATAACTCTTTTTTACTCTAGTTTCGTTAAAAGCGGTTATAATATTAAATTTATTATATATTCTTACCGCGTATAGTTTAACGAGAGTCTCTTTAATTAATAGAGAAGTATTTTAATTAAAAATAATAAGTATATTAAGAGCTCTATAATTTATATATAGTCTAAATCTCTTATTAAATTTCTTTATAATTAAAATAAATATTATATAAAAAAAATACTTAATCTAATATAGTCTTTTTCTAATATCTTATTAATATATTTCTTTATAATTAATATCTAGTCTCTAAAGAGTCTATAAGCTCTTTTTAATAATAGAATAATTTCTTTTTAAAATATATTTTATAATTAATAAAGTAATAAAAAGAAAGTTTATTAATTTTAATAGAATTTTAAATATCTAGTTATTTATAATACATTATAAAAATTTATTCTTATAATTATTTTATAGTCGAAGATTTCTTTTTTAGCTTATAAAAAAACTTCTTATAATCTTCTATTATAATAATAATAATATTAATAATAAACTTCGCTTTTTTATTAATAAAGTTAAAAAATTATTTAAAATCTTAAGATTATATAATAATAATTTAATTTTCTATTTTTTTAATTATCTTAATAAAGATATAGACGAAAATCTTTATTATATTCTTTTTTTTAATATAATCTTTATTATATAATTTAAATTCTTTTTTAAAAATTTATTATTATTTTTAATAATAATAGATTTATTATATAATAAATAATTAAATATATAATAATCTAGATTAAATATAATAATTTTAAATCTAAAGAATATATAAAAGTTATACTATTCTAGTTATAATATTTCTAAAATAATATTAAATTATTCTAATAAGATAATTAAGTATTAAAATTCTTCTATATAATCTTTTAAAATAAGTTTTATTAAGATTATATATATAATATTAGAAATAAAAATAAATTTATTATTAATTAATTATAATCTATAAAATTATATTAATACTATTTTAGATAACTTATTTATTTTAATAAAAATTATATTTATAAAGTTTAATATTAAAGCTTTAATATTTAAGAGATAATTAATTTTAATCTATTCTATTAATATAATAATTTTTCTATAAAAGTTTAATTAGTATTTATTCTATAAAAAGACTTTAATAATAATAATATACGCGAATAGAGAGATAAAAGCGAGTATTCTTTCTATTTCTAACTCTTTAATCTTTTTATATAAGACTTCTAAATTTCTAGCGGCGATTTAATTAGAGATATTTAATTTTTTAATTTTTATAATAATTTAATAAGAATTTTTTTTTAATATTAACAACTTTTAAAATTATATTAACTTATTTTTTTATTAATAGATTTATATTCTTATATAGAATATTATAATTACTAAAATAATATCTAATCTTTAAATACTTAAAATATTTATCTTCTTTTTAAATTCTATTTATTAATAATTTAAGATATTTATATTTTTATATATAATTTTTTTTAATAATAATATTATTATTTCTTTTAGTAAAGAAAATATTACGCTAATTATTTAAGAGAATAAAATTCTTATTAATTTTATTAATTTCTTTTTTACTTTTTAGATCTAATATATTATTAATAGCCTAAAAATCTATATTTAATACTTATAGAAAAATAACTAATTCTCGAAAAATATTAAAAGATTATTCTAAAATTCGATATTTTAGATATATAGAGATTAATCGTTTTAAGTTAAATATCTTATAGATATTAATAAATTTTAAGAAAGTAATAACTATAGAGAATCGTACGTAGAAGTTCTTAAACGATTTCTTCTTATCTATTACTTCTATATTAAATTTAAATTTAAATATCTTAATATTCGATTTAGTAATTTTATTATATATTTCGAATATATTATTTAATTTATTAATTATTTCTTTAACGATTTAATATAAATCTAAGATATCTTTATCTATTTTTATTTTAATAATATTATATATAATAAACTTATAATAATCTTATATATAATCGATTTTTTTAAATTTAATAAAGAAGATTATAACGCTTTATTTAAATTTCGCTTTAAGATATTAACGCTAACTATCTCACTTATTTTAATTATTAATATTATAAAAATCTAAGATATTAAGATATTATTTATTTAATTCTATATTCTCTACGCGATTTATAATAGAGATATAATATAAGTTTTAATAGATATTATTAATAGAAATACTTGACTAATAAGATATAATCTTTATATTTTTTTTATCGAAGTTTTTTAAATTAGTTAATATATAAGATTATTACTTCTTTAACTATTACTCTTTACACTTTAAATCTTACTTAAATTTTTTATTTTCTTTAATAAATTTCGTAATATTAATATAATATTTATTATATAAATCTTAAAGTTTATTATTAATTTCTCGCTTATAAAATAATTAATTATTATTATTATTTAGCTAAATAGTAATTACTAATATCTTTATCTTAATATAAATAATATTTTAATTAAATTCTTTATTTTATTATTAAAATATTTTAATATTACAACTAATAATTTAAAAGCTTTTTATTAAAATCTTTAATCTATTATACTAAATATTAGAAGTTTTAATAATACTTTTTATAAAGTTCTATAAATTAGATATAAAGATAAAGATTATAATTAACTCTTTTTTAATAATATTTATAAATTATACTTTAATATAATTTAAATTAAGTTTAATAATATATCTTTTAGAGATAAAACGTTTTCTCTTATATTATATAAATAATTTAACTTTAAAAATATTTAAAATCTTTTTATCGAAGTTTTTAAATTCTTCTAAATAATAATATATTTATAATTTACTTATAATAATTTAATTTTAAATATTATTTAGATTTAGAGTTAAGAAATTTATAGCTAATATTAAACTAATAAGAGTATATAAAAGATTCTATCTAAAATTTATTCTCTTTAATACTATATTAAAGATTTTTTTTTTAATTCTTATTTGATTTACCTAAATTAGCCTTTATATAAATAAAAAACCTTTTTTTAAATAATCTTTTAAATAGTAAGCTCTTTTAGTTATAACTACTAACTTCTTAATAGTTTTTTTCTTTTAATTATATATTTAGTATAACTAATAAATAAATCGCTATCGCTTTAGAAGAAAGATAAATAGTAATATATTAAAGACTTAATAATATATATAATAACTTTATATTAAAATATAAAGAGAATACTATCTATATAAGATTATTATAAATATAAGCTTTATAATAAAATAGAAAGGCTGAAAGGCCTTAGTACGCTAAGCCTAATTGGGCCATAATATAAGTAAGGTTATTAAAATCGTAATATTATTCGGCTATCGAGCGAACTCTAGTAAGCGATATTTGAATTCCTTACGCTTTAATAATTATTATATTAAATTTTAAAATTCTTAAAAATTTGAAAAGCGTAAATAACGCTTCATAATTTAAAAAAAAATCTTAAATTTTAATAGAAAATAAAAAAGTCATTTTATTTATAAATAACGTATCTTAATTTTTTAATAAGGGAGACGCGAAAGGGCGAGATTTTGATAATCATAAACGTTAATTCATTTATTTATAATAACTTAGTCGATCTAATTAAAGAGCGTAGTAATTCTAAATTTATAATTAACTATATACCTTATGGGCTCTAGTAGTAACGGGAATTTTAGGTCTACTCTATATAGATTAGTTATTTTAACGAATGATATAAACTGTATAATAAAGACTACACATCGAATTAAATAAAATAGCCTATTTTAAATAATTTACATTCTTAATAATGTGTTAATACGAAGTATCTACCGTTCTTGCTTATAATAACTTTAATAAAACTTATTATTTTCTTAAATTTGTATATTAGGTAATAAATAGTTAATAAATAGCTAATAATAAATTAATAACGAAATAATATAATATCAATTTTATATTAGAGGCTTATTATATATTAGTTTACTATAAGTAATCCTATATAAACTATATTTAATATCTTTAATTATATATTTATACTAGTATATCTAGATAATAGATATCTACTTAGTTTACTTAATAATTATTATATTTATTATCTAAATAGCTAAGATAAACGCTACGCTATATTATTAATCTATATAATATTATTACGCGATATTATCTCTTCTTTAAATTTTAATTATATATTTATCTATATATTAAATAAATATTATATAATATAAATAAATATAATTAATCTATTTAAAAAAAATAGTATTATATTTAATAGATATATACTTAAAATAATTAATTTATAATATTAATTATAACGCTATTCTTTTTTTTAAATAAGCTTTTATTAAGATTAAAGTAGCTTCTTATAGTATTTATATATTTAATAATATATTATATAATAATATAGTAGTATAATAGTATAATAAAATATTTAAATAGAATATAAAATAATTAAATAATTTATTATAATATTTTACTACTTAATATAATTATAATTTATTAAATAAATTTCTTTATACGCTCTCGCTATTTAATTAAGCGAATTTAAAAGTATTTTAATAATTTACGCGTTATTATTAATATATATTAACTTTTTATTTTTACGCTTAATATAGAGATTTAAATTAGATAATAAAGTATTATATAACTTAATATTAGCGAAAAAATAAAAATAATATTAAAAGTATATTTCTCGAAAATCTTTTAATATAAATATATTATTTAAAATTATTTTATCTAATTTAGAATAGCTATTAGAATTAATATATAATATATTAATAAAATATAATTAAAATAATATAGAATATAGCGCGATTATATATTTAAAAATAGAAAAAAAATTTAATATTTTAAAATTAATATCTATAATATTTATATTAATTACGTTATTCTACTTTCTTCTCTACTATTACTAATTTTATATTATTATATTATTCTAATATTTTATTAAATATAAATCTCTTTTTTATTTTAAATTATATTATTTTTTCTTTATTTATATCGCTATTAATACTATATTATAATATCTTTTTTAAATTAATAATAGAATATATAATAACGATTTATATATCTAACTTATTTATTTTATTTATCTACTCTAATTAATTTTAAAAGAGATAAATATATATTCTATATTTTATTATCGCTATTACTATATTAATTTAAAAATTTAAATTTAAAATTCTAATTAATTTAAAATTAAAAATTAAGTTATTATTATTATAGATAAAATTTATAAAAATAAAATATAGATTAATAAATATCTAATTAATAAGAAAATTAAAGAAGTTTAAAAAAAGTAGAAGAAGTCGAAAATATCTTTAAAGATAAATAGAGATATTTAATATATAAAAATATTATATTAATTAAAACTATTAATAATTCTATTACGAGGTTTTTATATTATACTAATAAGAAAATATATATTATTATCTATTCTAAAATATCTAAAGATATTATTTATTTATATAATTTTTCTATTAAAAAAGTATTAATCTATTAATCGCTTTTTTTATATATCTCGCTATTAAAGAAGAGCTTTATAATTATATTTAATATCTTTCTATATATATAAATTACGCTCGCTAGATTTCTATTTTTTAAAGAAATTATAATTTAAGTTATAATATTTAAAAGATAAGTATTTATATTACTTTTTAACTTTTAATTAATTAAATCTAGCTATTTATAAATTTTATTTTTTAATATTTTTCGATAATATAGATACTTATATAGCTTTAAATTAAATATCTTAATTAAAAGAGGATTTTATTATTAAATATTTTAGAAAAACGCTTATTATTTAGATATATCTATTAATACTATAAACTTTATATTAAAATTAACTTTCTATTTCTTAAATTATTTTATAGAATTATCTAGATTAGAATATAGATATATAGATATATAATAGAGCTTAAGATAATATTATTAATAAATAAATTATATCTATTTTCTCGAAATTCTTCTAAGTTAAATATTAAGTATTTCTCAAATTTTCGCTAAATTTAAATTTTAAAGGTTATTAAAATATAAGATAGAACACTTAGTTATATTTAACTAAAGAGTTCTATAAAAGAAAAGAACGACTAGATATAAATATACTAAGGCGTATTACGTAATTATATCACGTGATTACCAAGACGCCAAGAGTTATATAATTCGAATTCCAATACTTCCCTTCGTATATATTCTTTTATATACGAAATTTAATAGATACGAAGTTTAACGCTAATAGTATTAAAATTAAATAGATAAAATAAAAAATAATTTAGTCGATTTCTATTAGAGTTTAGCGTTAGATAGTTAAAGTAAAATTTAAGCTAAATAGTTAAAGTGAAGTTTAAGCTAGATAGTTAAAGTAAGTTTAATATTAAATAATTAAAATAAAGTTAAAGTTAAGTAATTAAAGTAAATTTAATATTAGATAATTAAAGTAAAGTTTAAATTAGATAATTAAAGTAAGTTTAATATTAAGTAGTTAAAGTAAAATTTAAGCTAGATAATTAAAGTAAGTTTAGCGCTAGAGTAGCTAAAGTAAAAAAGTTAAAATCTAAAAATAACTATATTAAACTCTCTAAATTCCACTTTTTATTAAAAAACGATTTTAAATTATTCTAGACTATCTAGTATATACTAAAAATTAATTAATTTAAAATTAAAGAATATTTATAGAAATAACTAAATAAAATAATTAAAAGAAATTCTTTATTTTATATATTATAATCAACTATAAAGCTTCTATAAAGTTATTTTAGATATTTAATTTTTAATAATAATAACTAATAGTAGTAGTAGTATAGATAAAAATATTTTAAAAGAGTTTTAAAGATTTAATAGCGATAGCGATAATAGCGCTAAAAAAATAGCTATTCTAATATAAAATAGCGAGTTTATAGAGTATTAAATTTAAGGCTCTATAGACAACTTAAATAAATTATTTAAACTATAAAAATTAATAAAATAACTTCTCTAAATTTAAAATTAATTTTTCTAAATAGATAATATTATAGATAATATTTTAATCTAATTAATATATAAAACTTCTTAAATTTATTCTTAAATAGTATCTTAATAAATCTATTAATTATTTATTATTTAATAAAAATATATTTAAAAATAATAATATTAGTAATAATTTATTTTTATATATAATAATATTAAATATTAATATACTTAATACGCGTATAAAATTAAGGATTTTTAATAAGAGCTATAATATTTTAATTATTATAATAAATAATAATAGTTTATATATATTTAGCGCTAGAAATTAAATTAATTAAAAAATTTATGTAATTAAATTATTTTTTTAATAGTTTATATTTAATTAATATATTTAATTTTATAAAAAAATAGCGCTATAATAGATTATTATTTCGATAATTAATTAATAATAATATTATTTATATTAAAAATATAATTAGAGATAAAATATTAAATATTTTAATTATTTATCTAATTCGTATTTATATAACTAATAAATAATTTTAGATCTTCTTCTTAAATATTAATTATTAGTTTTTAATATTATTTAAATATCGAAAGATACGCTTAATAGCCTTTTAATAAGATTTATTAAGATTTAAAATATATCTAAAAATTATTAAAATAGTAAATATAATATTAAATTAAATATTTAATATTATATATATAAGTAATTTTATAATTAATTAATAGATATAATGAAGATTAATTAATAAAGATAAAATTATCTTTAATAATATAAAATTTATTATTATTAATAAAAGTAAGCGATAGTGTAAAGCTTAATATATTATATTTCTTTAGAAACTTTTTAATATAACCTTTTTAATTAAGATATAAAATTCGATTAATATAATCTTTAATAATTATTATATTAAAATAATAGATTTAAAATTTTAAATTAATTATCTTCGAACTTCTTATTAAATTTATTTTTAATATTTTATATTTTATATTTTATTAAGATTTATAAATAGAATATTATTTATATAAATAGCGATAATAATAATATTATTAATAAATATAGAGAGATTAATAATAATAGATTTAAAATTTAATTTCTTAAAATAGATTATAAAGAATATTATATTAAATTTTAGAGGATTATTTTAAATCGTAAAATATCTTAATAAGCTTATATATTTTATTTTTTAGTCTTTAACCTTAAAGCTAATAGATTAAATAATATAAATAAATAAATATCTTTTTAATATTATTATATAGAAAAGATAATTTTAATATTTATTTATTTAAGTTTTTAATTTAAAATAACTATTAGTAAAAGATCGATTTATAATTTATAAATTTAATAATAAAAATAAAGATTTTATTAAAATCGATTTCTTTTTATTATTTAAAGTCGCGAATAATTTAGCGAGCTTTATATTATATAATCTTCTTTATAAAATTATACTTAAATTTATAAACTTATTAATCTTCTAAAATATATATATTTAATAAAAGATTTATTAGAGTTTAAATTTTATTAATAATAAGTAAGTTAATTTCTTTCTTTATAGTAATTTTCTAATATATTTTATAATAAGAGTTCGATATAATCTTTTTATAGATTCGAGATTTATAAGGTTTAAAAGAGAAGACTTTTATTAATAGCGTTAGAGGATTTAAAGAAAATTTTTAATATATCTTTAAGATATTAGATAAATAACTCGTTATTAAAATTAAATTATAATTATTTATAAAGTAAATAATAAATTTAGAAAATATCGTTATAGGAGTCTATAAAGAGAGTTTTATTATTAAATATATTAGATAATTACTTTTTTAAAGATTTCGAGTTAGCTAAGACTACTAGCTAAACTTTTTTAAAAATTTAAATAAAATTAAATAAATTATTAACTTTATTTTTAACGAAAATTACTTATCTCTTTTAGCGATTCTTCTTTAAAATTATAGATAAAGAGAAAAAATAACTCTTAAGATAATTAATAATTTTAATAAGTTGGCAATCGTTGCGATAAACTACTATTTTAATATTATCGCGTATATTTTTTTTTAAAGTAAAGGATATAGGCTTAAAGGAAATATTATCGAATTATTTAATATTCGAGATAATAGTAATTTTATTGTAATTTAAGAGTATATAATAGAAATAATCTTAATAGTCTATAAATTATTTCTTGATTATATAATTTTAATACTTTTTTTAATTAATAACTTTAAATATAATTTAATAGAAGTCTATTTATCTAATAATATATAGATAAGAAATATTAAGAGAGAAATTAATATAAACCTCGAAAAAAGTATTATCTTATCTAATTATAGATTAATAATTATATAAATAATTTTTAATATAAATAAACTCGATTTGATATTTCTACGATAAATCGCTTTTTTTTAAATATTACGCTAGTTTTATATTAAATAATAATATCTAATTATTTAGATTTACTATTTATTTAGAAGTTTCTTAATATAATATTTTTTTAGAATAATTTTCTCTAAATAAATAAAAGATTTCTATTTTATAATTCTAATATTTTATATTATAATTAAAGTAAAAATAAGTATAATAATAATAATAATATTTTATATTATTAAGAAAAAGCTTAAATATAATAAAAATAAACTTATTAAACTTATTTAATAAAGATAGACATTAAAATATAAAGTAAAATTATTTAAAAAATAATTATAAATATATAGTTATTATAGAAAGCGTTAAATAATCTCTTAAAAATCGATATAAATTAAGTTATTCTTTTATTTCTTAAAAATAATATCGTGTTTATAAAGCTTTATCTTTAAGATTAACTACGAAATATAACTTATAAATATTATTAAAAAAAATTTAAAAAGATTTATTTTAATATATATTTTGATTATCGTTTTTAATATTCTAAATATCTAAATAATTTATATAAGTATAATATATATATAAAGTATTTTTATTAATTTAAAATTTTTATTTATTAGAGAACTTTATAGATTTAATAAAGAGATTTATTATAAATAAGAATTTTTTTATTAATAATAGTTAAAATTAAAAGGATATCTTTTTAAATATTAAATATATAAAGATAGCTTTAAATATATTTAAAGAAAAATTACTATTTTTTATAAAAAGATTATTAGAGATAAAAGAAAATAAGTATTATTACTTTATTAATTATCCCTTAAAAATTAGATTAAAATCATATTCTAGATATATATTAGATATTATTAAAAGTCTAAATATACTTAATATTCTTTATTTTATATTTAAGATTAATATTATTAAAGCTAATAACTATATAACTATTATCGATAAGTTTATTAATAAAATAAAATTTTTAAAATTTAGAGAAAATCCTTAAAAATTAAGAAATTATAAGTAATATATTAAGTTTATAATAAAATAAAAATAATTTATAATAAAAAGTATAATAATAGAAACTCTATTTAAGAATTTAATTTTAAAATTTTTTATAGATCTTATTACTTAATATTTAAGAGTTAATAATAAATATAATAGCGATATGAGCGATAAAGTAATATGTTATTATAGATTAAATAGTTATAATAACTATCTTAATACTAAGAAATTAATTTTTTTTTTAAACTCCTTAAGCTTAGATTTAATATTAATATTATTATCTTTTTAATTATCTTTTTTATTTTAATCGCTATAGTTATTATAATCTCTATTTTTAAAAATTTAAGATTCTTTATAAACGCGCTTATACTTTAGCTATTTAAGATATTTCTTAATAAAATAAAAGTTCTTATTATAGATAATATAGAATTTATAAATTTATATTTAGATATAAGTAAAGGCCTATGAATTAAATTTATAAAGTTAGATTTTTCTAAGTTAAATCGAATTTTAGCTCTAGCTCTAAGTTAAATCGAACTCTAATCGCTTATTATTACTACTATAAAATTAATTTAATCTATATAATATATAGATATATATGTGCGGAGAGAGGCGCGCTAAGATCTAATTAGAAAGGTATATTAAGTATAAAAAATTAATTCGTAATAATTATCTATAAAAAATAGAGAAAGACTATATTCTTATAATAAGAAGTATTAAAATACTAAAAAAAAATAAAGATAACGTGTTAATTAGTAGTATAAATTCTATATTATCTCTTATCGTAGTTAAATCTTTCGAATAATAAGATAGCTATAGATATCGAATGATTTTAATTCGTCTAAATATATATCGTTCGATGTCTCTTCTATAGAGATCTAATTGACTATAATCGTCGTAGTAGATTCTCCTCTTATAACGTTATTATAGTGATATATTATATTAATATAGTGGGGGGATGATAGGCCAAGTTACAGTGGTGTTCTCCGCTTGCTAAGTAATAATTTAACGTGGGATCTTAGAGAGCTGAGCCGTGTTCCTAACGATGATGGCCTTATTGCCGCTTGGTTTCTCCGCAGTATTCTCTATAGTGTTCTCTATAGTATTCTCTATAGTGTTCTCCGCATTTGCCTATTGTAGTTTCTTCTTTTACTTCTTCTTCTATAGAATATTAGACTAAATAACTAGCTAAGTAGCTAACTAAGTAAATAATTAATATAACGTAAAATCTTAAAGAGCTAAGCCGTATTCTTAACGATAGTAACTTTTATTACTACTTAGTTTCTTTATAGTATTCTCCGCATTTATCTATTATAGTTTCTTCTCTTACTTCTTAATATAGTAAGAATAATAGACTAAGTTATAGTAATATTTTTAACTTACTAAATAATAATTTAATATAAAATCGTAAAGAGTATATAACGTGAAATCTTAGAGAGCTAAGTCGTATTTTTAGTGCTAAAGACCTTATTATCGCTTAATTTCTCTATAGTATTCTTTATATTTATCTACTATATTAACTTCTCTTATACTAATTAAGTAGATTAATATAAGATCGTAGAGAGTAGATCTATTATATTACTACTGCTCATAATTATCTTTATAATATTCTTTATAATATTCTCCGTAGTATTCTCCGTAATATTCTTCGTATTCGCTTATTATAGATCCTTCTCTTATTTAATTAAGTGCGAGAATATTGAGAGTAAATATATTTATATTAGTAGAATTAATAGAATTAGTAGAATAATAAAAGAAGAATAATTATATAAATAGGTGAAAGAATTATTATTCGATTTCGAACGCGTTTAATATAACTATAATATTTAAATATTAATTTAATCTATCTATCGCTGGCTTAAAAGAAGTATATAAAAAAGAACGTATTTATTTAGACTCTTTTTAAGAGTTTTTTAACGCGTTTATAAATAGTAGTAAATAGCTATTAAGCTCGCTTATAGCCTTAATTATTAATAGTAACGAATTTGTTAAGAGATAATCTAGAAGTATTAATAGAGACTCTAAGAGGCGAGTAAAAGGGGTATATATATCTAAACCGAACGCGTTTAATATAATTATAATATTTAAATATTAGTTTAATCTATTTATCGCTAATTTAGAAGAAGTATATAGAGAAGAATATATTTATTTAGACTCTTTTTAAGAGTCTTCTAAACGCGTTTATAAGTAGTAATAAATAGCTATTAAACTACGGCCTCGATTATTAATAATAGCAAATTTATTAAGAGATAGCTTAAGAGCATTAATAAGGGATTTAAAAGACGAGCGAAAGAGATATATATCTTAGATACTTAGTAATATTTAGACGAGGGGTATCGAAGGCGAATTTATTTATAATTAATAGATTAGTAGAATTATAGAAGAAGAATAATTATATAAATAAGTGAAAGGATTATTATTTAATCTTGAACGCGTCTAATATAACTACTATAATTATTATATTTAAATATTTATTTAATTTATTAATAGTAGATTAAACTTTATTATTTTTATAGCGTTAGAAAGCGTAATACTAAGCTTTATAATTTATTAAATTATAAAGAAATAGTATTCGTAGAGAGCTAATTATTTCAGAGAATAAGACTTCTATTTATAGATTTTTGTAGATTTTTAATAATTACGAACGCTAATTTATTTACCCGCGATATCTAATTAAAAAGCGTAGATCTAACGAATTTATAATTAACTATATATACAAATTCAAGATTTTCTAATTTAGCTCTATCTTATTCTTTTATATATACTAATAAGAGTTAATAGAATTAATATTATTTTAAATATAATATTTAATTAATATAGACGTTATAGAAATAAGAGTATAAATATCTATTTCGATATAAATAGTTATTATATAAATATTAAAAAATTTAATAATAATAGTAGAATTAAAGATAATATTAAATTATTATATTTTAATATAGACTAGCATAAATTTAAAAGATTTATTTTTATTATAAAAGTTATAATTTTAATTATAAATCTTATAATACTAAATATATTGTTTATCTAAGCTCTTATAAAAGTAATAAATTTTCTAATTCTTATTAATAGTAAAGAGAAATTTCTTAAATAAGCTATTAATCTTATATAATAAATTAATAAATTAATTAATATAGATTTATAGCTTATTTTTATAGATAATAAGATTAAGAGACTTTAATCTTTAAATAATAAAGCTAAAAATATCTAATTCGCGAAATTTATATTCTTTTAAATTCTTTTAAATAATTATAATATTAATAAAGCTCTTAATAAGATTACGCGAGTTATTTTTATAGCGAGTCTTTATTATAATATAGAGTTTATAATATACTCTAATCTATATTATAATATCTATATTAATAATAATTTTAAAGATATTTTTTATAAATTACTATTTAATTATAGCTCTTATAATAATTACTAAATAAGAGATTAATTAAATTATATTAATTTTAATATAATATTAAAGATTTAATAGAATAAAGAAATCTTATATATTTCATTTTTATTTATAATAATTAAAAGTGTTTATAAATATAAGAATTTAATAAAGTTAATTTAAATTAATTAAAAGCTTAATATCGATATATTTAGATATAATACTATTTATAAAGAATTAATTTAATTTTTAAAACTTAATAAGATAAAGCTTTAGTAAAAGCTTAAATTTAAAAATAAGATTTATAATATAGTAAGGCTTAATAAAGTAAATAGAATAAATAATATTAATAAAATTAGCTTTACTATAAATTTAAAGAGCTCTTTATCTAAAATTAACTCTAATAATAATTTAAAAGTAAATTAATCTAATATAATAATAAAACTAACGCGAGAAATTAAAATATACTCGCTATTAATATTATTTATATTTAAAATATTTATAATTATTTAAAGCGTATAAAGAAAATCTTATTAAGCTCTAAAATTAACTTAATATAATTTAAAGCGTTATTTAAAAAGAAATCTTATATTATAATTTATAATATAATTAATAATACTTTAAAGAGATAGACTTTAATTTATAGATATTAGAGAAAAATCTAATATAAATATATAATAACTTAATAGAATATTATTTCTCTTTATACTTAAGAGAGAGTTTAATTAAATTCTATTTTTTATACTATTATTACGATTATCTTAATTACTTTCTATTATATTTATAATATAATATTATTTATTAATTAACTCTTTTATTAAAAAAATTAATTAAGATCGAGTATAAGATTACTCGTAATTTCGCTTCGCTCGCTTATTAAATTTAATTAAAGCTTCTTTATAAAATCGTTTTATTTTTATAAATATAGAGAATAATTATTTTTCGATCGCTATATTAAAGAGTAATTTTTCTTTATATATTAATATACTTAGCACGCGAGATATAGATTTTTTTTTTAGCGTTATATCGTTGTCTTAGACTAAATTTTAATCTTTATTATAAAAATTATATAATAAGATATTAAAGTTTAATTACTTATTATTAATTTTTAATATAGCGAAATATAAGAATAGGAATATATTATCTCTTATCTTTAGCGTATTTTATTTAATATAAAAAAATTAATAATATTTTAGTAATTATAGTAATTATATAACGAAAAGATATAGGCGTATAATATTCTATTACGATATATAATAGCTTTAATTAATATATATAAAAGAATAAGATAGAGCTAAGCTTGAAAACCTTGAATTTATATGTATAGCTAATTATAAATTCGAGTTCTATACGCTTTTTAGTTAGATCGGCTAAATTAGCCCGATCGCCCTCCCACGCCTCTCTTATTAAAAATTTATATATAGAAATTTTATACTTTAAAGTACTTAGCTTATAATATATATAATTACTTTATAATTCCTTAAATTATAAAGCTCGCTTTACGCTTTTTAACGCTATAAAAATTATAAAGTTTAATCTACTATTAATAAATTAAATAGATATTTAAATATTATAATAGTTATATTAGACGCGTTCGAGATCGAATAATAATTCTTTTATCTATTTATATAATTATTCTTCTTTTACTATTCTATTAATTCTATTAATTCTATTAATATAAATATAATTATCTCGTCTAAAGATTACTTAACGTTTTAAATATATATACTTCTTTTACTCGCCTTTTAAAGCCCTTACTAATATTTCTAGACTATTTCTTCGCGAATTTACTATTACTAGTAATCGAGGCCGTAGTTTAATAACTATTTATTACTATTTATAAACGCGTTAAAAAGCCTTTAAAAAGAGCTCGAACGGATTTATAGCTATTATTCTCCTTAATATACTCCTCTTAAGCTAGCGATAATACCTTTTAACTTAGCGATACTATCTTTTAAAACGCGTCTTCCTCCTCTATTTATTCTTTATTATTCTATTTTAAAACCTCTTAACGCGTATTAGATCTTAAATATTATTAAGAAAAAGCTTTTAAATAAGAGAAAGATATTATCGAAAATCGTTTATTGCGAGATCTATTAATAGACTTCTTTAATAATAACTCTTTTAATAATTTACGTTTTTTTAGTCTTTATTTAAATTCTATTTAATCTTTAAAAAGGCTCGCTAGTTATATCGCGTGTTATTTATATATAATAAAGCTTATATAATATAATTTAAAAAGTTTAACTTACTATTAATAGATTAAATTAATATTTAAATATAATAATTATATTAGACGCGTTTAAAATTAAATAATAATTCTTCTATCTATTTATATAATTATTATTTTTTTATTTCTTTATTAATTCTATTAATTCTATTAATATAAATATATTTATTTTTAATATTTTTATATTTAGTTATATAAGAGAAGAAGCTATAATAAACGAATATAAAGAATTTTATAGAGAATATTATAGAGATAGTTATTAGTAGTAATAATATAATAGATTTACTCTTTATAATCTTATATTAATCTATTTAATTAGTATAAAAGAAGTTAATATAATAAATAAATATAAAGAATATTATAAAGAAATTAAATAATAATAAAATTTCTAGTATTAAGAATATAGCTTAGCTCTTTAAAATATTACGTTATATACTCTTTACGATTTTATATTAAATTATTATTTAATAAGCGAAGAATATTACTATAACTTAGTTTATTATTCTTACTATATTAAGAAGTAAAAGAAGAAATTATAATAGATAAATATGAAGAATACTATAAAGAATACTATAAAGAATATTACGGAGAAATTAAGCGATAATAAAGCTTTTAATATTAAGAATACGGCTTAGCTCTTTAAGATCTCACATTATATACTCTCTATAATTCTATATTAAATTATTATTTAATAAGCGAAGAATATTACTATAACTTAGTCTATTATTCTTACTATATTAAGAAGTAAGAGAAAAAACTATAATAGATAAATGCGAAGAATACTACGGAGAAATCAAGTGGTAATAAGATTACTATCGTTAAGAACACGGCTTAGCTCTTCAAGATCCCACGTTATATACTCTCTACGGTTCTATATTAAATTATTACTCCGAAACGATATATATTTAAATGAATTAAAATCATTCGATGTCTACAGCTATTTTATTATTCGAAAAATTTCACTGCGGTAGAAGATATTATAGAATTCATATTACTAATTAATACGTTATCTCTATTTCTTTTCGATATTTTAATACTTCTTACTATAAGAATATAATCTTTCTCTATTTTTTATAAGTAATTATTACACCTTTCTAATTAGATCTTAGCGCGCCTCTCTTCGCATATATATATCTATATACTATATAGATTAAATTAATTTTATAGTAGTAAAAGTAGGTTAAAAACGTATAATAAGCGATTAGAGTTTGATTTAACTTAGGGCTAGGGCTAAAATTCGATTTAACTTAAAAAAATTCAACTTTATAAATTTAATTTATGGGTCTTTACTTGTATTATATAATTAAATATAATATATTTTAATTTACTTAAAATTATTTTATATTAAAAATAATATAAGAGTTTATACGCTAAATTATTAATATAATATATTAATATATTAATAATTTTAATATAATTCCTCTTACTCGCGATCTTTATTCTTTTTATTAAAAGCGTATTCGGCGTATATTATCTAATTAGAATAATTATCTTAAGATAAAAAATATTTATATTATAAAGATTAATAAAAGAGATTTTCCGCGATTATAATTATTATTATTTAATAAATATTAATATAATAAATACGCTAAAAGTAGTTATAGCTATAATAGATAATAGATAAATTATAAAATAATTAAAATAGTTACTAGATAAAGCTTAAGCTTATAATCTATTAAAATATAGAATAGAATATTTAATTATATTTAACTAAAGAGTTCTATAAAAGAAAAGAGCGACTAGATATAAATATATTAAGATATATTATATAATTATATTATATAATCGCCAAGACGCTAAGAGTTACATAATTCGAATTTCAATAAAGATTTTTTAGTAGTTTTTAAATTAGGAGTTTAATAGCTTATATTTTAAACTTTAATATCTATATTTAGATATCGTGTTTCACGTATTATATAATTTATATTCTATATTTAATAATTTAATATCGAGATAAATAATTTTAAAGTATAAAAAATATAGCGGAATTTTCTATAACGAGCGTTTATTTAGTAAATATTTATAAGTTTTATTATTTTATAATTTAGATAAATATATTCTTTACTATTAAGATAAAAATCTTTAAAATAAATTATCTTTATTTTATATTAATTAAATATTATAATTTTAATTTAGAAGTAAGATAATTTCTTCGCGAATTAATTATCGAATTTTATTAAATTATTTTATACGTTTAATATATATAATATAATATTTCTTACTTTTAATATTAGAAAGTTTTATAATATTTATAATTATAAATAGTTTAAAATAGAAAATATTTAGAATAAAATTAATTTAAAAGATATAGAAGTTTTTTATTATAGTAATATACGCGAATATTTTGATTTATCTATATAAAAGTTAATATAAAAATATTTTATTTAAGCGAATAAGCTTTTTCGCTTTAATAATAATAAAGTTATTAACTTTAAATACGATTTAATATTTAAATTCTTTATATTTTAATAATTAATATTCTAAATTTATTTTAAATTTATTTTTAATATAGTTAATATCTTAATATAATAAATTTAAAAAGAAATAAAATATATTTATTTATAAAGCTTAATTTTTAATATTATTATAATTTAATATTATAAAAAAAGATTATATTTAATTTATTATAATTAATTTAATATATCTATTATAGTATTAAAATAAATAAATTATTATATTTAAGATTAATAGATTAAAACGATTAATCTAATTTTCTAATAAATCTTTTATTAAAATAATTTAAGATAATAAGTTTTTTATATAATTTATTCTCTAAAATAATTAATTTTAACTTACTCTTTATATTCTTCTATTCTCTTTTAAAAAATAATAATTATTATTTAAATAATATTAAATATTAAATATAGATTCTCTATAGCTCTATTATTAATTTTAATTTAAAATATTAAATTAAATTAATAAATATAAAGCGAAATATTTAATAAACGCTTTTTTTTAGATAATAATATTTTAATAATATCGCGATAGTTTATATATAAAATAGATATCTTAAAGTCTTTAGATATTTAAATTAATAGAGTATAATAATTATTATTAAAATAATCTCTTATCGATACTTATCTTCTCTAAAAAAGATTATTAAATTATTCGAAGTTATATACTCTTATATTATTTTAATAAAATATAATCTAGTATAAATATTTAATCTATTTATAAAAGTTTAAAATATATATTTTTTTTTAATAACGTTTTTTCTATAGTAAAAGACTTCGTAAAATTTTTATATTTTAAGCGCTTTATCTTTTATATCTTATAATTTTTAAATATATTAAAAATATCTAACTTATTATTAAAATTTTATTAAAATTTTATTAATATTATATCTTTAGATAAAATAGATTTCTTTTTATATTTAAATTTTAATAATATAATAAGAGCGATATATTAAAATAGTTTTTAAAATAATTTTTTTAATTAATATAATAAGATAATTATATTATCTCTATTTTCGCTAATTATATTATAAATTAAAATAATAATATTACTTTTTATTATATAAATATAATATTATATAATAGAATTTATAATATTATACTCTAAATTTAAAAAAATAATATTCTCTATAATTTTTAAAAAGAGTAATATTACTTATTTTAAATATAATTATATTCTTAAAAGTAATAATATAATAATAAAGATTTTTATATATTTCTATATTTAATAGCTTTATAAATAATAAATAGAAGATAATAATTTATCTTAATCTAAAAAAAAAAAGAGTTTAATTATATAAACTTTAGTATTTTCTACTATAAGAATAATCTTAATTAAAATTTATTAAACTTACTTTATTATACTAGCGAACTTCGAATATATTATATTAATTAAATTATTTTAAATAAGATTTAGAGAAAATAAGATTTTAATAAGAGAAATCTACTTTAAATTTATTTCTAGCGTTTTTAAATAATTAATAAAATTAGATAACGACTTCGCTTTTAATTTCTTATATAAAATTCTTTAATAAAAGTATTTATTAAATTTAATATTAAATATTAAATTTAATTTAAATTTTTTAGAGATTAGATATTTTATATAATCTCGATTTATTAGTAAAAAGCTAAATTCTAAATTTTATATTTATTACTTTATATTCTTAATAAATACTATTATATAAATATATATTATATAGGTACTCTACTTTATTAATCTCTATTAGAATTTTTTTAATTAATTTTATTATTTTAGATTTAATAACTTTAATAATATCTATAAATTTATTTTTATAAGATTTTAAAATAAATAATAAAATATTAGTTTTTCTCTTTTTTTCGCGCTAGTTTAATCTTATAATAATAATATATATTTTAAGAATTAATTTATATATATTTTAATATAATTTAAATATATTTATAAAAATAAGAAGAGATATATTAATATAAGAAGATTTAGAGAAGTTAAAAAGATAATATCGATTATAAATTAGAAATATTAATTTATTATAATAAGAAGAGTAAAATTATAAAGCGTTTATTAATTTAATTTAAATATTATAAATATTTTTTATAATAAAGCGAGTTTTATAAATAGCTAGCTTTCTATTTAATTTTATATTTAAATTCTTATAATAATAATTATAATATATTTCTATTTTTAAAAATTAATTTAATTTTAGATAATATAATAAAATTTATTTTTTAAAAGAAATAATTCTAGAGTTATAGATTATAAAGAAATTAAATAATTTAATTAATTTAATTTAAAGCGAGATAAGAAGTAAAGAGAATTAATAATAAGCTTTACTATTTTTAGAGAAATTATTATCTTAATAAAATCTTTTTTAATTCTAAAAACTCTATTAAGATAGAATTTAATATTTATTATAATTAAATAATAATAATTTAGCTTTTTATAATAATAATAAATTAAATTAAATAGAAGAATTATAAAAGAGTTATTATAATTTTTAGTATAATCTTTAAAATATATTTTTATTAATATCGTCTATATTATAGAATAATGGAGTTCTATTAATTTATTTATAAAATAAATTATTTTAATATATATCTTTATACGAAAATTAGTAGATAATAGAATAATCTTAAAAAGATATAAAGAGTTAATAAATATATATTTTCTTAATTAGTATAAAAAACGCTTTTAGAATTTTAAATAAATAGTTTTTAAAGTATTATAGCTATCTTTTAATATTATAATTTAATAAATAATAGCTATACTTTAATATATTTCTTAATAATAAAAATAGGTTTTAATAGATTTTTTAGAATCTTTAAGTTTTTTAATAAATTAAATATTTTTAATAAGCTTTATTAATTTTATCTATTTTATTTAATTATTTAATACTATAATTCGAAAGTTATTATAAAGATTTTTAACTTTATAAAAACTCTCTTATAGAAAATCTTTTTAGAAAGATTAATTATAAAAGAGCGTTTTAATAATAATAATCTACTTATAATCTACTTATATAAATTACTCTTAAATATTAACTCGTTAAAATTATTTTTAAAATTATTTTTAAAGTTTTATATTAGTATTTTTAAAGAAGTAAGAATTAAAAACGAATTTAATAAAAGTAATAGAAAATCTTCTTTATTATTAGATTCATTTTTTTAAATTTAATATAATATTTAAATTATTATTTAATATAATATTTTTAATAATTTAATAAAGATTATTTATTATAATAATAATTTTTTTTTTAAAATTAATAAATATTTAAAGTTAATTAATAAATTAAAATATAATTTTATATATTTATATTTATTTTATTATTTATAACGTTTTTTAGCGCTTTAGAATACTTATTAATATTATCTTTTTTAAGATATTTTAAAGATATAATCTTATTTAGACTTTTTTATTTTATCTAAATCTTTTCTTTTATTATTATTTTCTACTATTTTCTAATATAATTATCTTAAAAAATAATAAGTTTAAAATTAAAACGTTAGAGATTTAGCGCTTATATATTATTATCTTACTATATATTCGCTAATTATAAGAGATATATATTATATAATATCGCGAGTTATATTAAAATATTTAGAGTAAATTAATTTAATAGATTAAGATTTTAATAAATTAAGAATTATAGAATAGATAGATATTAGAAATAAATAATAGCTATAAATTTAAAAAGATAAAAAAAGATAATTAATAATACGCTATTTTTATAAGAAGATAAAGAAATAGAGAAAAGTTTTAAGAAAATAGATAAGTATAAAAATATCTTAAAGATAATTAATTTTATTATAATAGATATTTAAGCTTATTACTTAATTAAATAATAGCTTTTTTTTTAGAATATTATTATTATTTAATTAGTTAAATTTTTATTAATATTATTATTAAGAGAAATAAAAAGATTATCTATTTATTTAATATTAATTTTTTTTATAAAGCTTAATTCTATTATTTATAGAATAATATTATTATTATTAATACTTCGCTATATTATATAAACGTATTTATTAAATCTCTAAATTATTATCTAGTTTTAGATATTATATAACTAAATTTTTTAAATTTTTTAAATATTCTAATTAATTTATTCTAATATCTATTAATAAAATTTTTAAATCTTCTTTAACTATATAAATATCTTATTATTATAAAAGTAATTAATCTTAAAATTTAGAGATTAAATTTAAAATCTCGCTTTTACACTATAAAAAGCTTTTTATAAAAAAAAATTCTTTAAATCTAATTTTTAGAATATTAAATAATTTTATAAAATGTTTTAGATTAAAGTATAGCGATATTCGATTTATATAAAATATAGGATAATATTATTAGCGAAGAAAAGATAGTTAATTTTTTAATATTTTCGAAATATTAAAATCGCTAAGTTCGCTTTTTTGATAATTATTATTATAGAAAATCTATAATTCGAGAATTAGTCTATTTATATTATTTATTATTCTCTATAATCTTTTACTTTTTTTATTCTTTTTATTTATTTTAATAATAATAATAATAATTTATTTATTTATTACGATATATAATAAGTTTTTTAAAATATTTAATTTAAAATAAATTAAGAGAATAAATATATAATTCTAGTTTATTTTTATAAACTCTTTATCTAAATTTATTTTAAAGAAAGATAGTTTTTTAGCTCGCTAATATAAAGAAATTTAAAATATATAAACTCTTTAAAGTAGAGTTAAATTATTAAGAAATTATTATATTAAATAATATAGAATAAAGTAAGAATAGAAATAAGAGATTTAATAAATTAAAGTTTATAAAGAATAAATAAGAATTAAATTTTCTTTTTCTAAAATATTAATATTTTTAATATATAATATTTAAAGCGATAATATTCTAGAAAGAAATAAAATAAATAAAGAGCTTAATATTATTATATATTAAAAAGAAATTTTTAAAAAGAGTATTAAATAGATATTTAGAATATTTAAGTTGAAGTTTAAATAAGATAATATATTATTTATATCTAAGATTAATAGCTTATTATATTTTATTAATAATATTTAAATTAAATTTAATAAGCTTTTATATAATTATCGAGTTATATATCTTATATATTTTAATTTAAATAAAATTATATATATTATTAGATTTATTTAAAAAGATAATATTAAATAATATAATTAAGAATAAATTAAGAGTAAATATCGCTTTAATTAAAATAATATAAATTAGAAAATTTATTTTATTTTAAATATAATTATAAATATAATTTATTTTAATATTATTTTTATAATTTATTTATTAATTAATTTTTATATATAGATTAAAATTATAAACTTTTTAAAGAAGAATATAATAAGTATTTTAGCTATTATTATAAAATTTTAAATTTTAATATATTAATTTATAAATAAATATTTATCTAATTCTTTTATCTAGATTTTTAATTTTTTTAATAATATTATCAATATATCTAAATTAGATAAAATTAATAAAAAATAATACTTATATTTTAAAAGTAAATTAAATCTAAATATTTATTTTTAATATTTTAATATTAATCTTTTTATAAGATATTTAATTAATTTTCGATATTAGAGTTAAGCTATATATAAATTAATTTTAAAATAAAAATAAAAATATTAAATCTTTTAATTCTTATAATAATCTACTTTTTTAAATAAATAAAATAAATTTTTTATCGAAGTATAATACCTTAGAGGAAATACACGATTGGGGTATGTCACGTGACTGTACTATCAACTCGATATTTGTTATAACTTTCAATCAACTTTCAATCAACGTCTCATTGATATTAGGATTTCGATAACATTAAATTATTCGATATTCGAAATTAATGAATAATTATTTCGTAATTCCCTTATTATATATTAAGGTTTATACTAATTCGAGTATCTCGCTTCGCTTATAATAGCCTATTCATCAACGTCACGTGATTTATTTTTCGATTTTTGGATTTTTCTCGAAATTTGATATATAAGTAAGATATATAGCCCTATAGGGCTGTGGGACTTAGAGAAATTTTCGAAAAACTTTATATATTACCGCTAGCCATTAATTCTCTACTAGTAATATATTAATGTATTACTTTATAGCGTAGTATTGAAATAATAACAAATCGATATCTCTTTCATATTCCATTAACTGTCCATTAACTATCCATTAATAATAAATTTGACTGAATCTACTATAAATAGAAAATTTTATATAACTCTATTCGACATACGTTATATAGAACGTAAAATCTGAATGTATCCGGTGTGTAGTCCTTATTATACAAATCGTATAATTATAGCTAATGACTTATTAATTTTCTATTAATAGTAAATACCCATGTGTAGTAGCTCCCGTAAGGTAGCTATTAAAATAAGAATTTTATTATATTAAAGAGTAAGTAATAATATAATAATAGAGTAGAGGATAAATTAGACTTCTTAAATAATAATCTAAATTATTATTTTAAAAAAATATTATTATTATTTTTTTAATATATTAAAAAATTTAATAATATCTTTATTAAAAGAAAGTAGACTATATATTAAATATTTATTACTATTTAAAATTTATATTTTATTATCTCTATATATATTTATTTATCTAGATTTATAATTTATTATCTATCTCTACTTTATATATATTATATTTTTAAAAAAATATAATTTATTAAGTTATTTAAAAGTTTATAATAAATAAAGAATTAAAATTAAAATTTATTTTTATAATAATAATATCTTAAAATATAATAGATAAATTATATTTTATAATTTAAGTAGAGTATAATATTAAAATAATTTTTCTATTTTTAAGCTATTTATTTAATATATATATATTAAATAATTTATAATAATAAAATAATAAAGAAAGAGTATTTTTTTAAACTTTTTAAAAAGTTATAATATCTTTTATATATATAATTATTTTAATATTTTAGCTATATCTTTATTATAAAATAAATAAAATTAAAATTCATTATAAAATATTAATAAAATTAATCTTAAATTCTAAAGAATAATTATTAAATAATATTAAGTATAAATAGAAATATATAAATTTAATATAAGATAATAGCGATAAGATAAGTTATTTATTTACTTTATTTTATTATATACTATTATAATTTTTTTTAAATTCTACTTTACTATATAAAAATCTAAATTAATAAAATAAAATTTAAAATCTTATAACTTTTTAATTATTTTTAATTTTAATTTTATATTATATAGACTACTTAAACTCTATAAATTTTATAATATTTTTATATTAATTAAATAATAAGTAATATAATATATTAGATATTATATATATTAATTTAAAATAATATTTTTTATTTTAAATTCTAGCGTTAATATTAATAAGCTTTATTACTTATTTAATAAATTAGCTAATTATACTATAAAGCGCTTTTTTAAAAATATAAATATTATAATAATTAATATATTTATTAATAATATATTTATTTATTTATTTACTATTTTTAGCTCTTTAAAATTATAAAATTAAATAACTAATTTATAATATAGTAATAATTTTAATTTTTCAAAGAATATTATTTTTTCGTTTTATATCTTAATTTTTATTTAAGATAATATAAAATTTAATAATATTATTTAAAATAAAGTATATAAGATTAAGTTTATTTTATATAAGAAGAAGATATAAATATTAATATTAGAGAATAAGATTATAGAGTTAAAAAGAGAGGAAAAGTAATAGATTTTAATAAAGAGTAAGTATAATAATATTTAAGTAAATTACGAATTAATTAATATTAATATTTTAAATATATTAGAGATAAAGCTAATTATATTATAGGCGAGATTTTTAATTAAATTTTAAAAATATCTTTAAAGCTAAATTACGTTATTTATATAATTTTTTTAAAATAAAATATTAATATTAATATTAATATTATGAAATAGATACTTTATATTAATTATAATAAGAGATTAAATAATAATTATAATAGCTAATATAGCTATCTAATAAGAAGATAGCGTAAAAATATCTTAAATAAATCTATTCTCTAATATTTTTAGATATAAAGAAGAATTAAAAAAAGTCTAAAATATAAAGAATAATTAATATATTTTTATCGTTAAACTTAATAGATAAGTATTCTATTAATAGAATTCTATTCTTATATCTATAAGTCTTATATTACTAATATATTTATATTTTCTAATCTTATTTAAAATCTAAAAAAATTATAATATCTTATTATTATTATTTAAACTACTTTTTAGCTTAAACGCTATTTACAATAGTGAATATTTAAATTAACTATATTATATACGTATTATATAATATTAATTTACACTTTTTACCGCCTATATTTATCGATATTATAATTATAAATACGCTATTTCGATAAGTATTATTTTTCTTTATTAACGATCTATTAATTTACTATTAATAAAACGATTTTATAAAATATTTAAGATCTCTTAAAACTATCTATTCTAGATATTAAGCTATTAATAATACTTTTAATTAGATATATCTTTAATAAGAACGTAGTATATATAATATATTAATAGAAATTCGAAAAATGGATATTAAGTCAATAAGATATGTTTCTTAACTGTGTGAGTAGGGAAGGTTAGCCGAAAATTCTCAAAGTGCGTATTTACTCTAAGGTATATAAATTTAAGATTTTATAGCTTAGCTCTATCTTATTCTTTTATATATACTAATTCTAGAAAAGCCTTTAATATAGCTTATTATTCTCTTATATATATAAATATTACTTAATAATATATAATTAGTTATTATAATTAAATTATCGAATAAGCTCTTCTACGAATTTTCTCTTAATAAAATTCTTAATCTTATTATATTATTCGAATTATTATAATAGATATATACTATTACTAGAATTAAAGCTATTAATATAATAAGCTTCGTTTAAATATCTTAGAAGTTTTATTATAATTATAAATATTAATTTATATACTTTAGAAAGAGAGATAAGATACTCTTATATCTATATAAAGATTACTTTATCTTATAATTTATTAATATTATTAAAATAGATAAGATTAATTAATACTATATTAACTCTTTTAAAGTTATTATTAAAATAAATAAGTAAACTTATTATCTCGATATATTTAATTATTAAAAAGTTTATTTTATATTCTCGATAGTATAGCTAGAATTATAATCTACTAATATTAATCTTTTTTATAAACTACTATTTAAAGAGCTTAATTCTATTTATATAAAAGGCGATATTAATAATTATAAACTATATAAGCTATAATCCTTATTTAATAAGTATATTAAATATCGCGATAAGAATTAATTAGTCGAATACCTAGTACGTTAGAAAGAATATAGTTTTAAGTATAATTAATAGTATAATGTTAAGTAGCTAGACGATACTTCGAAATTAATAAAAGACTATAAGATTGCTATATCGCTAGAGTTATAGCTACTACCTTCGCTATTAAAGTTACTATCTCCGCTATTAAAGTTATAGCTATTATCTTCGCTATCAAAGCTACTATCTTCGCTATTAACGACGTATTTATAGAAGTCTTTTATAATTAATTATTCTACTATAATAATACTATAGAAGTTTTCTATAATTAATTATTTTATTATAATAGCATCTCTATTATTAATAAAGTTTTTAAAGTTTATTATAAAGATTGCGATTATAATACTTAAAAGAAAGAAATTAACTATATAAGAGCTTATTATTATATTTACTTACTTTATAATAACTTATATAATATTCTTTACTTATATATATAACGTAGTTACTATAAGCTTTCTTTTTATTTATAATATATTATTATAGTAAGCTATCGCGGTTATATAAGTATATGATTTTATCTATCTTTATATCTACTATCTTACGAAAGCTACTATATATGAAAATTTACTATTAATAGAAAATTAATAAATTATTAGCGATAATTATACGATTTATATAATAAGAACTATATATCGAATATATTTAGATTTTACGTTTCATATAACGTATATCGAATAGAGTTATATAAGATTTTCTATTTATAATAGATTTAGTTAAATTTATTATTAATAAATAGTTAATAAATAGTTAATAAAATATAAAAGATATATCGATTTATTATTATTTTAATACTACGCTATAAAGTAATATATTAATATATTACTAGTAGAGAATTAATGGCTAGCGATAATATATAAAGTTTTTCGAAAATTTCTCTAAGTTCCACAGCTCTATAGAACTATATATCTTACTTATATATTAAATTTTAAGAAAAATCGAAAAATCGAAAAATAAATCACGTGACGTTGATAAATAGGCTATTATAAGCGAAGCGAGATACTCGAACTAGTTTAAATCTTAATATATAATAAGGAAATAACGAAATAGTTATCTATTTATTTCGAATATCGAATAATTTAATATTATCGAAATTCTAATATTAATAAAAAGTTAATTGAAAGTTAATTGAAAGTTATAATAAATATCGAGTTAATAGTATAGTTACGTAGTATACTCTAATCGTATATTTTCTCTAAGATAAGAAGATATCTTAATAAGAATCTTAGCTTAGTATTATAAGTAGTTACTTCTTAATAGAAGAATAATTATCTTTACTATATACTACTTATTATATTTATATTTTCATATTAGTATATATAAAAGAATAAGATAGAGCTAAGCTTAAAAATCTTAATTTTATATATATAGTTAATTATAAATTCGAATTTTATACGCTTTTTAATTAGATCGGCTAAGTTAGCTTAATAGCTCTTTCGCGCCTCTCTTATTAAAAATTTATATATAGAAATTTTATACTTTAAAGTACTTAGCTTACGATATATATAGTTACTTTATAATTCCTTAAATTATAAAGCTCGCTTTACGCTTTCTAATGCTATAAAAATTATAAAGTTTAATCTACTATTAATAAATTAAACTAATAAATTAAATTAATAAATTAAATTAATATTTAAATATTATAGTTATATTAAACGCGTTCGAAATTAAATAATAATTCTTTTATCTATTTATATAATTATTTTTCTTCTATTACTTTATTAATTTTATTAATTTCATTAATATAAATATAATTATCTTCGATATCCCTTATCTAAAGATTACTTAATATCTAAAATATATATATCTCTTTTATTTATCTTTTAAAGCCTCTATTAATACTTTTAAATTACTTCTTCGCGAATTTATTATTATTAATAATTAATCTTATAAGCGAGTTTAATAACTATCTATTATTACTTATAAACGTATTAAAAAATCTTTAAAAAGAGCTTAAATAAATATATTCTTCTCTATAGTTTTTTTTAAGCTAGTGATAATACTTTTTAATCTAGCAATATTATCTTCTAAAACGCGTTTTTTCTCTCTATTTATTCTTTATTATTTTATTTTAAAATCTCTTAACGCGTATTAGATTCTAAATATTATTAAAAAGAGACTTTTAAAAAGAGAGAGAGGCGATCGAAAATTCTCTATTATAAGATCTATTAATAGATTTCTTTAATAATAACTTTTTTAATAGCTTATATTCTTTTAACTTATCTTTTAATCTTTATTTAAATTTTATTTAATCTCTAATAAAGCTTACTAGCTATATCGCGCGTTATCTATATATTATAAAGTCTATATAATATAATTTAAAAAGTTTAACTTACTATTAATAAATAAAATTAATATTTAAATATAATAATTATATTAGACGCGTTCGAGATTAAATAATAATTCTTTTATCTATTTTTATAATTATTTTTCTTTTATTATTTTATTAATTCTATTAATTTTATTAATATAAATATATTTACTCTTAATACTCTCGTATTTAATTAAATAAGAGAAGAATCTATAATAAATAAATATAAAGAATATTATAGAGAATATTATAGAGATAATTATTAATAGTAATAATATAATAGATCTACTTTTTATAATTTTATATTAATCTACTTAATTAATATAAGAGAAGTTAATATAATAAATTAATATAGAGAATACTATAAAGAAATTAAGTAGTAATAAGATTTCTAGTATTAAGAATACGACTTAACTCTTTAAGATCTTATATTATATATTCTCTATAGTTTTATATTAAATTATTACTTAGTAAGCGAAGAATACTACTATAATTTAATCTATTATCTCTACTATATTAAGAAGTAAGAGAAGAAATTATAATAAATAAATATAAAGAATATTACGAAGAATATTATAAAGAATATTACGGAGAAACTAAGTGATAATAAGATTATTATCATTAAGAATATAGCTTAGCTCTTCAAGATTCTATATTATATACTCTTTACGATTTTATATTAAATTATTACTTAATAAGCGAAGAGTATTACTATAATTTAATCTATTATTCTTATTATATTAATATAATATATTATTATAATAACGTTATAAGAGAAGAATCTACTATAACGATTATAGTTAATTAAGCCTCTATAGAAGAAATATCGAATAATATATATTTAAATGAATTGAAATCGTTCGATATCTATAGCTATTTTATTATTCGAGAAATTTTACTACGATAGAAGATATTATGAGATTTATATCACTAATTAATATATTATCTTTATTTCTTTTCGATATTTTAATACTTATTATTATTATAAGAATATAATCTTTCTCTATTTTTTATAAGTAATTATTATAAATTAATTCTTTATATTTAATATATCTTTTCAATTAAACCTTAGCGCGCCTCTCTTTATATATATATATCTATATATTATATAGATTAATTTAATTTAATAGTAATAGAAGTAGATTAAAAACGTATAGTAAGCGATTAGAGTTCGATTTAACTTAGAGCTAGAGCTAAAATTTCATTTAACTTAAAAAAATCCAACTTCATTTAACTTAGAAAAATCCAACCCCATGAATTTAATTCATAGGCCTTTACTTATTACTCTTATAAAAAGATAGATTAAAAGAATATAAGCTATTAAAAGAGTTATTATTAAAGAAATTTATTAATAAGTCTTATAATAGAGAATTTTCTATATTATCTTTCTCTTATTTAAAAGCTTTTTTTTAATAATATTTAAAATCTAATATACGTTAAGAAGCTTTAAAATAGAGTAATAAAGAACGAATTAGAAGGAAAAACGCGTTTTAAGAGATAATATTATTAAATTAAAAGGTATTATCGCTAACTTAGAAGAAGTATATAAAGGAAAATATATTTATTTAAGCTCTTTTAAAGAGTCTTTTAGCGTGTTTATAAATAGTAATAAATAGTTATTAAGCTCGCTTACGGCCTCGATTATTAGTAATAATAAATTCGTTAAAAGATAATTTAAGAGTATTAATAGAGACTTTAATAGATATCTTACGAAAGCTACTACATATGGGAATCTACTATTAATAGAAAATAGATAAGTTATTAGCGATAATAATACGATTTATATAATAAGGACTATATATCAAATATATTTAGATTTTACGTTCTATATAATGTATATCGAATAGAGTTATATAAAACTTTCTATTTATAGAGAATTATATTAAATTTATTATTAATGAATAGTTAATGAACAATTAATGAAATACGAAAGAGATATCGATTTATTATTATTTCATTACTACGCTATAAAGTAATATATTAATATATTACTAGTAGATAATTAATGAGTAGCGGTAATATATGAAATTTTTCGAAATTTTCTTTAAGTCCCACAGCCCTATAGGGCTATATATCTTACTTATATATTAAATTTCGAGAAAAATCGAAAAATCGAAAAATAAATCACGTGACGTTGATAAATAGGCTATTATAAGCGAAGCGAGATATCCGAACTAGTTTAAACCTTAATATATAATAAAGGAATTATTAAATAATCATCTATTTATTTTTAATATCGAATAATTTACTATTATAGAAAATTTAATATCAACGAAAAGTTGATTAAGCGTCGATTGAAAGTTATAATAGATATCGAGTCAATAATATAATTACGTGACATACTCGAATCGTATATTTCCTCTAAGGTAAGTAAAGAGATATATATATTCTATAGATCTAGTAATATAAAAGCGAGGAGTAAAAAGAATAAATATATTTATAATTAGTAAATTAATAAAATTATAGAAGAAATATAATTATATAAATAGATAAAAGAGTTATTATTCGATCTCGAACGCGTTTAATATAATTATAATATTTAAACATTAATTTAACTTATTAATAATAGATTAAATTTCATTATTTTTATATTATTAAAAAGCGTATACTAAGCTCTATAGTTTACGAAATTATAAAAAAATAATATTCGTAAAAAGCTGATTATTTTAGAGTATAAAACTTTTATATATAAATTTTTAAATAAAAAGGCTTAGAAGGGCTAGCGGGCTAATTTAGTCGATCTAATTAAAGAGTATAAATCTAATAAATTAATAATTAGCTATATATATAAACTTAAGATTTTCAAGCTTAGCTCTATCTTATTCTATTATATATACTAATAAGATATTTTATTAAGCTCTTAAGACGTTTTTATAGAATTATTATTACGTTTTCGTAATTTAGCGTAGCTTAGCCTAGCGTAACTTAGCGTCTTAACGTATAACTACTTTCTTCGTTTCTTTATAGCTTTCTAAAGAATTAATTAATTAATTAGAATCATATACAGAAACATCTTTCTTCTTCGTAAAACTACTTTCTCGAAATATATACTTACTTCTTATATCTATAATCTTAATAATTAATAGTAATATCGACTTTTCTATATTAACGTATTATTTCTTACTATTTCGTATTAGAGATTACTCTTATATTAAGAAGTTTTCTTTTATTAAAATAACACTTTCTATATTAAAAGACGTTCCTTTCTTTAAATTAAAAAATCTACTTTTTTAGAGAAAATCTATTTCTTCATTATAGGAAAGTTATTATTATATATTTATTAGTATATATAAAAGAATAAGATAGGACTAAGCTTAAAAATCTTGAATTTATATATATAGCTAATTATAAATTTAAGATTATTATATCTTTTAGCTAGACTAACTAAATTAGCTCGCTAGCTCTCTTAAGTTTTCTTATTAAAAATTTATATATAGAAGTTTTATACTCTAAAATAACTAGCTTTCTACGAATATTATTTCTTTATAATTTCATAAATTATAGAGCTTAGTATACGCTTTCTAACGCTATAAAAATAATAAAGTTTAATCTACTATTAGTAGATTAAATAGATATTTAAATATAATAGTTATAGTAGTTATACTAGACGCGTTTAAAATCGAATAATAATTCTTTTATCTATTTATATAATTATATTTCTTCTATATTTCTATTAATCTATTAATTATAAATAAATTCGCTCTCGATATCGCTTATCTAAATATTACTAAGTATCTAAGATATATATTTCTTTTATCTATCTTTTAAATCCCCTATTAATATTCTTAGATTATTCTTTAATAAATCTATTACTACTAATATTAATTTGAAAGTTATTTATTTTATTCGGCTATTTAGCTTAAGATAGCCGCCTTAATAAAGATACTCTATCTAGAAATCTATAGGAACTCGAACTTATAAATCACTCTCGTTTAAGTATATATAGAGTACTATATAAAGATCTTTATAGAGAGAGATTATATTAAATAACTCTATTAAATTAATATTAAATTAAATAAATTAGAGATAAAAGAGCGTAAGTAAAAAAATAAGAAATTATTTAAATAATAGATTTAGGCTCGTTAATTTATCTTAATCGCTAATATCGCTAATATCTATATTTTTATTCTTTATAATATTATCTAACTTCTTAATTATTTTTACTATTTTACACTTAATTTAATTTATTATTATAAGAAAATTGAATATTAAATAAATAAGGTCTTTATAAACCTTTATTTAATCGAGAAACTTATCTTAAAGATTCTTAAATATCTATATATTATACTTTTTAATTTAATATATCTTATAAAGATATAAAACTCGATCTATAAGAATTTACTTTTAAATTAAAGTTTAATAATAATTTTAAATAGTATCTAGAAATTAATATATAACTAGATCGCTAAAATTATATAAAAGATAACACTTTTATAGAGTTTAAATAATAATCTAATAGAGAATATTTTATTATCTCTTATTAATATTTCTTAGATTAAAATTAAATATTATAAAAGCGATTATCTTATTAATAATCTTTATCTTAGATATTAAATTAGAAATTAGTCGATCTAAAATAATAGAGAACTCTTCTTATATCGCTTTTAATATTATATACTTAATTTATATATAAAATAAAAACTAATTAATACTATAAATAGAATATAGCTATTATTATATCGATATTTAAATAAAATTAATTTTTAATTAAATCTTTCTATAGAGTAATCGTTAGAGAAGATTCTCTATATATAATATTCTAAACTTATTATAAGTTATAATCTATATTCTATTTATTAAGACTCTTAATTTATAATAATATTAATAAATAAGAATAGAGCTTTTAATTCTATCGCTAAAATTAATAGCTTTTAATCTCTTATCTAAGATTATCTAATAGACTTATTAAAAGCTAATCTTCGATAAAGAAATAAGATAATTATTAATCTCTATAAAGTATTTCTATTAAAGTATATTTAATTTTTATATATATAAATCTAAAAGTAATAGATATTAATTAGATAAAATAGCGTTAAAGATTAATTTATTAATAATATAGTTAATTTAAAAAGAGTACTTACTATATACTATTTTAATTAAAATTATAAAAATTATATATATTAAGTCTTATATATCTTCTAAGATTCTAATATCCTTATTTTATAAAGCTTATTAAATTTTAAAGTTAAACTTTTTTATATCTTTTAAACTAGTTTTCTCTAATAATAAATAATAGAATATTAACGTCGCTAATAGTTTCGTAGTAGTTTAAAAAGATTTAATTTAAAGGATTTATATAGATATCTTTTTTTATCGCTATTAGATAGTCTATATTAGCTTTAAAATATAATTAAATTAATTAAAGAATTAGATTATTTAAAAATTAATAAATATTAAGATATATAGAAGGCTTTAAATATATAATATTAGAATATTTTTAGCTAGAATAGCTTATATTAATTTGAGAAAATTAATTACTCTATTAATTATAGCTATAATACTCTTATTAATAATAATTTATAAATTAATTATTTTAACTTTATTTTTTTTTATTTAATAATAAATATAAAGATCGCGAATAGTATCTCGAATTTTATTATTCTATATTAATTTATAGTACTTCTTTTCTAATTCGTTATATATTATTAAGAATATATATAGAAATTATAAGATAAATTTAGATAAAGATATTATAAAGGTAGTTTTAATTATTACTTTACTTTTAAGAGATAAATAAAATCGCGATTAATTTTATATTAATCTCTTAGTTTTTTATAGAATTTTAATTTAAAAATTATCTAATTAAAGATTAATATCTACTCTAATCGATATCTCTAGATATTTATAAAGATTTTTAAAAGAAATTTTCTTTATATTAATAATATAGATATAAATAATATTTTTTATATATAATATATATAATTTATTTTAATTAATTCTCGCGTTAATTATAGCGTAATAAACTCTTAAAATCGCTATTATAATATTTATCTCTATTTAAAATTATATTATAATTATTATATTATTAATATATATTATTATCTTTAATATTTTACTCTCTATTTATATTCTTAAAATTTAAGAGTTATAGATAATATATTAGATAAAATCTTTAATTATAATTATAAATAGAAAATAGCTTAGAGAATTTCTTTATCTTATATTATTTTATATTATAATTATTTTTTTAATATAATTATTAATATAAATCTTAATTTTAAGTTTTTTATAGATAAGATATATCTAAATAATAAATTTCTTAAATATATCTAGTTCTTTTAAGATCGCTAGAAAAAACTTATAATTAACTTAATTATATACTTTTTTCTAATCGAGAAAAAAAAAAAAATTTTCTTTATTTTTATAATAATTTTTTAATAGATTTATATTTAGCTATTAAGTATTAAATTATTTTAATATTATTATTAATAAGTCTCTTTAATAAGAAGATTAATTATTATTCGTTAATTACTCTATTTAGAGCTTTTATTAAATATTATATTAAAATATCTATAAAGATTTTATAATTTATATTTATAATAAATAGAGAATAATAATTCTTAATATCGATTTATTTTCTTTTATTTTTAAAAAGAATAGTTAGAATCTTATTCGTTTAATATTTTAAGAGTTTCTACTCTCGCTATATCTAGTTATAGAAAAAGATTAATTAGATAATAATAATCGAGATTTCCTTTTTTTCTTCTTCTTTTTATCTTATAATAGCTTTATAAAACTCGTTTAAAAGATTATCTTTATTTAATAAGAGTTTTAAAAACGCCTAGCGAATAGTAGTTTATATCTCTTAAGCTTTAATAAGATCCTTTATTTTAATAATATCTATCGAGCTTACTCGATCTATTATATACTATAAAATTTTATTTTAAACTCTTTTATTTAAAGACTTTATATCGTAAAGATTTTAATAGTAATCTATTATTATTCTAAGAATACCCTTTAAATCTATATATATCTCTTTTTAATTATTTTTTAAGATCTCGATAAAGCTATAATTTATATATTTAATCCTTATAAAAAATTATCTTATTAATTTCTTATTAAGAATAAGATATTTAGTTATAGTATTATAGAAATAGAATTAATTATATATATCTATAAGCTATTCCTCGCGTATTTTAATAATTATTATTTTTTTCTCTAGCTCGAAATTTAATAATTTAAGATATCTTTTTTTTATAGTTATAGATAATTACGCTATAGATTATACTTAAATTTCTAATTTATTTTATAATTATTCTTTATAATTTATTTTATAAATTATACTATTAATATCTTATAAATTATTTACTCTTTTATTAAGTTTTCCTTTAAAAGTATTTATAATATTTTTAAATATAAGATTTATACTTAATTTCTTTATAGAAGTAAAAGTAATAATTTCTATCGCCCGAGTTTTTAAATAATTATAAAGATTATTCTTATTATAATTATTATAGTCTTATAATCGATAGATAATTTATTAAATATTATCTTTTAACTCTTTAATTTTTTTATTTAATTATCTTAAATATAGATTCGATTAATTTTAAAAACTAGGATTTTACTCTCTAAGAAATATATAAAAGCTTTAAAATTTAGATTTTAAATTCTTTAATTAATTATTAGATAATATACGCTATTTCTATTAAAATTTAATAATAATTTAAATAGCGTTTATAGCTATAAGAAAGATAAAGAAATTATAAAGATTTTATTTATAGCGACTAGCGTAAGATTTTAATTTCTCTCTATTACGTTATAGAGTATTTATAGTAATACTTATTTAAACGCTTTTATATTTATTTTTAGCTATAATAATCTTTTATCTTCTTTAATTAAAGTGTATATCGATATTATTATAAATATATATTCTTTATATTTAATCTTATAGATTAGAATTCTTTTATTACCCTCTTTATAAATAATATAATTTAAATTCTTATTTTTTTATTATTTTATAGATTTAATATTTATAATAATAGCGATTTCGTTCTTTTCGACTTAATAGATTATAATAATTATTTATAAAAATAATCTTTTATAGTATTTTATAATCTTATTAAATAGGTTTATCTCTTAAAGTAGTAGAATATTAACTTTATAACTCTATATTATATTATATATTTTTCTAAAATAATCTAAATTTAGAATTAAATAAATATTAAGTAAGATTATTTATATTTTATATATAGTTATAATTATAATATAATAAGTCTATTCTTTATAAGAAAGAACTTTATAATATTCGTAGATTTTAGCGTCTATAGTTTCTTATACTTTATTATTAAATATATTTTTTTATAAATATTATATATCTTAATTAGATTTATTAATCTAAATTTAATATTAAATATTTTATTATATCTTAATCTTAATTAATTAATTATAAACTTAAAGTTATATACTCTAAGACTTTTTTTAAAAATAATTATAATCTTATTATTTATAACGCTTTTAAACTTCTAATATCTTATCTAGAATTTTAGATCTTTAAAGTTTTTTATCTCTACTATCTATATAGTTAGAAGATAAAAATCTATAATATTTAGCGAGCTCTTATTCGTTATATATATTTAAAGTCTTTTTATATAATATTTAATAATATATATAATTATTAAATTAATATAAAAGCTCTAATTTTTAATTTCTTTAATAATTATAGAAGAATAATAATATACTATCTAATTTTTAGCGTTATAGAATTTTATAGATATTATATTTTTAAGCTTTATAATTTTCTTTAATCTCTTTATAATTTATTTTAGAATTAATTTATTTTATTTTTCTTATAATTCGAAAGATATTTTTAGATAAAGTTATTTATTATCTCTAAGAATTAATATCGCTAAAGCGATAATATCTCTTCCTTTCTTACTATAACGAGTAAATATTATTTTACTCTTTTATATTAATATATATAAAGATTAAAGTCTAGATTTAGATTTTAATTTAATATAACTTAATAAAATTACTTCTCTTAATATCTCGCTTTTTACTATTAAAGATAAAGTGTAAATCGAATTCGCCTTCTATAGTTAAGTCTTCTTTATTTTTTTTCTTTATTAATAATTAGAGAAAATTAAAAATATTAACTCGCCTTTATTTAAAGATTAGTATTTTAAGCGGCGAAGATAAAAGGGTTATTTTTTTTATTAATCTATTATAGTTTTATAATTAATAATTCTATTTATAGAATTTATAAGGCTAAAAAAGATCTTCGCCCTTTAATCTTACCTCCTCTATTATTCTCTATCTCTTCTTATACTATTTATTCTTTTTAATTCTCTTTCACTCTCTTCTCTTCTTCTTTTTTAATATATATCGATCTATATCTTTCTTTTTAATAATTTACCCCTCTAAAGAATTTAGATTAAAACGTTTTTTATAATAAAAAAAGAAGATTAATAAAACTTAATAGATATTAAATTTACTTTATTATTAAATTATAGCTTATTTAAGAATAAATTATATCTTAATAATATATTATTCTCTTATATTACTTCGTTATTTAACTAATTTTTAATAAATTATTTATTAATAATTTTAAATTATTAGTTTAAAAAAGACTTTTTTATAATAATCTTAATAGAATTAAATATTAATATTATAGCGTTATATTAATAATTAATATAATATATTAATTATCTATATTATATTTTAATTTAGATTTTTTAAAATATATCTTCTAATAAGACTTTTAACCCTTAGATTTTAATTATTATCTCTTTTAACTACTTTATCTTAATAGAAAAGTTTTTCGCGTTATAATATATATATATCTTAAAAAATAATATAGTAATAGCGTAGTATTAAGTAAAGTAATCTATTAGAGTAATAAAAAGACTTTATCTATTATATAATTTTTTTTTTTTTTTTTTAAATATTTAATAAAGATATAAAGATACTTTATTAGAAAATAGTTAAGAGCTTATAATTAAATTCCTTAGATATTAAATCCTTAGAGTTATTACGTTAAAATATTATATATAAACTCGAGTACTATTAGTAAGACGTCGCTGTCAGCGCTCTTAGAACGTGTTATCGTCGTCGACGATACTTCTAAAAGATCTATTACTACTAATAATCGAGGTTATAAGCGAGTTTAATAGCTATCTACTACTATTTATAAACGCGTTAAAAGACCTTTAAAAAGAGTCTAAATAAATACGTTCTCTTCTATATACTTCTTTTAAATTAGCGATAAATAAGTTAAATTAATATTTAAATATTATAGTTATATTAAACGCGTTCGATTTAGATATATATCTCTTCTACTTATCTTTTAAACACTCTATTAACGCCTCTAGACTATCTCTTAGCGAATCTATTATTATTAATAATCGAGGCTATAAGCGAGCTTAACAGCTATCTACTATTACTTATAAACGTATTAAAAGACTCTTAAAAAGAGCTTAAATAAATATATTCTCCTTTATATATTTCTCTTAAATTAGCGATAGATAAGTTAAACTAATATTTAAATATTATAATTATATTAAACGCGTTCGATTTAGATATATATATCTCTTTTATTTATCTTTTAAAGTCTCTATTAATATCTCTAGACTATTTTTCGATAAATCTATTATTATTAATAATCGAGGCCGTAAGTGAGCTTAATAGCTATCTACTACTACTTATAAATATATTAAAAAACTCTTAAAAAGAGCTTAAATAGATATATTCTCTTTTATATACTTCTCTTAAGTTAGCGATAAATAGATGAAATTAATATTTAAATATTATAATTATATTAAACGCGTTTAAAATTAAATAATAATCCTTTTATCTATTTATATAATTATTCTTTTTTTATTATTCTATTAATTCTATTAATTTTATTAATATAAATATATTTACTCTCGATATTCTTATAATTAATTAAATAAGAGAAAAATCTATAATAGATAAATATAAAGAATATTATAAAGAATATTATTAAGATAATTATTAGTAGTAGTAATATAATAAATCTACTCTTTATAATCTTATATTAATTTATTTAACTAGTATAAGAGAAGTTAATATAATAAACGAATATAAAGAATATTATAGAGAAATTAAGTAATAATAAAGCTCTTAGTACTAAAAATATAACTTAGCTCTTTAAGATTTTATAAAGAATACTACTATAATTTAGTCTATTATCCTTACTATATTAAGAAATAAAAGAAGAAACTATAATAGATAAATACGGAGAATACTATAAAGAATATTATAAAGAATATTATATAGAAACTAAGCGATAATAAGATTACTATTATTAGAAATATAGCTTAACTCTTTAAGATTTCATATTATATACTCTTTATAATTTTATATTAAATTATTACTTAATAAGCGAAAAATACTATTATAATTTAATCTATTATCTCTATTATATTAATATAATATATTACTATAATAACGTTATAAGAGAAGAATCTACTACGATAATCATAGTTAATTAAGTCTCTATAGAAGAAATATTATAAGAGAAGAAACTATAATAGATAAATACGGAGAATACTACGAAGAAATTAAGTAGTAGTAAGATTATTATCGTTAAGAATACGACTTAGCTCTTTAAGATTTCACGTTATATACTCTTTACGATTTTATATTAAATTATTACTTAATAAGCGAAGAATACTACTATAACTTAATTTATTATTCTCTTTATATTAATATAGTATATTACTATAATAATATTATAAGAGAAGAATTTACTATAATAATTATAGCTAATTAGATCTCTATAGAAGAAATATCGAATAATACATATTTAAACGAATTAAAATTATTCGATGTCTTACTCTAACAGCTATTTTATTATTCGAAAGATTTCACTACGATAGAAGATAATACGAAATTCACACCACTACTGTTCTAACTATTATTAAAGATATATTATCGTTATATAACGATTCTATAATTAATAACCGATAAATAATCGATATATCACCGATATATAATCGATATGAAACTCACTTTATACTCGTTAGAAGAATTATTCTAACTTATAATTTCATATCGATTGTTTAACGATCACGTGACGGTTACGTAACAGTTATCGAACGATTATAAAACGATTATAAAACGATTATACGATTCTTATAGAACTATAAATAATCTATATAATTATTACAATATCAGCCCCTTCGACTATCGCATATATGTCGCGTATTACCAGGGCTAGTGTTATCAGCCACTATCAGCCACCTATTTTATATATATAAATATCCGTATATTCTATAAATTAATAATTAGTCTTTCAGCAATAATCATTCAATTTCTAATATATCTGATATTCTACTTTTAATAGATTATAAGCCCGAAAGCGGGTAGAGTAATATCGAACATTCTTACACTTTCTAACATAGATATTAAACTAAGTCTTCGATGATTATTTATAAATAGATATACCTTATAGCGACAGCCCATTTTTTTGGCTTATATCCACCGACGAGAGAGCTATCGCTATTTAATCCCTATATAAAAAATATCGAACTAAAATTCTTATTTTATTCGAGGTCCCGAAATAATACGGGTAAATTATCAAAACCCTTAGATTATTTCGAGGTCTCGAAATAATACGGGCAAACCATCAAAACCCTTAGATTATTTCGAGGTCTTAAAATAATACGAGCAAATTATTAAAACCCTCAGATCATTTCGAGGTCCCGAAGCAATACGGGGCAAAATAATTATTTCGAGGTCCCGAAGCAATACGGGCAAAACGTCAAAACCCTTATTTTATTCGAGGTCCCGAAACGGGTATCCAAAGCCCCGGCACTCTTTCTATTTTTCTCTATCGGGGTTTTTTATAGGTTTAACGAGGCCGGATAAATAATCAATCTCGAATTTAAAGCGTAGATATAAAAACTAATATGGGATACGGTGTGCTAGGGTTTAGGAATGCAGCTTCTAGGGCTGTCGGAGAGTGTTATAATACCAGCCCCTTCGGCTATCGCATATATATCGCATATTACCAAGGCTAGTGTTACCAGCCACCATCAGCCACCTATTTTATATATATAAATATCCGTATATCCCATGAATCAATAATCAGTCTTTTAGCAACAATCATTCAATTTCTAACATATCTGGTATCCTACTTTCAATAATAATAACTAAAAATAAATTTTAATTTTAAAGTTCTTTATAGGGCTGAAAATTCGCTTAGTATATATAGACTTAAATATTAACGCTAGTAACTTAAAATTGGTTTTTTTTAAATTTTTACGAAATTTCTATATTAGAAGATATATTATATAATACTACTAGCCTATTCGAGACTTAGTAAAAAAATATATATATATATATATTATTATAACCATTATAAAACGGTTATAGAACGGTTATAAAACTATAACCGTAGTGGGTTCTAAGGGAAGAGGTCTTTAGTTTACGACGGTTGTAAAACGATTATAAATCGGTTATAAATCGGCTCTAGAACGATTTTCCAACTAGCATAGAATCGTTATAATACCGTTTCATAACCGTAATACGCTAGTTCTGAAACTTTACAAACGGGCAGAACGGTAATTAACATGTTGTCTCCATTTCTTTCCGATATTTCGATACTTCTTATCATAAGAATATGGCCTTTCTCTGTTTTTTGTGGGCAATTATTACGGATCAATTCTCTACACTCGATACACCTTTCTAATTAGGTCTTAGCGCGCCTCTCTTCGTATATATATATCTGTATATAGGTCAAAAACGCACAGCAAGCGATCAGACTTCGATTTGACATAGGGCTAGGGCTAAAATTCGATTTAACTTAGAAAAATTCAACTCCATGAATTTAATTTATGGGCCTTTACTTGTAATAACTCTTTATTTACCTACTTCTTATTTAAAGAAACTTTTCTTTATAAAATTTATTTCTTTAAAATTATCTATCTTTCTTTCTTTATAAAAATATATAAAGATTTTAAATCTAAAGCTCTTATACTTTAAGATCTTTATCTTAAATTTTATATAGAGTATTAGATTTTTAATATTAATCTATATTTAATTTTAATTTAAATTTACTATTTTTTTAAAAGAAAGAATTTTTTTTAAAAGAAAGAACCGCTATAAAAGCTACTTACTTCCTTTTACTTTTTTAAATAACTTTTCTTCTCTTAAAGAAAACTTATCTTTTATTTTTAATATCTTCTTTTCTTTTCGATAAAGCTTTATTTTTATTCTTTTCTATATCTTCTTTTATAATAGAGTATAACTATTTATAATTAATAAAGTTAGAAAGTCTATTTTAATAGAATTAATAACTTTACTCGTTTTTTAATTTTATACTTTCTTAACAAAAAATTCTAAACTCTATAAGTAAATTTTTAATAAGAATTATTATTAGATTATTAAATCGATTATATAAACTTATAATTCATCTATTAATATCCTTTATAATTAAGATTTATATATTTAATAAAGTCGATCTTAGAGTATTAACTCGATCTCTCTTTTAAAGATTACTCGATTAGAGAAATCTCTTATCTATTCTCTTTTTTAGAATTATAATTTGAAATCTATAAATACTCTAATAAGAGTAGTTACCTTAGAGGAAATACACGATTGAGGTATGTCACGTGACTGTACTATCAACTCGATATTTGTTACAACTTTCAATCAACTTTCAATCAACGTTCCATTGATATCAGGATCTCGATAATACTAAATTATTCGATATTCGAAATAAATAGATAATTATTTTGTGATTCCCTTATTATATATTAAGGTTTATACTAATTCGAGTATCTCGCTTCGCTTATAATAGCCTATTCATCAACGTCACGTGATTTATTTTTCGATTTTTGGATTTTTCTCGAAATTTGATATATAAGTAAGATATATAGCCCTATAGGGCTGTGGGACTTAGAGAAATTTTCGAAAAACTTTATATATTACCGCTAGCCATTAATTCTCTACTAGTAATATATTAATGTATTACTTTATAGCGTAGTATTGAAATAATAACAAATCGATATCTCTTTTATATTTTATTGACTGTCCATTAACTATCCATTAATAATAAATTTGATTGAATCTACTATAAATAGAAAATTTTATATAACTCTATTCGACATACGTTATATAGAACGTAAAATCTGAATGTATCCGGTGTGTAGTCCTTATTATACAAATCGTATAATTATAGCTAATGACTTATTAATTTTCTATTAATAGTAAATACCCATGTGTAGTAGCTCCCGTAAGGTATTTATTTTTTAAATAAAATATTATATTTAAAGCTTTAGACGAATTAATAATCTTTTTATTTATTAATTTAACTAAAGAATTCTTCTAATAACTTATTAAATTATTAAATTAATAAAAAATTATTTTTATTAACTCTTATCGAAGATAAGAATAATTAAAAATCTCTATTATAGATCTTATAAATATTTTGAGTTTTTTTTAATATTGAATAAAATAACTTCTCGCTTTATATTTTTAGTAATTTATTCTAATTTATATTAATAATATAATTATTCTTTTAATATCTTTTAATAATTATATTAAATATCTTTTAATAATTATATTAAATATCTTAGTTAGATATTAGATTTACTAGAAAAAAATAAGATAACTCTCTTATTTTTTAAGTATTATTCTATTTATCTAAATATTATCGCGTTTAAATATTATATTTTTAAACTTAGCCTTAATATTATAAAAGAAAAAATCGAAATAATTTAAAAAATAATCTTTTCAAAATTTTTTAAATAGTTAAAAATTAGATTAGATTTCTTTAACTATTATTATAAATTTATAAAATATTATATAATTATCGCTAGATCTTTAATTAAATTAAAAATTAAAAATTTTAAAAATTTTTTTAATAAAGATAAATCTCGATAAAACTATATAGAAAAGAAATAACTTTTAATTAATATTAATCTAAATCTTATAAAAATAGCTAAAGCTTTTAAATTAAATAAATTTATTATTAAAATATTAAGTTTATAAATTAGCTTAAAATATTATAAAATCTAAAAATTTTTAAAGCATAAATTATATAATATATTAATCCTCGCTTTTTTAAATTTTAATTATCTATTTATATTATATATTAATAATAATAAAAAGAAGAACTATAAAATAATATTATATTAAATTAATATTAATAGAATTAAATAATTAATCTTATTTCTATTACGCGATTTTAATAATATTAAAATTCGATATTAGGCTATAAAGCTAAAGACTAATATCTTAATTTAAATCTTAATTAAATTTTTTAATTTTTTAATAATAGAGATTTTACGATAATTACTAATTATATTATATTAAAATTTATCTTTTAAAATAAGATTAATAGCTGTTAATTTACTCGATTAAATAAATAAACTTTATATTTATTAACTTTTTAATCTAGAATAAAATCTATATATAAAATTAAAAAATTTTATAATAATATTAATTAATTTTTTTAATTTTTTATTAAAGATTTAGTTATAGAAGAAGAATTAATAAAAAACTTAAATATAACTAGCGTTTTTTCTATAATAATATTATAAATCGAAAAAGAATTCCTTAATAAAATTTCTACGATCTTATTTAATAATTTATATTTCGATTATATATATAAATAAATTTAGAAATAAATAAAGAATATCGAAGATTTAAAATTTAACTTATAAATTCTTTATTAGTTTTATTATCTCGATATTAACTTAAAATTACTCTATATATTAAATAAAAAATCAAATTATTTATATATCTTCGAAAAATTAATTTATAGAGTTTTAGAGTATAATTATAATTATTATACTTATAAGAGTATATATCGAATATATAATCGACTTTATAGCTCGATATATTTTTTAAAAATATAAAAGATAATTTAGAAATATATCGATAATTACTTAATATATTAATTATTAAAATTCTCTTAATAATTATTATATAAATAGTTTTAGTTAATAGAGAATTTTTAATAATTATTAAAAAAATTATTTATAAACTTTATAATTAAATGATCTCTAAATTTTAATAAATATAATTATATTTTAATAGTTATTAATAAATTCTTTAAATTTATTTAATTAATATTAAAGAATAAGAAAGATATAATAAAGATTTTATTAAAATATGAAAGTAGAATACTTAGTTATATTAACTATAGAGTTCTATAAAAGGAAAGAGCGACTTAATATAAGCGCGCTAAGGCGTATTACGTAATATAATCATATAACTATCAAGACGCCAAGAGTCATATAATATAAATTTCAACACTCCCCTTCGCATATATCCTTTTATAAATAAAATTTAATAACCACGAAGTTTAATATTAACGATATTAAAATCGAATAGATAAAATAAAATAATTAACGTCGGGTAATAAAAGTGAAATTAGTATTAGATAATTAAAGTGAGTTAGCGTCAGATAGCTAATATAAAATTACACCCTCTTACCCCTACCCCCCATACGAATAAAATTAAAAAACGCGAGATTTAAAGTTCGCGATATTCAAAATAGAATAGGTAAAGTGAAAAGTTAAAATCTAAAAACGACTATATCAAATTATAGCCCTTATCTAAATATAACTTAAATTCCACTTTTTATCAAAAAGCGATTTTTTAGAAATTTGCTTTTTAGGCCATCTAGTGTATATTAAAAATCGACTAATTCGAGGCCGAAGGATATATGTGAGAGTAGCTGAATAAAATAATTAAAAGAAATCCTTCTAGCTATATATTATTAACTATAAGATCTCTATAAAGATTATTTTAAATAATTAATTCTTAGTAATAATAGCTATAATAGCGATAATTTAAAAATATAATACTTAAGATATTAATAATAAATAGATATAGATTCTCTAAAAGAGTTTTAGAAATTTTAATAATAATAGCGATAATAGCGTTAAGGAAATAGCTATTTTAATATAAAATAGCGAGTTTATAAAGTATTAAATCTAATATAATAATTTAATAAATAATTTAAATCAATTATTTATAGTACGAAGATTAATAAAATAGCTTCTTTAAAGTAGATAGTTTCTTTATATTAAGATTATTAAGTTATAATTATAAGCGATATTTTAATCTAATAAATCGATAAAAACTCTTAAATTTTTTTTTTATAGAGAGTCTTAATAAGATTATTAATTATCTATTAATTAATAAAAATATAATTTAAAGCGATATTTTTAATAATAATTTATTCTTATTGTGGAAATATGAGGTAAGACACTTAGTTATTAATTATGGAGTTACTATGGAGGAAAGAGCGACTAGATACGAACACGCTAAGGCGTGTCATATAACCATATCACATAACCGCCAAGACGCCAAGAGTCACGTGATCTAAATTTTAATACTTTCCTTCGCATATATCCTCTTATAGGCGAAATCTAGTAAATACGAAGTTTAATATTAACGATGTTAAAATCGAGTAGATAAGATAAAATAACTTATCGATTTTTATCGAGTTATTAAAGTAAGTTAATATCGAGTAATTAAAGTAAAATTCGAGTTAAGTAGTTAGAGTGAGTTAGCGTCGAGTAGTAGAAGTAAAATTAATATTAGATAGTTAAGGTAAGTTAGTACCGGGTAGCTAGCGTAAAAACACACCCCCCACACCCCTACCCCCCCCATACAGACGAAATTAAAAAACACGAGATTCGATGTTTACGACGTCTAAAACAGGGTAGATAAAGTGAAAAGTCGAAATCTAAAAACGACTATATTAGACTAGTCCCCCACCAAAATTCGATCTAAATTCTACTTTTTGTTAAAAAGCGGTTTTTCGAAAATTTTATTTCTAGGCCATTTAATACACACCAAAAATCGATCAATTTAAGACCGAAGGATATTTATAAGAATAATTAAAATAATTAAAAGAAATTCTTTTAGCTATATATCGCTAACTATAAAATCTTTATAAAGATTATTTTAGATAATTAATCCTTAATAATAATAGCTATAATAGCGATAATTTAAAGATATAATATTTAAGATATTAATAATAAATAGATATAGATTCTTTAAAAGAGCTTTAGAGATTTAATAGCGATAATAGCTATAGCGCTAAAGAAATAGCTGTTTCGATATAAAATAGCGAGTTCGTAGAGTATTAAGTCTAATATAGTAGCTCGGTAGGCGGCTTAGATAAATTATTCGTAGTATAGGAATTAATGAACCTCTGAATTCAGGTGTAAGTGTAGTAGAATAGCTCCTTTATAAAATAAGACTATATTAAGATAGTAGTAAAATTAGTAGCTATTAAAGGGATAAATAGATATAGCTTTCACCTTAAAGGCGTTTTAAAAAATAATAAATTTATTTAAGTAAAGGGCCTTAATAAGCCTATTAGTCATCTATTTATTAATAAAAATATATTATATATTTATAATACTATTATTAACTTTTTCCTATATAAAATAGTAGATAATATTAATATATTTAATATGAGTATAGAATTAAGCGTTCTTTACGAGGGTAATTACGCTTTAATTATTACTAAAAATAATAATAGTTTTAAAGTTTATATCGTTAAGGCGAAGGAGTTAATTAAATAAATTTTTTAGCTAAATTACTTTTTTAATAATCTATATCTAATTAATATACTTTATTTTATAAATAAATAATATTATAATAGTTTAATACTTAGATAATTAACTAATTATATTACTCTCTATATTAAAGAGATAATTAAATATAAATCTTTAAATTATATTATTAATTTAATTAGAATTAATATAATTAATAAATTCTTAAAAAAAGCTTTTATATATAAGTTTATAGTAAACTATATTTCTTAAATATCGAAAAATTTAAATAATTAAATTTTAATATATTAAAATTAAATTAACTAAATAGCGATTTACTAATAATACCGCGTAGGTAATATTAAGATAAATATTAAATATAATATATATAAAAGATCTAATCGCGAATTAGTAATTCTCTTATAATTTTCTTAAGACGATATAGTTTTTTTTAACGAAAGTTAATTTATAGCTAATTTCGAGAGATATTAATATTAATATAAAGTTTTAATAATTAAAATAATTTAAGAATTAAGTAATATAGGTCTTTTATTTTAAGCGAAAAATATCGCTATAGTAATTTCTTTTAATAGTTATATTTAAATAATAGATATATAATTCTAAATTTAATATATAAAACTTCGCGTTAAGTTTCTTCTTAATTCGCTAAATTCTAACTTTATTTAAATTAATAATTAAAATATTATCGATATAAAGCGCTATAATAATATTCTTCTTAAGATTTATAAATACGCTATTATTTAATTCAATAAAGAGAAGATTTAGCTTCTTTATATATTTTAAGAAATATTAATATTAAACTTAAGGAAATTACTTTAAACTATAAAGTATTTTATTTAGCTTATAAATCTTAATATTATCTTTACTAAAATTATCGAATTAATATATATAAATCTCTTTTTTTATATTATTATATAAAAAGATAGTTTTAATATTTATTTATTTTAAATCTTAATTTAAGATAATTATAAGAGCGAAGATTATCTTATAATTTATAGATTTTATTATTAATATAAAAGTATTATAATAATTATAACTCTTTTATTATTTAAATTTTTAAATAATTTAGCGTATCTTATAGCGAGTAATTTCTTTATCGAAATCTTATTTTAAAATATAAATTTATCTATCTCTTAAAATATAAGTTTTAAAAGATATCTAAATAAGATATTAAGTATTATTATTTATAAGAGATTTATATTTATTTTTTATAAAAAGTTTTTAATTTATTTAAAATAGTTAATTAGATATAGCTTACTTATAAGTAATAAGCTTAAAGATATTTAACTTATTAATATAGTTTATAAATAGAATAAATATTATAAAGACTCTTAAAAGAGGGTTAGATAATAAATTTTATAGATTCGAAATTATAAGATTTAAATAATTATATAATACTTTTTAAATAGTATTTAATTAATAATCTTCGCGAATAGCTTATATAGCTTTAATAATAATAAATATTAAATTTAAATCTAAAGAAATTTTTTATATAGATAATATAGGTTAAGCTATTAATATAGATATAGATATAATATTTAATTAAATAAATTAAGAAATCTATATTAAAGATATTTAAGTTAAAAACTCTCGCGTAATTAATTAAATACGCTATATTAAAGATTTTTATATAAATCTTTATAAAGACGCTAGCTTATTAATTAGCTATAAAAAATTTAATTTTAATTTTATAAATATTAAAAGTCTTAAAGCTATTAAAGATTTAGAGACTATTTTAATTATAAATATAATATCTTCTAATACTTCTTTAAATTTAATATCTTTCGAAATATTAATAATATATTACTTATTTAATATCTTTTTTATAGTGAATATTAATACTATTAAATATTACTATTTATTCGAAAATTTATAAATCTCGATTTCTTCTTTTAAGTCTATAATTAGAGGCTATTTTTCTATAAAGTATATACTATTAATATAAATAACTATCTTTTTAATAAGATTATATAATCGAAAGATTTACTCTCTCTTATATTTTAATAATATATACTTTTTACTTTAATCTATAAGTTTCTTCTAAATTCGTTTTATCGCGTAAGCGATAAAATTAATTATACGTAAATAGAAAAAAATAAACTTTCGTTAATAAAAGATTTTAAAAGAGATTATAATAATTCTAATATTAAGTAATTATATTATTAAATAATTAGCGATAATAATAATTTTAGATTAAAAAGATCTATTAAAATTAAAATTTAATAGAATAGAATATATTTTATATAGTAAGATCTACTTAAAACGCTTAATTATATTATTTATCTAAAAGTTATTAGAGATAATAAGTTTTTATTTAATACTCGATAAAGCGAGATAGTTAAAAAAGACTTTAAATATATACTTATTTTTATTATTAAGATAAATATAAGAGATTTTATAATTATATAATTTAAGATAAATCTTAAATCGTAAGAATATAGTAAAGATTTTACTTTTATAGTAAATATAGTAGATTTTAGAGTAGAAGATAAAATTATTTTTAAATATTATAAAGTATTTATAATTATTAAAATTAATAGAGAATAGAGATTCTATAAGATCGCTATAAATAAATTTATTTAATTATATATTAGATATAATAAGATTAATATAGAAGATAGTTTTTTAATACTCTATAATATAGTACTCGTAAATATATTTATTTATAATATTCTTAATAAAATCTATATCTATCGCTATAGAGAGAAGCTTATTTAGATTTTACTAATTTAAATAATTTATATAAATATATTAGAGTTAATAAATTAAGTTTAAAAAAATATTATATATTATTAAAATATTATTTAAATTATTTTAAAGATTAAGAAAGAATAAATTTTAATTATAAGTATTTATAAGTTTTAAATTATCTTTAATTAGAGTATAATTAGTCTTATAGAAGATAATTATAATATTAATATTTAAAAGTTTATTAATAGAAAAAAGATTAATATCTATATCGAGTATATATAAGATATTAAATAAGATAATATTTATATACTTATTTTAAATAGAGTAATTTAAGCTAATAATATTATAACTAAAGAATTAAATTTAATTACTCTTAATACCGCGGATAAAATAAAAATAGATCTTTTTATAAATAATAAATATTAAATAATTAATAAAGGAATAATAAGAGTAATTAGAGTTTATTATTATATAAGAATATAGATTAGTAGAGTTAGCTATTATTAAGTTATATTTTAAATTAAAATCGATAATTATTAAGTTAATAACTTTCTTATTATTAATTATATTAAAAATATTAAAATTATTAAAGCTAAGATTAATATAATATATAATTAAATTTAATTCTTTTAAAAAGGTATAGTTAATATTAAGATATTTATTCTTCTCTAAAGTAGAAATATTAAAGAGTACTTCTTTAATACGCTTACGCTTAATACTAAGACCCTCTTTTATATTATTAAAATTAATTATAATAATTTAAGTCTTCTTCTTCTTTTTTTTATTTAATATAAACTTTTTAAACTTTAGATAAAAGAACTTAATTTAATATTTAGCGAGGAAATATCTAAATTTATATTTAATAACCTTATATAAAAAATAAATTTCGCGATTAATTTTTAAATCGCCGGTTTTATAATATTTAGCGGATTACTTATCTTTATTCTTATTATTATTATTATAAATAGCGTATATAATAATATCACCGTCTTTAAATAATAATAAATAAATCTCTTTATTTATCGCGATATAAATAATTTTATTAAATTTAATAATCTTATTATTATATAGCTCGTAAGTTTAGATATAAATTATTATTAAGATATTAAAAGAGTCTTTAAGTTTTATAAGAAAAAGTTAAATTAGAAAGAACTCTAATAGAGTAAGCAATTTATATAAATTAGCAATTTCGATAGTAATCTTATAAAAATCCTTTTTATATTAATAAATATCTTTTTTAAAAATAAGAATAATATCGAGTAATTAGTGAATTAGCTTTATATAAAATTCGAAGTTTTTAAATTTATAATATTTAGCGATAGCGTTAAATATTATCTAAAAAAATTTATTATTATAATTAATCTCGATAAGCTAGCGATTATTATATTTAAAATATTAAAAAATAATTATATAAATTTTAAATTTAGTAATTTTAATAAAAAATAAAAGATTATTAAATACTAATTAGCTCTTAATATTTTATCTCTATCTAATATATCTTATATTAAATTTTAAAATAGCGATAGAGATTAAAGAAAAATTATTCTTATTAAATTAAAATTAAGTTTTAATTATAAAGCGCTATAATTAATTATTTAAATTTATTATCGCTAAAAGATAATCTAAATAAAGATATATAGAATATTAATAGAGAGAGCGATAATAGCGATAATAATAATAATTTAATTATTATTTTAAATAAAATTATAAAATTAAAGAAAGATTTTAAAAGTAACTTTAAAGTGAATATAATAAATATTTTAGTATAAAGGCTAAATAGCTTAATATCGCTTATAGAGCTAAATATATCTTCGCTAATTTTAAATTTAAAATTAATAAAATTATTATTTAATAAAATAGCGAAAATAAAATAAATACTCTAATCGTTATTAGAGTTTTTAAAAATCTTATTAATATTAATTAACTATCGTTTTTAAGCTTTAAGTTTTTATATAAAAAATAGAAAATACTTATATATAGAGCTACGATAGATATAAATAATATAATTAAAATAAAAGGTATTTAATAATAAGAATAATTTATAAATAAAAGCTAATTTCTAATAAAATTATATAGAATATAGTTATTATAAATATATAAACCTTCTTCTTAAAGAAAGATTAATATTCTTCTTATATTACTCGTTTAAGAATTTAAATCTAAAATATCTATATCGCTAATTACTATTATAAGACTTCGAAGATTATTCTAATTTTATAATTATAATAATAGAATATAAATAAACGCGAAAAAGAATTTAATAATAAGACTCTAGCCTCCTTTTTTAAGGAGCTTCTAAAAATCTAAAAATTAATATTAATAAGATATTCTTATTCTTATTATTTTAATTTTAGTAGATTTATAAATATATTAAGAGATAGTAGTATTAGCTCTAGAATATTCTAAATTATAATTAGATTATTAATATTAATATTTAATTACTTTTAATTAATAGCTATTAATCTAATAATTAATATATAATTTTAAAATTAATATTAATATAAAATAACTTTATTTTTAATAAAATTAAATATTTTAACTTAGTAGAAGCTAATAAAATTTAAAGAATTTTAATAATATAACTTAATTATATAGCGATATAGTTATATACTTAGTATATTTAGCGAATTTAATATTTTAACTAAAGGCGATATATCTTAGCTCGCTTAAGGTAGAGATAAAAATAACTCTTAATCTCTTATATTATTAATAAATTATACTCGCTTAGATCTATAATTATTTTAAGAAAAGAAAATATCTCTATTAAGAAGATTAAAAGAATATCTCTATAGCTACTATTATCTCTATATAATAAACTTTAGATATTATAAGATAAATATTAAAAGTCTAAAAGTAGTTATAGTTATAGAGGCGAATAGTAGTTATATTATAATAGTTGCCAAATAAAGCTTAAGCTTATAATCTATAGAAATATAAGATAAGATATTTAGTTATTAACTATGAAGTTACTATAAAGAAAAGAGCGATTAGATATAAATACGCTAAGACGTATTATGTAATCATGTCACGTAATCGCCAAGACGCTAAGAGTCACGTAATCTGAATTTTAATACTTATATATAGTAATATTAAATATTAATATATTTAATATAAATATAAATTTAAGAGTTTTTAGCTAGTACTATAGCGTCTTAATTATTATAAAAAATAATAATTATTTATATTTATTTATTATTAAGATTAAGCTAATTTAGTAAATCGCGTAATTAAATTATTTTCTTAATAATTTATATTTAAGTAATATATTTAATTTTATAAATTAAGAGTATTATAATAAATTAATTTTAATAATTAATTAATAATTTTATTATTAATATTAAATATATATTTAGAAATAAAATAATAAATATCTTAATTATTAACTTAATCGATATTAATATAATCACTTAAAGATTTTAAATTTTCTTTAAAAATAGATTAATAATTAATAATTAATTTAAGATAGCGAAAGATTCGCTTAACCGCTTTTTAATAAGCTTTATTAAAATTTAAATTATATTAAGATATTATTAAAATTATAAATATAATATCTAATCTTATATTAAGTATTATATATATTAATAACTCTATTATTAATTAATACTCGATATAAAAAACTTTAAAACTTTAAAAGTTCTTTTTAAATATTTAATATCTTTTAATATTTATAAAAATAGATATATCTTTAAATTCTTATATATTATATTTAATAAAAAACTTTTTTAATATATCTTATCTAATTAAATTAAATAATATAATTAATATAATCTTTAATAATAGTTATATTTAAATAATAGATATATAATTTTAAATTAATTATTTTAAAATAACTATTAAGTTTATCTTTAATACTTTAAATTTCTATTTTATTAAAATTAATTAAAAGAATATTATTTATATAAATTATAATAATTATAATATTATTAATAAAGATTAAGAAATTAGTTATAATAGACTTAAAGTCTAATTTTTTTAAATATATAAAGAAAGTACTTTATTATATTAGATTTTTAAAAATTACTTTAAATTATATAACGTCTTCTTTAGCTTATATATCTTATATTTATTATTATTTTTAAAGTCTATAAATTATATTATTATAGAGAAAAGCGATTTTAATATTTATTTATTTTAATTTTTAATTAAAAGCTATTATTAAAGTAAAAATCGCTTTATAATTTATAAATTTAATTATAAAAATAAAAATCTTATTAAAATCTATATCTTCGCACTATTTAAAATTATAAATTATTTATTAAACTTTATAATATATAATCTTCTTTATAAGATTTCGCTTAAATTTATAAATCTATTTACTATCTAGAATATATATATTTAAAAATAGATTTATTAAAATCTAAATATTATTAACTATAAAAAAATTAACTTCTTTTTATATAATAAATTTTTATTTTATTTTTTAATATTTATTTTTTTATTTTTTTAATAGATTTAAGATTTAAATAGCTTAAGAGTATTAATAATAATTAAAAGAGTAAGTAAGTCTAGCGAAAGATCGCGATAGATTTTAAAGACTTTCTATTATCTAGATTACTTTAAAAAAGATTATTAATTAATTATAAATTTAGTTATAGACTTTATTAAAGCTTATAAAACTATTAAAATAAATTTTATAAGCGTATTTTCGCTTAGAGTTTTGAGTAATTTTAACTCTATCCCCTCTAAATATATCTATAAACTCTTAGCGTCTTAGCAATTATATAATTACGTTATATAATATATCTTAACGCGCTTATATTAAGTCGCTCTTTTCTTTTATAAAACTCTATAATTAATATAATTAAGTATTTTATCTTTATATTTTAATAGATTATAAATTTAAATTATATTTAATAATTATTTTAATAATAATATAATCTATTATTATAATTATAATTATTTTTAAATATTTATATTTATTATAATAAAGATAATTATAACTATAAAAGACTTTATTAATCTTCTTATTATAAAAAATTTCTTATTTTAAAATAATTATTTTAGATTTAAATAATTATAATTTATTTATAATTTAAAAATTAAAAGCTATTATTAAACGCTTTTATTTTTTAATTAAAATAATATAAAATAAATTAAAATATATTATATCTAATTAAAATTATCGAAATCGCTATATAATTAATTAAATTATATTATTATTAAGATCTTTAAAATATTATTAGCTTTTTTATATAAAATACGCTAAATAAAAAAATAATATACTCTTATTTATATATTATAAATATTAAAGAATTAAATAATAAGTATTTAGATTTTATATTTATTTAATTATAAAATATTTATAATAAAGATTAAAAATTAGTTATTTTAGTTATTACTAAAAGAAATATAATTTAAAAAAAAATAATTTTAGCTTTAACGTTAATTATATAATTTTTAATTATTATTAATAAAGATATATTAATTAAAAAAATAAAAACTTTAATCTTAAAAGTAAAAGAGAAAAGAAATCTTTATTATTATAAAGAAGTCTTAATATAAATATTTATTTTAGAGATAAAATATCTTAATAATAAGTAAATAATCTTATAATTAATCTTGATCTTAATTTTAAATTTTAATTAAGTTAATTTTAAAGAAGATAATTAAAGCTTTTAATTATTAAGATAATTAATATAATTTTAATAATATAATATTATATCTATATATAAGAGATAAATTTTTATTATTATAATATTTTTAAATTATTTTAATATTTTTAAAATTTATTAATTACTTAATTTTTTAATAGAATATTATTTATTATTTTGAGTATTAATAAATAATAAATCTTTATAAATAAAGATTTAAACTATATCGAGCTAATTTTAAAACTTAATAAAATTTTTCTTATATATTTAAATCTTTAATATATTATAAAAAATATTTTAATAGCGAGAGTAAATATATATTAAGCTTTTTTATTAATTTTAATTTAATATTAAAATAATTAATCTCTAAATCTCTATTAAAATTAATCTTTAATAAAGATTTCTTTAATTTTTAAACGTATTTAATTTTATTAATATTATTTATTTTAATTATTTTTCTAAACTCTATTAATATATAAATTTTATTTTTAAATTTAAATTTTAATAAAGCGAGCTTATTTAGCTTATTTAGCTTATTCTCTAATAAAAAGAGCTTATTAAATCTTTAAATATTATATCTTTTAAGAAATTTAAAATTTTAATCTTTTTAAATTATCTTGATAATATTAATAAGTTTAAAAATATTTTTAATTATTAAATTTAAAAATAATAATTTAAGAATAAATTAAAGCTATTTAGATTATAGCGCTATATTAAAAAAAATTATATAAAATTAATTATTAATATTATTATTATTAAAATTTAAATTAATAACTAATTATAAATATAAAATTAAATTTATATTATATTAAAATCGCGTTATAAAAAAAATTTATATTTTAAAATTAAGAATAAGATTAATATTAAAAAAGTTTAAAAGATTTTAAATAAATTTAAATCTTAAAATTTAAATATTCTTAATTTTATATTTAGAAAGATAAATAATATTATTCTTATAAGATATAATAATAATCTTTAATTTTATATTAATAGATTTATAAAGATTCTAAATAAATTTAATAATTTATTCTTAAAATTAAAATTTAATAAAAATTAAAAAATTTATTACTTTTTATTTAAATTTAAATTTTTTATATAATTTATATTATAAATAATATAATTAAAATTATAATATTTTTAAAAATAATAATATTATAAAATTTAATTTAAATTATATAATTATTTAATTTATTAATATTATAATTAATTTTATTAATTTAATTAATATTAAAATTTATATATTAATTATATTAATTAATAAATTTTTTATATATAATTTATAAAGTATTATTATATTAATTATTATTAATAAAATTATTAAATATAAAATTTAATAAAAAATCTATATTAATAATTTTTATATTTATATTTAAATTTATAAATATTATAATTATTATAAAAAAATTAATATAATAATATTAAATATATTATTTTATATTTTAAATTTAAAAAATAAAATAATAATAATAATAGAGAAGATTATAATAATTATAAAGATTATAATAATTATAATAATAAAGATAATAATAAAAAAATAATAATAATAATTTCTCTAATTTAAATAATAAAGATAAAAATAAAAATATTTAAATTAATAAGTTTATTATTAATTATTAATTTAATAATATTAAGATTATTATAGTATATATTTAATTAATAATAATATATAATTTTATAATATATATTAACTTTAATTTAAAGAATATTATATATCTTATTATTAATTCTTAATTTTTATAAAATTAAATTTATTATTTCTTTATTAAAAAGAATTTAAAGATTATAATTTAAACTTCTTTAATATTTATAATTATTATATTATTATATTTATAATTTATTAATAATATTTATATTTAATATATTACTTATAACTTCTTAATTTTTTAAATTTTTATTTTATTTAAATTATATTATTTAATTAATAAAGTTAATAATTTAATTATAATTATTAATTTTAAATATATTAAATTTAAATATAAAAATTTTAAAAATAAATAAATTTTATATATAAAAGATATTTAATATATTTCTAATAATAATTTTAATCTAATTTCTTAAGAGTAATTTAAAAATTAAAATTATTCGCTTTAATTTATATTTAAAAATATTAAAATAAAAAAATATAATATTATTTTTAAATATTAATGTAATTATCTTTATATATTAAATATATAAATAAAGATTTTTATATACTTAATAATTATTAATAAAGATATTTTTATTTATAATAAATTTATTATATCTATATTTATATCTAAATTTAAATTTTTATTCTTATTTACTAATATTCTAAATTTTTAAATTAATAAAAAAATCTTATATATATAATACGCTTATTATAATTATTTAAGATTTTAAAATCTTAAAAAATTAATTAAAATATATATTAAAATAAATTTATTTATTTTATTTTTTAAGAGATATATATAAATTATATAATATTATTAATATAAAAATTAAATTATATAAGTGTTATATAATATTAAATCGCTAAAAAAAAAATTTAATTTATAATAATCTTTAAAAGTTTTTTTTATTTTTTATAATAATTATAAATAAATAATAATCTTTCTAAATAATAAAACGCTTTATTTCGCTATATTCTTATTTTCTAATAAAAATAATTTTATAATTCTTATAATGTTTAAATCTTTTTCTAAATTAAATTAAATATAAAAATTATATTTATATTAGATTTTATAATAATTATAATTTTAAGTATAATAATTATAATATATATATCTTTTAATTTATTAAAGAAATTATTTAAAAAATATTATATCTAATAATTTCTAAATAAATAATAAATTTAAATATTTTAATTAAATAATATAAAATAAGATTAACGCTATATTTAAAGAGAGTAAATTATTATAAAAATATTAATTAAAATTTATGTAAATTTCTAATTATCTATATAATCTATAATTAATATTAAAAAAAAATATTATCTTTTATAAGATCTTTATAAATTATTTATCTAATATTTTATATCTTTAAATTATTAAATAAATTAATTTTTATTAAATATATTTATTAAATATTAATTAAATTAAATATAAAAATTATATTTATAAAAGACGTTTAATTAATTATAAAGTTAATTAATTTTATTATATATTAATATTAAATAATAAAATTTAAATTTATTTAAATATAATTTAAATTAATAATATCTCTTTTAAATTTATTTTATTTAAGCTTAATTTCGCTAAAAAAAAAAGATTAATAATTAAAATCTATTTAAAAATAAAAATAAGCGTTATATAAATATATCTAGAAAAGACTATATATAAGCTATTAATTATTTCTTTAATATTAATTTTAAAAAAGAGAGTCTTAAAAAGAATAAGATAAAAAATATTTATTAAAGTAATAATTACTCTAATTAAAGTCGTTAGAAGAGAATTTATTATTATTATATAAATCTCTATTAGAAAAATATCTTTATAAATACTTATAGATATCGTCGCTATAAATATCGCTATAGATATTATTATAAATATCTTTATAAATATATTTAAAGAGAATAAAGTCGAAATTATCTTAAAAACTCTAAGCGAAAATATACTTTATAGAATTTATTTTAATAATAGCTCTAATATAAGTCTTAATAAGATTTATAATTAAATTTATAATTAATTAATAATCTCTTTTAAAGTAATCTAAACAATATAAAGTTCTTAAAACTTATCGCGATTTTTTATTAGATTTACTTACCTTTTTAATTAAAACTAATACTTTTAAATTATTTAAATTTTAAATCTATTAAAAAATAATAGTAAATAAATATTAAAAAATAAAATAAAAATTTATTATATAGAAAGAAATTAACTCTTCTTATAATTAATAATATTTAAATCTTAATAAATTTACTTTTAAATATATATATTCTAAATAATAAATAGATTTATAAATTTAAGCGAGATTTTATAAAGGAGATTATATAATATAAAGTTTAATAAATAATTTATAATTTTAAATAGCGCGAAGGCGTAGATTTTAATAAGACTTTTGTTTTTATAATTAAGTTTATAAATTATAAAGCGATCTTTATTTTAATAATAACTCTTAATTAAAAATTAAAATAAATAAATATTAAAATTACTTTTCTCTATAATAATATAAAGAAAATTATTTATATAATATAATTTATAGATTTTAAGATAAATAGTAAATATAAGATATATAAATTAAAGAAGACGCTATACGATTTAAAGTAATTCTCTAAAAATCTAATATAATATTCTCTTTATATATTTAAAAAAATTAAACTTTAAATCTATTATAACTAATTTCTTAATCTTTATTAATAATATTATAATTATTATAATTTATATAAATAATATTCTCTTAATTAATCTCTAATAAAATAGAAATTTAAAATATTAAAAATAAATTTAATAGTTATTTTAAAATAATTAATTTAAAATTATATATTTATTATCTAGATATAACTATTATTAAAAATTATATTAATTATATTATTTAACTTAATTAAATAAAATATATTAAAAAGTTTCTTATTAAATATAATATATAAAAATTTAAAAATATACTTATTCTTATAAATATTAAAAAGATATTAAATATTTAAAAAGAACTTTTAAATCTTTAAAGTATTTTATATTAAGTATTAATTAATAATAAGATTATTAATATATATAATACTTAATATAAGATTAGATATTATATTTGTAATTTTAATAATATCTTGATATAGTTTAAACTCTAATAAAGTCTATTAAAAAGCGATTAAGCGAATCTTTCGCTATTTTAAATAAACTATTAACTATTAACTTATTTTTAAAGAAGATTTAAAATCTCTAAGTAATTATATTAACGTCGATTAAATTAATAATTAAAATATTTATTATTTTATTTTTAGATATATATTTAATATTAATAGCGAGATTATTAATTAATTATCGAAGTGATAATCTATTATAATACTTTTAATTTATAAAACTAAATATATTAATTAAATATAAATTATTAAAAAATAATTTAATTACGCGATTTATTAAATTAGCTTAATTTTAGTAATAAATAAGTATAAGTAATAATTATTTTTTATAATAATTAAGGCGTTATAGTATTAATTAAAAACTTTTAATTCTATATCTATATTAAATATATTAATATTTAATATTATTATATATAAGAATAAGTTATTATTAAAAATATCGCTTTAAATTATATTTTTATCGATTAATAGATAACTAATAATCTTATTAAGATCCTCTATAAGAATAAATTTAAGAGTTTTTATTAATTTATTAGATTAAAATATCGCTTATAACTATAATCTAATAGTCTTAATATAAGAAAATTATTTACTTTAGAAAAGCTATTTTATTAATTCTCGTATTATAAATAATTATCTTAAGTCGTTTATCGAGTCGCTATATTAAGATTTAATACTATATAAACTCGCTATTTTATATTAAAATAGCTATTTCTTTAACGCTATTACTCGCTATCGTTATTAAAACTTCTAAAACTCTTTTAAAAAATCTATATCTATTTATTATTAATATCTTAAATATTATATCTTTAAATTATCGCTATTATAACTATTATTATTAAAAACTAGTTATCTAAAATAGCCTTTATAGAAATCTTATAATCGACGATATATAGCTAGAAGAATTTCTTTTAATTATTTTATTTAGCTATTTCTATATATATCCTTTAATTTTAAATTAATTAATTTTTAATATATACTAGATAATCTAAAAAAAAAATTTTTAAAAAATCGTTTTTTAATAAAAAGTAAAATTTAAGTTATATTTAAGTAAGGGCTATAATTTAATATAGTCGTTTTTAGATTTCGACTTTTTACTTTATTTATCTTATTTTAAACGTTATAAACTTTAAATCTTATATTTTTTAATTTAATTTATAAGGGGAGGGGTAGGGATGAAAAGAGAATAAGAGAAGTACCATATTGATTTACGCTAGCTACCCGACGTACTAACTTATCTTATCTACTTAATTTTAATATTATTAATATTAAACTTCGAGGCTATTAGATTTCGCTTATAAAAGAATATATATAAAGAAGAGTATTAAAATTCGAATTATATAACTCTTAGCGTCTTAGCGATTACGTAACTACGTTATATAATATATCTTAGCGCGCCTATATTAAATCGCTCTTTCCTTTTATAAAACTCTATAGTTAATATAACTAAGTATTTTATCTTTATATTTTAATAAATAGTTTATAATATTTAAATTATCTTAATCGAAGTTAGATTTAAAAATATTATAAATAATAAATATAATTTTAGATTAATTTAATAAACTTTATAACTTTTATATTTAAATTTAATATATATAAAAGAATAAAATAGAGTTATAGCTTAAAAATCTTAAATTTATTTAATTAAATTATATAATTATAAATTCGCTAAAATTTTTAAATTAAGAAGCGATAATAATTTATCGTAAATAAATAAATTAGTATTTATAAATTATAAAAAAAATAATATAGTAATTATAAATATCGAAAAAAATTTAATTTATAGTTTTTAGATCTTTTTTAATAAAGGAATAATAGATTTAATTTTATAGAGATTAAGAATTAATATATAAAATATATAATATTCTTTAGATTAGAGATTAAATATATATTATAAAATTAGCTCGATATTCGATTAGTTAATAATTAGATATATATTATAATAGTTTTAATATTATTAAATTAATAATTAATAATAGACTTATTAATTTAAATATTTTTATCTTTATCTTTATTATTCGAGTTAGAGAAATTATTATTATTATCTCTCTTATTATTATCTTTATTATTATAATTATCGCGATCTTTATAATTATTATAATCTCTTTTATTATTATTACTATTCTATTTTTTAAATTTAAAATATAAAATAATATATTTAGCGTTATTATATTAGTTTTTTTTATAATAATTATAATATTTATAAGTTTAAATATAAATATAAAAATTATTAATATAAGTTTTTTATTAAATTCTATATTTAATAATTTTATTAATAATAATTAATATAATAACGCTTTATAAATTATATATAAAAAAATTATTAATTAAAGTAATTAATATATAGATTTTAATATTAATTAAATTAATAAAATTAATTATAATATTAATAAATTAAGTAATTATATAATTTAGATTAAATTTTATAATATTATTATTTTTAAAGATATTATAATTTTAATTATATTATTTATAATATAAATTATATAATAAATCTAAATCTAAATAAAAATAATAAATTTTTTAATTCTTATTAAACTTTAACTTTAAGAATAAATTATTAAATTTATTTAAAATCTTTATAAATCTATTAATATAGAATTAAGAATTATTATTATATCTTATAAAAGTAATATTATTTATCTTTCTAAATATAAAATTAAGAATATTCAAATTTTAAGATTTAAATTTATTTAAAATCTTCTAGACTTTTTTAATATTAATCTTATTTTTAATTTTAAAATATAAGTTTTTTTTATAGCGCGATTTTAATATAATATAGATTTAATTTTATATTTATAATTAGCTATTAATTTAAACTTTAATAATAATAATATTAATAATTAATTTTATATAATTTTTTTTAATATAGCGCTATAGTCGAAGTTGTCGAAATGTGTTACCTGACTGAATTAGAAGGTTTGCCGAGGCGAGGAAGGTTTGCCGAGGCTTGGCGACACATATATTCGTGATGCTCTCTGCAGTTAGATCTAATTAATTAAGTGTTTCACCTACTACTTTTAATAGGTTATAAGCCTAAATCGCAGGATATTTATTTAATATATTACTTATAAGTCAGCTAGCTTATTAATTAAATGCTTAAAAAATAGAAGGAAGCTTTATTATAATATTATATCGCTTAGCGATATTATCGTAATATTAGATACTCGATTAATTTACTTTAAAGTAACTCGATAGCACTCTCTAAGCTTTATCGACCTTTAAATAATAAATTATACTTATTATATAATAGCTATAACTCTTATAAAAACCTCGCTACTATTATCTCTAGCTACTATATTAAAAAATAAAGAATTAAAATAGAGAGCTTAAGTACTAAGTTAACTAAAAATTTTATTAAATTAATTAATTAGCTAAGCGCTTTAAACGATATTAATTTTATTTATAGAATACTAAATTTATAAATAGAAATAATATAATTATAAAAGAGGTAGTATATAAAGAAGCACTCTTATTTCTTAATCGAAATATAATTATATTAGTTAAGTAAATTATAGCGAAGTATTATTATACTAATACTATCAATCGCTTAGCTAATAGATTATTAAATTAATAATTAAATATCTAATTAATAAAGAATATAATTATCGCGTAAAATAAAGAATATAAAGAGTTTTTAAGTTTTCTATTTAATATAGACTCTATATCTACTTAATTACCTTTAAATCTAATTATATCTTAAGAAAATCCTTTATTTAATTATATTAATTAAGATAATATTATATACTTTAGATATAGTTATATATTAATATCTTCTTTTAATTAAGATAATATTAAACGCTTTAGATATAGTTATTTATTAACGCCTCCTATAATTTAAAATAAGTTTAAAAGTTACTATAAATTATACGCGTCTATTATATCTTTAAATATTTTTTAAAAATAATTTTATATATTATATAATAAAGCACGCGTAGATAAATATATCTTTAAGCGCGATTTTTCTTAATATAATTAGATATTAAATAAAGCTTAATATTAATTTAGAAAGTATTTAGAAAGTTAAGGATATAATTATATATCTATTTATCTCTCTAATAGCTCTATAACTTTTAATAATTTAATTTATAAATTATCTCTCGAAGTAATCGATAGCGAGGATCTCTTTAATATTATCATAAAGTCTATTAAATTTAATTCTCTTATAAACTCTTAATTTCTTCGCGCTTTAAATAATACGTCGAAATTAAAACTATATCGAAAGAAATTAACTTAGATATAAAGTTTAATAAACTATCTCTTTATATCGCTAAGCTTAAAGGATTTAAAGGTCTTTAAATATAATAGTAAAATATATATTAATATCTTATAGCATAACACTTTATTAAATTTACTAAGATTAAATAAAAAAATTATCTTATCATTTTTATCTTAATCGAAGATATACTTAACGCTAAAGTTATAAGGCTTATTAATATTATCGAAAATAAAATTACTAAGTAAAAGCTAGAATATAAACTAGCTATTAATATTATCTAGAATTATCTTAATAATAATTTACTATTAGATCTAGAAAATAAAACTAATATCTATCTTCTATAGAAGACTATTATTATTAATAATAAATTTAAAGATTTTAATACTCTTAATAACCTCTATCGTTAGCTATTTAAGCTAAATCTTAATTAATATAAAGATATATCGAATTTCGTAGCTCGCCTTAAGAGTATTTATATCGATATTATTAATATATCGTCTAAGTTAAAATTAGAAATTAATTTTCTTATTTTTCTCTTTTATATCGAATTAAGTAAGACCTATAATATCTATTTTATCTATTATATTCAAAATTATAAGTTAATAAATAAGATAAATATAGAGTCTACTTTCTCGCTAAAGTACGCTATTACTCGATTTATTTAGATAGTTATTAATCTATCTTCTAAGCGCACTAAATTCAACTATACCTTTATTACTTAGCGCCCTCGCCGTCTTATTCTAAATAACTTAAGCCTTATTATTACTATTAAGCCATAGAAGAGAATTATATCTAATTTCAATAATTATATAATTTAAAAGTAAGTTAAATACTATACTTATTATAAGAAATATTATTATATTAAAATAAAGTATAATTAACTTAATAAAAAGAGCTAGAATAAAGATATTAGCGGCGATAATAATAGAAGTAATATTTAAGATAACAACTTTAAATTTAACGATAAAAAGAATAAGAATAAAGATTATAAATCTAATAAGAAGCGTTATTATAATTCTATTAATATTAAAAGAGAAATATATATTATATATATAGCTAAATTCAATAGCTCGCTTATATAATAGACTCTAGATTATATCTACTTATAATACTTTACTCTCTATTAAAATACCTTTATTAAATATTATTTTCTTAATCTTAAGATTAATAATATTCATTTAATTAAGAATATTAAGGACTTTTTTTATCTTTATTAATATTAATAAAGTATATTTTAGTACTATTATCGATGGTAAGAAGAAAGAGTTAATTCTTATTAATATTCTTTATCTTTTTAAACTATCTTTTAATCTAATTTCTTAAAGATAATTAATACGTAATAGCCTATTTATAAAATTCGTTCTTAACGATATTAAAATTAATTATCGCGATATTACCGCTTAACTATAAAAAAATAATCTATATATCTTTTATATATAAAAATTAAAATCTATATTAATATCATTTAAAGCTAAATTAATATCTATATTAATACTTAAATAATAAGATACGAAGTTCGCTATACTTTAAATTACTTTAAAATATAAGAAGAAAGCTAATTTAATAAATAAAGATATTTCTATCTTCGCTAAGTCTAATACCTCTAACTCTAATTTTAATTTCGACTTTAATAAAACGCCTTATAAAATTAACGAAGAAACTCTTAATCTTTAATATATCTATATAGATTATTTAAGGTATTAGAATATCTAAAAGCTCGCTAAATTATCTAAGAGTATAGATCTTATTAAAAAAATTATAGAAATAAAGTCTTACGCTTTATATACTATTAAAAAGACGAAGAATATACTATATAAATCTTATATTCGCCTTAAAAAAAGATTAAATAATTTAATCTATATCGATATCTATAATTCTATTACCTCGCGTAGCTTCGATAAAGAAAAATACTTTATTACCTTTCTAGATAATTATAATAAACGCTTTAAGATTAAGATTATTAAATAAAAAAGCGATATCTTTATCGCTTTTAAGCGCTTTTAGCTTTATAATAAATATAGCGACTTTACTATTAAATATCTATAAAGCAATTATAAGGGCGAATATAAAAACTATAATTTCGATATTTATTATATTAATTATAATATTATTTAGAAGTTAATCTAATTAAAAAATCTCGAATAAAATAAAGTGGCTAAATAACTCGATTAAACTCTCTTTAATATTATTAATATTATTATAGAGAATATTAATATTAATTAAAAGTTTTAACTAAAGCTTATAATAATAATAAACTATCTTCGTAATTATAGCCTTATTATAGATCATAAACTTACTCTATATAAGACTTATATTAAATATAAATCCTATCTAATATATATTAAATATATTAAAATTAAGAGCTTTATTATAATAAGAAGATTAATTACTAAATAAAAGAAAGGATAATATTATATCTAAAAAGATATTTTTATAAACTATAATAACGATTATATTTATCAGATACTACTATTAGATAATAATATTATATACTTATTAAAAGTTATATAGAATAGAAAAAAGAATAAACTCTTATCTAATTTAATACTTTTTTAATCGTTAAATAATTCAGCTATAGAGGGGAATACGCCTAGATTTATAACGCCTCTCTTAATTGAAAATTTTCTTTTTATGAATATAATGAATATAAATAAACTTATTTAGTTATCTAGATTTATTTTAAGGCCTTCGAAGCCTATAGTAACTTCTTTCGACTTTAATACTTCTATTATTATACCTCGATTTACCCTAATAATATAAGATAATATACTCTTATATTTTAACTATTTATACTTAATTTCTCAAAATCTCTCTTTAAATCCTTTTATACTTTATATTATAATTACTTAAATCGTAAATATAGAGTTATATAAGCCGAAGACCTATAAAAAGACTATTATAAATAATTCTTCTTATAAGTAATAAAAAGGCGATATAATCGAAGAATTCGAGTCGCTGAAAAAGAATAATATTTAGACTTTTATCGATCTATTTTATAGGCGTATTATACTTCGTAATAGATAAATTTATATCTTAAAATATAAATTTAATAATAAAGTTACTCGCTATAAGGCTCGCTAAATAATATATAATTTCGAATAATATAAAGACTTAAACTATAACGAAATCTTCGCTTTAATAATTAAGCTTATATTTTATAAGACTATCTTTATCTTAATTACTATTGAAGATTAAAATCTAAAATAAATAAATATTAAAACCGCTTTCCTCTATAGAGACGTCGAAGAGGAAATTTATATAAAATAGTTTACTAATTTTATCTTAAAGAAGTATTCTTAACGAGTCTATAAGCTTAATAAGATACTCTATAATTTAAAATAATCCTTATATATATAATATAATATCTTTATTAACTATATATAAGAGATCGATCTTATTCTTATTAATATTAATTATAATATATTTATTAATCTTAATATTAATATTATTATCGCTCTCTATATAAATAATATTTTTATTACTAATTCTTCTCGATTTAATATTTAACGAATTAAGAATATATTTAATATTAAGTTTAAAATAAGTAAATTAAACCTCTATAGCTACTATTTAAATATAATTATAATTTATAATTATATTAATTAAATATTATATTTAGATTAGTTAATCTATATTAAATAATTTTTTAGATATTATAGAATATAAGAGTTTAAGCTATAATCTACTTCTATAAAAATTAGTATATAATTACTTTTTACTAAGAATAGTTATATAATATTCGCTAAGTTATTAAAAACTTATTAATTAATTATTAAATTCTTTATATACGCTATACTAGATATAAGATCTAATATTATATTCGCTATATTAATAATCTTATAATATTCTTTAAATCTTATTAAAGCTTATTATATAGCTATTAAGCGTATCTTTTAATATCTTAGAATAACTATTTATTAATATCTTACTTATAAAAATTTACTTTAAAATTTAATTAATTATATTAACTTCGATTAAGCTAATAATTATAATACTTATAAATTAATCTTAAATTATATTTATAATCTAAAAAGTAAGATAATTAGCTAATCTTTTAAGCGATAAACTATTATCGTATTATTTATTTATAAGATTAAATATATTAATTAGACTTAGACTATAAAGGAAGTTATTTAATTTCAAAAATTATTTAATTAAATCCGTCTTAATAAATCGCTTTAAATAATTATTATTTTCGATAATAATTAAGACGTAATTGCTTTAATAAAGAACCCTTAATATTATAATCGTATTAAATATATTAATATCTAATATTATTAAATACGCGGCTAAATTACTAATAATAATATAAATTTTAAATATATTTTTATTAATAAGTAGATAGTCGATAGATTTATTAAGGCCCTATATAAAGATAAATTTAAGCTCTTTCGAAAACTTATTAAGCTAAAATCTTATCTATAGAATAACTATTTCTTATATCTCAGCGATATATTTATTATTAAGAAAGAATCGACTTTAATATCTTAAGAGATAAATAAATTATTATTAATAAAGAATTAACTTTAATATCTTAAGAGATAAATAAATTATTATTAAGAAAGAATTAACTTTAATATCTTAAGAGGTAGATAGATTATTATTAAGAAAGAATTAACTTTAACACTTTAAGAGGTAAATGAATTTCGAGTAAATTAAGTCTTTCGATTTTATTACTTATATAAGAGCCTACTTCTAATTAGTCTCCATATCTTAAATAATCTACTTAAATTACTCGCCGAGCCTTTATATCTAACTAGACACTCTGCGAATTTATTATTTTATATCGAAATAGCTATTTCTTTAGCGCTACTATTACTATCGCTATTAAATCTTTAAAGCTCTTTTAAAATATTCTTATCTATATCTTATCCTATTAACGTACTATATATAAGGCGTATATCGCTATTAGTTATTATCACTAAGGACTAGATATCTAAAACGACCTTCGTAGGGGCTTTATAGCTGGGCGCGTGCGTGTGGGACGGATAATTTCTTCCAATCGGATTTATTATACCCCCACGAATATCCTCCGGCCTCGAATCGGTCGATTTTTGGTGTGCACTAGATGGCCTGGAAATAAAATTTTCAAAAAACCGCTTTTTGATAAAAGTGGAATTTTGGTAGTGGGGGTATGGTCTGATATAGTCGTTTTTAGATTTCGACTTTTCACTTTACCTACCCTATTGTGGACGTCACTAATTCCGGCCTCTAATTGATCAATTTTTGGTGTGCATCAAGTGGACTGGAAATAAAATTTTCAAAAAATCGCTTTTTGATAAAAAATGGAATTTTTATATGGGGTGAATGGAATGTTTCCCATACATATCCTCTTCACCTTTGCCACCCGGCGTTCGGACATGGCTATTTGCTCGAATGGGGGGGGTAGGGGGGTGGGGGTGTTTTTTCGTTTTTCTACTTGTTTGATTCGAGCTGTATTTCGAGTATATGAGAGTGTCGAAATGTGTTATCTGACTGAATTAGAAGGTTTGCCGAGGCGAGGAAGGTTTGCCGAGGCTTGGCGATATATGTATTCGTGATGCTCTCTGTAGTTAGATCTAATCAATCAAGTATTTCATCTACTACTTTCAATAGAAGTAGCTTTAATTTATTCTTAAACTATTATTTTTAAATTTAATAATTAAAAATATTTTTAAACTTATTAATATTATTAAGATAATTTAAAAAAATTAAAATTTTAAATTTCTTAAAAGATATAGTATTTAAAGATTTAATAAATTTTTTTTATTAGAGAATAAGCTAGATAAGCTAAATAAGCTCGCTTTATTAAAGTTTAAATTTAAAAATAAAATTTATATATTAATAGAGTTTAGAGAAGTAATTAAAATAGATAATATTAATAAAATTAAACGCGTTTAAAAATTAAAAAGATTTTTATTAAAGATTAATTTTAATAAAGACTTAAAGATTAATTATTTTAATATTAAATTAAAATTAATAAAAAAGCTTAATATATATTTACTCTCGCTATTAAAATATTTTTTATAATATATTAAAAATTTAAATATATAAGAAAAATTTTATTAAATTTTAAAATTAACTCAATATAGTTTAAATCTTTATTTATAAAGATTTATTATTTATTAATATTTAAAATAGTAAATAGTATTCTATTAGAAAATTAAGTAATTAATAAATTTTAAAAATATTAAGATAATTTAAAAATATTATAATAATAGAGACTTATCTCTTATATATAGATATAATATTATATTATTAAAATTATATTAATTATCTTAATAATTAAAAGCTCTAATTATTTTCTTTAAAATTAATTTAATTAGAGTTTAAAATTAAGATTAATTATAAGATTATTTACTTATTATTAAGGTATTTTATTTCTAAAGTAAGTACTCGTATTAAGACTTCTTTGCGATAATAGAAGTTTCTTCTTCTTTTACTTTTAAAATTAAGATTCTTATTCTTTTAATTAATATATCTTTATTAATAATAATTAGAAATTACGTAATTAGCGTTAAAGCTAATTTTTTTTAAATTATATTTCTTTTAATAATAATTAAAATAACTAATTTTTAATTTTTATTATAAATATTTTATAATTAAATAAATATAAAGTTTAAATACTCGCTATCTAATTCTTTAATATTTATAATATATAAATAAGATCGTATTATTTCTTTATTTAGCGTATTTTATATAGAGAAATTAATAATATTTTAAAGATCTTAATAATAATATAATTTAATTAATTATATAGCGACTTCGATAGTTTTAATTAGATATAATATATTTTAACTCGCTTTATATTATTTTAATTAGAAAGTAAAAGCGCTTAAATAATAGTTTTTAATTTTTAAATTATAAATAAATAATAGCTATTTAAACTTAGAATAATTATTTTAAAATAAAAATTTTTTATATTAAGAAGATTAATAAAGTCTTTTATAGTTATAATTATCTTTATTATAATAAATATAAATATTTAAAAATAATTATAATTATAATAATAGATTATATTATTATTAAAATAGTTATTAAATATAATCTAAGTTTATAATCTATTAGAATATAAAGATAGAATATTTAATTATATTAATTATAGAGTTCTATAAAAGAAAAGAGCGACTTAATATAAGCGCGCTAAGGCGTATTACGTGATATAATTACGTGATTGCTAAGACGCTAAGAGTTACGTAATGCGAATTTCAATAGATTTAAGTAATAAGATATTTTAACTAGATCTATAAATTTTAGAGAATTCTCTATAAATTAATCTTCGATTAAGATTTTAAATTTATTAATATATTTTAAAAAATGCTATTTTTAAAATATAAGATAATATTAGAAATAATAATAATTTATTATTCTTTAATAAATAAGTAAATAGAATATATAAATTAAATAATAAAGATAGTTTTATAATATCTACTTATTAGTAAATATAAGAAGAATTAAGATACTTTATTAATAAAAATTAAGTATTCTCTAAATATCGTAGAAAACGCCTTAACTTTTATTATCTCTTTTAAAATACTTTATAAAATTAAATTTAGAGATTATCTAATAAATATAATCTTAGATAAAAATTTAATACTCGCGAATTTTATTAAAATCTAAAAGATAATTTATGATAATATTTCTAATATAATTAAGCTAATATAAATTAAGATAACTATTAAATATAATATTAAGTATAAAACCTCTAATCTAATTAAGAGTATATATCTTAAATTAATTAAAATTAGAGATATAAATTATTATATCTTTAAAAATTTCTTATTATTTATTAAAAAAGTCGATCTATATAGAATTTTTAAAAAGATTAATACTTTAATTTATAAGCTAGAACTTTTACTTAATATATCTAAAATTTATTTAATTATTTTAATTATTTATCTAGAGTAAATTAAATTAAATTCTTTTAATAAAGAGATATCTTTATCTATATTTATAATTATTAAGAAATAAAAAAAGTATATAATAGAGAAGATTATACGTCGAGAGAAATAAGAGAAAAAGAATAAATATCGCGTACGCTAGAAAGGGTATTTTAAAACTACTTAGAAATCTATTAATATATTTCGAAAGAATATATTAAAAATAATCGAGAAATTCGAGAAATTAAGAATATGGAAATAAGATTATAGATTTTCGCTTTCTTCTCTATACTTATAAAGTAAAAATAAATTTAAATAAATTTAAATCTTTTTATTATTATACTTCTATTTTATTTATATAAATATATCTAGATATATCTTATTTTAATTTAATAATATTTTACTCTAATTATATTTTATATCTATTAATATATAAATATTATATATATAAATATTACTATAAAAATAGCGGCGTTTTTATATTTTTTTATTGATATAATTTATTAAAAGCTTAAATATAAATATAAGAATATCTCTAATAAGAAGATTAACTCTTATTTAATTAATTAATTATAAATTAAAGTAAATAATAATTATATCTAGCGTTTTTCGAGTATAAGCTATTATTATCTAAGACTTACTAAAAAGAAATTTAAAAATATTTTTCTAATATTTTTATACTTTTAAAGATTTAAAGAAATATTATAACTTATATTTCTAATATAAACGACTTTAAAGATTATTTAATATCGATTTTATAATATAATAATATTATATTTCTTTATTATCTCGCTAAATCTAAATTTAAAAATCTTTTTAAGCTTTATAATATAACTCTTATAATCTTAAATAATTAATACCTCTATTTCTTAATCTAGAATATTCTATAATTATTAATTTAAAAAGTACTTTATTATATTATAAATAAAGTCTCTTAATTAATTATTAATAATATTATTAAATTTTTAAATTTTAATAAAAATCTTTACTAGATAAAGAAAAACGTTAGTTATTATTTTTTTTTTTTTTTTTTTTTTTTTTTTTTATACTTTTAATTATAATAATTATTCTTTATTTAATATTTTTTAATTAATTTAAATTAAGATTCGCGTGAAGATATTAAAATAATTAGAAATCTTAAAAGCTTTTTATATTTATTATTTATAAAATTATTAGAAGAGTATTAAATTGTAAAATAAGAATAAAGACTTTTTATTTCTCGATCTTAATAATTATCTATAAATTCGCTATAAAGTATTATTAATCGTAATTTTTAGAATAAATTAAATTTTAAATTACTTTAAAAAAGTTATTAATATTACTTCGAGAATTACTTTTAATTATATTAATTTTTAAAATTTTTAAAAAATAATTTTCGAGAACGCGAATAAAGCTTTCTAATATATTTATAATAATTTAAAAAAATTATTAAATATAAATTAAAGTTAAGATTAGAGTAATTTTTTATTATATTTTATATTAACTCTAAATTCGACTATATTAGCGTCTTAAGCGCTAAAAAATTTAAATTATTTATTAAATATAATCTTTATTATTTTAAGAAAATTTAGAATTCTAGTTATTAATATAAAAAAAGAAAATATTTTTATTATTTATTAAGATTTAGATAGATTAATAAATCGCTAAATTTTTAATAGCTTAAATAGTAAAGAAAAGTTTAAGAATACTACGTTATAGCTTCGAATTAGTTATATTAAAAAATTAAAATAACTTATTATTAATAGATTTTCTATTTATATTATTATTAATATTATAAATAATATTACTAAAAAGAAATTTCTTCTCTATTATAAAACTTTTATAATCTTATTTAATTTTTAAAAATTTTATATAATAAGATTATATATTAAAAATAAATTTAAATTTTAGAAGTTTAATTTTAACTCGAAAGAATAACTAGTTTAAAACTTTATATTTTATAATATATTAATTATATAAAAAGATAAGAATAGCGTTAAACGCTTTATTTTATAAAATATATATTAATTATATAAGAATTTTAAAGAGTATATAGAGTTTATATATAAGCTCTTTATTAGCGCTTGAAAAAATATAAAAGATAAAATATACTTAAAAACTAGTAAAAGATATTAAAGAAAAAACGATATAATATTATTATCTAAAAGATATCTATTTAAATAATTATAAAATTTTAGAAAATTAAAATATTCTAAGAAATCTTTTATTAAATAAATAATAGAGATTTAAGAAGTTATAATCTCTCTTAACTTTATATTTTAATTAAATATTAATTTTAATATTAAGCTCTCTTAGATAGACTTTATTAAAAAATTTATTAATTAATATCTTATTTTTTATTACGTAATTAGTTTTACTTTTAAACTCTATCTTAATATTATTAATAATAAATTTTTTAAGAGTTAAATATTTAAAGAATAAGATATTAATAAAATTAAGAAGTATAGAGATTAAATTATCTAGATAAATCGCTAAGCTATTTATTACTATTATCTTTATTAATTAAAAGATTTAAACTCTAACTATTTTCGATTTATATTAAAATAATATAATAATAATTTTAATAAATAAATTTTTAATATTAAAGATAATAATAATTATAATAAATAGAAAGTAAATTAAATAAGATATTAACGTCGTTTTATAAAAAAGTGATAACGCTATTAAGACTCTCGCGGCGGAGTTTTTAAATATAAAATCTCTAGTTACTTAATATAAGGATTAGAATTTTAAAATCTCTTTAGCACTCGATAAATAAATAAATCTAAAAGATTATATTTAAATTGATAAATTTTTTAGCACTATTATCGAGTATTTATTTTAATACTTTTTATTTACTTTAACGTTTAAGATAAGCTTTTTTTTAAAAGAAGAAGATATTATAGCTATAGCTATATCTATCGATATTATAACTTAGTATAATTTAATATAGCTTAACGCTTAATATAGCTTGGCACTCGATATTTTAGCAGTAGCTTTTCTTAGAAAAATAATTATAACTTTTTACTATTAAAACCTTATGCTTATACTTGTAATATAATACTTTAAGAATTTTATATCGCTTAAATTACTTTAAAAAAGATTACTAATTAATTATAAATCTAATTATAAATCTTATTAAGACTTACCTTATATTAAAAATATTAAAATTATTAAAATAGATTTTATAAATATATTTTCGCTTAGAATTTCGAGTAATTTCGATTTTATTCCCTCTAAATATATCTATAGCGATATCTACGGCGACGATATCTACGGCGAAGATATCTATAAAGATACTTCTCTAATAAGAATCTATACGATAGTAATAAATTCTCTTCTAACAACTTTAGCTAAGATAATTATCACTTTAATAGATAATTTTTATTTTATTCTTTTTAAGACTCTCTTTTTTAAAATTAATATTAAAGAGATAATTAATAATTTATATATAATCTTTTCTAGCGTATCTATATAACGCTTATTTCTATTTTTAAATAGATTTTGATTATTAATCTCTTTTTTTAATAAAATTAAGCTTAAATAAAGTAAGTTTAAAAAAAATATTAATTTAAATTATATTTAAAAAAATTTAAATTTTATTATTTAATATTAATATATAATAAAATTAATTAATTTTATAGCTAACTAAGCGCCCTTTATAGATATAATTTTTATATTTAATTTAGCTAATATTTAATAGATATATTTAATAAAAATTAATTTATTTAATAATTCGAAGATATAAAATATTAGATAAATAATTTATAAAGATTTTATAAAGAGTAATATTTTTTTTAATATTAATTATAGATTATATAGATAATTAGAAATTTACGCGAATTTTAATTAATACTTTTATAATAATATACTCTCTTTAAATATAGTATTAATCTTATATTATATTATTTAATTAAAATATTTAAATTTATTATTTATTTAAAAATTATTAAAAATAATTTCTTTTTAAATAATTTCTTTAATAAATTAAAAAATATATATATTATAGTTATTATACTCGAAATTATAATTATTATAAAATCTAATATAAATATAATTTCTATATTTATTTTAATTTAGAAGGAATTTAAATATCGCGAGAATTATAAAATTATTTTTATTAAAAAATAAGAATATAATAAAACGAAGCGTTTTATTATTTAGAAAGATTATTATTTATTTATAATTATTATAAAAAATAAAGAAAAGCTTTTAAAGATTACTATAAATTAATTTTTTTTTAATAATTTAATATTATATAACGCTTATATAATTTAATTTTTATATTAATAATACTTATTATATAATTTATATATATTTCTAAAAAATAAAATAAATAAATTTATTTCGATATATATTTTAATTAATTTTTAAAGATTTTAAAACTCTAAATAATTATAATAAGCGTATTATATATATAATTTTTTTTTATTAATTTAAAGATCTAGAGTATTAGTGAATAAAGATAAGAATTTAAATTTAGATATAAATATAAATATAAATATAAATATAATAAAGTTATTATAAATAAAATTATTTTTATTAATAATTATTAAGTATATAGAGATTTTTATTTATATATTTAGCGTATAAAAATAATTATTTATAGTATAAATTATATAAAAAATTTAAATCTAAATAAAAGCGATAAATCTTTTAATTTTTATTAAATTTTAATTTTAAAAATAAATTATTAAATTTATTTAGAATCTTTATAAATCTATTAATATAGAATTAGAGATTATTATTATAGAATTAGAGATTATTATTATATTTTATAAAAGTAATATTATTTATTTTTCTAAATATAAAATTAAAAATATTTAAATCTTAAGATTTAAACTTATTTAGAATCTTCTAAACTTTTTTAATATTAATCTTATTCTTAATTTTAAAATACGAGTTTTTTTTATAACGCGATTTTAATATAATATAGATTTAATTTTATATTTATAATTAATTATTAATCTAAGCTTTTAATAATAATATTAATAATTAATTTTATATAATCTTTTTTAATATAGCGTTATAATTTAAATAGCTTTAATTTATTCTTAAATTATTATTTTTAGATTTAATAATTAGAGATATTTTTAAATTTATTAATATTATTAAAGCGATTTAAAGAGTTTAAAATTTTAAGATTTTTAAAAGATATAATATTTAAAGATTTAATAAGCTTTTCTTATTAGAGAATAAGCTAAATAAACTTACTTTATTTAAATTTAAATTTAAAAATAAAATCTATATATTAATAAGACTTAAAAAAATAATTAAAATAAATAATATTAATAAATTTAAGTATATTTAAAAATTAAAAAAATCTTTATTAAAAATTAACTCTAATAGAGATTTAGAAATTAATTATTTTAATATTAAATTAAAATTAATAAGAGAGCTTAATATATATTTACTTTCGTTATTAAAATATTTCTTATAGTATATTAAAGATTTAAATATATAAAAAAAAAATTATTAAATTTTAAAATTAGCTTAATATAGCTTAGATCTTTATTTATAAAGATTTATTATCTATTAATACTCGAAATAGCGAATAATATTCTATCGATAAATTAAGTAATTAATAAATTTTAAAAATATTAAGATAATTTAAAAATATTATAATAATAAAAATTTATCTTTTATATATAGATATAATATTATATTAGTATATATAATAGAATAAGATAAGGCTAAATTAGAAAACCTTGAATTTATATATGTAGTCAATTATTAATTTATTAGGTCTACGCTTTTTGATTAGACACCGCGAATAAATAAATTAATATCCGTAATCATCAAAAATCTATAAAAATCTATATACAGAAATCTTATCCTCTAAAATAACTAGCTTTCTACGGATACTATTTCTTTATAATTTAATAAATTATAGAGCTTAGTATACGCTTTCTAACGCTATAAAAATATTAAAGTTTAGTCTACTATTAATAAATTAAACTAATATTTAAATATCGTAGTTATACTAAATATGTTCGGGATGGAATCGAATAATAATTCTTTCATCTATTTATATAATTATTATTTCTCTACTACTCTATTAATTCTATTAATTTCATTAATATAAATATATTTACTCTCTCTACCCCTCGCTCTTATATTACTAGATCTATAAAGTATATATATTCTACTTACTCGCCTCTTAGAGCTTCTATTAACGCCTCTAAGTTACCTCTTAGCGAATCTATTATTACTAATAATCGAGGCTATAAGCGAGCTTAATAGTTATTTACTATTAATTATAAACACGCTAAAAGACTTTTTAAAAGAGCTTAAATAGATATATTCTCCTCTATATACTTCTTTTAAGCTAGTAATAATATCTTTTAATCTAGCGATATTACCTCTTAAAACGCGTCTTCCTCTCTTATTTATTCTTTATCACTCTATTTTAAAGTCTCTTAACGCGTATTAGATTCTAAATAAAAAGAAGCTTCTAAATAAGAGAAAGACGCTATCGAAGATCCTCTATTATAAGACTTATTAATAGACTTCTTTAATAATAACTCTTTCGATAGCTTACGTTCTTTTAACTTATCTTTTAACTCTTATTTAAATTCTATTTAGCCTTTAATAAGGCTTATTAATTATATCACGCGTTATCTATATACTATAAAGCCTATATAATATAATTTAAGTCTTATAAACTAGATTTATAATAGCTATAATATAATATTATAAAAAGATAAGATAGTCGAGTAATACTATAATAGCGGAAAGACTAAAATCGATATATCTAAAATAGATATCGATTAAGAAGTAAACGATATAGAATAGAGCTATAAAGGCGTTAAAATAAGTATAAATAATTCGATTAATCTTAGCGAGTATATTATTAATTAAATTCTCTATTCTTTAACGCTAAGAACCTTAAATTTTATTAATAATTATAAAGAATTCCGTCGTTATAGCGTTTAATATAATAATATAATCTCTATAGCCTTATAGTAGATTATTATTAATTATTTAATTATCTTCTATATATATAAAATCTAGAAAGCAATTACTACTTATATATCTACCCTAACGCCTTTAAAGGGCGAAAAATTAATTTTTAATTAAATTTATATTATAAATAGTACTTAAGATTAATCTATAATACGATATAACTTTCTCTTAATCGCGTTTTTTATATTAACTTTGCTAGATATAACTACTATAAATATATTAATTAGATACTTTATTATAAAATAGCTATAATTCTTAGAAGTATTAATTTATATATTATTACTCTCAAATTAATATCTAAAAAGTTAAAGGCCGATTTAGATATATAGGGCTATAAGCTATTTTATAAAAATTTATAATATTATAATCTATATATCTATAATTATTCTACTTTAGATAAAGTCGCTATCGCTTAAAAAAGTAATATAAATAATTTACTAAGTCTATCTAAGGCTAAAAATATCTTAATAAAAACTCGAAGTAGTAAGAGATTTAGTATTTTATATTAGTATTTAATCTATATATTCTTATACTATTTTATTATCTTTTTATTTAATAAATAGTTATAGTATAATAATATATTTAATATAAACGTTATACTAAGTAGAAGCCTTCTTATCTATTAACGTAGTAATAATAAAATCATCTTATAAATTAATAAAACTATTAGCCGAGATAGCTCTATATAAATAACGCTTACCTTATATTATAAGTCTATATTATTTATTTCTTCTATTCTATTAATCGCTAACTTTCCATAGATATATAATATAAATCCATTCTAGTAAGTTTAATCGCCTTCTTTATTATAATAAACTATTATAATATTTTATTTATAATATCTATATAGCTATCGAAAATAATAAACTTTATTAATTAAAGATAAATTAGAAGATTATTTACCTAAGTTAATATCTATTAAGTAATCGTCGATACTTATATTAATAGAGTTATTATAGATAATTAAGCTAGTAAATAACGTATTATTCTCTCTTTCTTCTATTAAGAAAACTTATAATTTATAAAATAACTCTATTAGAATACTATTACTCTATTCATTAAGTTCGGCCAACTAGATCTCTTTACGACTTTCACCTATAATTTAAAATAGATTAAGATTATCGAAAATCTTCTATTCGATAAACGCGTTATTAATTAACTTAATCTAATTATTAAGATATTTAGACTAAAATTAAAAACTCTTATAAATAATATTTTAAAGAGAAAGATACTAGATATATTTCTATTCTTTTTACCCTCTATTATAATATAGTAACTCTCTTCTATTTTATTTAATAGAGTAATCTTTTAAGCGATATATTAGTTAGGCGGTTAGTATAGATTATAATCTCTAAAGATACTTCTAGTATAATTTAACTTACCATATATTATAATTCCTATCGATTAGCTCTACGGTACTATTTAATTTTTTTTTACCTTTATAAAGGCGAAGTATAGTTGATTAAAATATCGATTAGTTTTAACCCTAATTGACTTTACGGGTAATAGGTCAAATTCCGGCCTATGCCTATACTATTAAATTTTAAAAACGAGGTTTACTATATATCTATATCCTTATTATTTTATACTCTAAAGATCGATTCTTTAGCGTTATTAAAATCGATATCGCTATTAATACTAAGATTTTTAATTAAAATCTATTTTCTAATCTCTATATAATCGTTATTAGATATATACTTTATAGAAATTATAGCTAATATACTACTAGTAAAATAGATATTATCTTATCTTATTAAAACTTAGATAAAAACGTATATAATAAGTAGTTTTCGAAAGACTTTAGCGATTATATTATCTTTAAACTAGATTTTAAATATTCTATATATTATTAATATAGGCCTACTAAGATATTAGATAATAAATTTAAATAGAATTATTAGATAATATTTTATAATCTCTATTTATCGATTAAGTATAACGCTTATATTAATATAAAGATCTATATTAATATTAAAATCTATAAATATATTTTTAAATATATTTATAAGAATAGCGATTAAGCTAGTCTTTAAATAGAGTGTAAGAGTGATATAAATTAAGACGATATAAGGTTAGACTAGATAAATAAGATTTAAGAGTATTAAAACGTATAATAAGTAAGCTCTACGAAAGTCTATTAAAGGATTTTTAGCTTTAAATTATATAATTACAATCCTCCTATTAAACGATTATCTATTTACCTTTTAAATTAATAGAATATAATATTTAATAATAATAATAATTTATTCTATATAGTCGATATAGAATATAAACGCTAGATTAAGCTAATAGCCTTCTTTTAGCTAAATTAACTATATCGATAGAGAAGATAAATAAAAGATCTCTTTTATATTAATCTATCGATATAATATATCTAAAAAAAAATAAGCGAGATATATCTAAATAAAATCTACGTTAGAGATATAGAGGTATTATTATAAGAATATACTATATTAATCTAAACGCTGGAAAGCTCTTCTATCTATAATACCTCCTTCTAAATATATTAAATTCTATATTCTTTAAAGACTTATATATAATAAATAATAATATTCTTTTTTTCTATTATAATATCTATATAGCGAGAGGCTTATTTTATAATAATATTAAATAAGATTAAGTATTAAATAAAGTAGCGGCTTAAAAGAGAGAATACTATTTATAAGGTCTTTTTATAATAATTCTATTATAATATAAACTCGATAACTTTTTAAATCTATAAAATAATTATAAATTAAGATATATAAGTAATTTCTTCTTTATCGAGTAGAAATATTTTAAGCGTAGTATAAATAGCTTACCGCGCTAACGATAATATTAAAATATTATAACTTTTTTTAATATAGTATTTCTTTTTTATATATTAAAACTTTTCGCGTTAGATATATTTTTTCTTAATAATATCTTTAATAAATTAAAGTGCTTTAAATTATAAAATAAAAAGATTACCGCGCTAATAATAATTTTAAAATATCGCGACTTTTTTTAATATAGTATTCTTTTTTTAGTTATTAAAACTTTTCGCGCTAGATATATTTTTTCTTTTTTTACTCATAAATAATTTAATTCTCTATTTATACTTTACGTATATTTCTTAACTAACACTTATTATTCTTTATTTAAATTATCTAATAATCTTATTTATATTCTTTAGACTTAATATTATATTCTTTCTCTATTAAATAATATATAATATAAATAAGTTATTATCGAAGACTTCTATTTTTATTTAATTTAAATCCGCTTAAAAAAAAATAATATTAGCTCTATAAAGAATATTAGCCTTATTATCGACTTTAATCTATTCACGATTTAACGAGATTACGAATAATATTATATTAATAATTAAAATTAATTTCTACGCGAAGTATATAGCTATTAAATTAATATCTAAAATTAAATATAAACGAGTTTTAATAATAATTAAATTATTATAACTAACGCTATTTAAAACGCGATCTCTTATTTTAATAATTAACTCTTCTTTCTCGATAGCTATAAAGATATTAATAAGATTATATTTTAGAATACTATATTATAAAGAGTACGAAATAACTCTAAAATAGCTATTACTATAGCTTTATCTAATATTACCTTTATTCTCCTTTAAAATAATATTATTACTTATTCTCGCTTTAAAATCTTTCTTAATATTATTATTTAATTTAATTATAATATATTAATAGAGTTTAATTTAGCTTAATTATTAAAGATAATTAAGCTTATCTTCTAAGACGAGATCTCTATATAAAATCGCTATAATATTAAAGTCGTCGATTATATACTTTAAGATATTTAAAAGAATCTTACTCCTTTTAATAGTATAGTTATATATTTCTATAATAACTTTTATTAAATTCTTTTAATTATTAAGAGTATTAAGTTAGATTATATCGCTTAAGTATTCTACCTTTAAAATTATATTTAAATTCTTAGACTAATAGAAAATATAAAGCTTCGAAATCTTAATTTAACTAATTAAGACTGAATTAATATAAAGAAATTCGCTTAAACGCTATTAAATATAAATAATAATATCTTAATAAGCTTTAAAGAATAAGAAGCTATTAATTAGTCTATCGAATAATTATTAAACGACTTTATTACTTAACTAATTAATACTATTTATAATAATCTTAATCTATATTAAATAGCTAATTTCTATATATTTAAAATGATTCTTTATATCCTTAATAAGAATATTACTTAATTTAATAATTAAGTTCTTAATAAGTTCTCTAAAATTAAAATCGTTTATAAAAGTAAAGATTAAGTCGTTAATAAGAAAGATAGCTTTCTTCTATCTATTAAAATAATAAATACCTTTAAATTAATCTTATTTTTACTCTATTATTTAAAGTTAAAATAGAATTATATAATAATACTATTAAGGAATTTAGAATAGCGTATAAATTTATATAATAAAATATATCTATAAGTTAAGTATATTAGATCTAAGATACTTAATTATTATATTCTTAAAGGCGAATATAATAATAAATAATACTATATATTATATATCCCTCTAGCTCCACCTAATTTAAACGATCTATATACTTTCTTTTAACGTATTTAATTCTTAATCTAATTAGTCTTCAATATAACGATTAATAAATTTTAAAACTAATTATTATAGTAGATTAATCTATATCTATATTCTAAAGTCTTTACTTATAATTAATTATATATAGTCTTAAGCCGAGTTATTAATAAGATTAATCTATTAATTATAGTCTTAGGCGATCTATTAAAAAAGTAATTTACTCGACTAATGAGATATATTAAGAATAAGGTTATTAAGTAGATGCTACTTTTTTAAATAAAAATATAATTAATTAGCGATCTATAGTAATAGAAGTAAACTATTTATCGTATAGAAAGCAAGTAAAATTCGATTTAACTTAAAATTAAAGCTTTTATCTTCTTTATTAATTTTATAGTAATAAAAATAGATCAAAAACGCACAGCAAGCGATTAGAGTTCGATTTAACTTAGGGCTAAGGCTAAAATTTTATTTAACTTAAAAAAATCCAACTTTATTTAACTTAGAAAAATGAAAAATCCAACTCCATGAATTTAATTTATGGGTCTTTACTTATTATTAAGATTATATTAATTATCTTAATAATTAAAAGCTTTAATTATTTTCTTTAAAATTAACTTAATTAAAATTTAAGATTAAGATCGATTATAAAGTTATTTACTTATTATTAAGATATTTTATCTCTAAAATAAGTATTTATATTAAGATTTCTTTACGATAATAAAGATTTCTTTTCTCTTTTACTTTTAAGATTAAAGTTTTAATTTTTTTAATTAATATATCTTTATTAATAATAATTAAAAACTATATAATTAGCGCCGAAGTTAGAATTTTTTTTTTTTTTTTTTTTTTTAGTAATAACTAAGATAGCTAATTTCTAATCTTTATTATAAATATTCTATAATTAAATAAATATAAAGTCTAAATATTTATTATTTAATTCTTTAGTATTTATAATATATAAATAAAGATATATAATTTTTTTATTTAGTATATCTTATATAAGAAAGTTAGTAATATTCTAAAGATCTTAATAATAATATAATTTAATTAATTATATAGCGACTTTAGTAATCTTAACTAGATATAATATATTTTAATTTATTTTATATTATTTTAATTAGAAAGTAAAGGTGTCTAAATAATAATCTTTAAGTTTTAAATTATAGATAAATTATAATTATTTAAACTTAGAATAATTATTTTAAAATAAAAAAATTTTATATTAAAAAGATTAATAAAGTCTTTTATAATTATAGTTATCTTTATTATAATAAATATAAATATCTAAAAATAAAAATAATTATAATAATAAATTATATTATTATTAAAATAGTTATTAGATATAGCTTAGATTTATAATTTATTAAAATATAAAGATAATTATATTAATTATAGAGTTCTATAAAAGAAAAGAGCGACTTAATATAAGCGCGCTAAGATATATTATATAATATAATCACATAATTATCAAGACGCTAAGAGTTATATAATTCGAATTTCAATAAAATCTTCTAAAACTTTTTAAATAAACTATTTCGAAGAGATTTAGTAACAATTTCTATACTTTTAATCTAGAATTCTTTTATTTAAATCTTAAAGAATTATATAATATTAATAATATTATTTTTAATAGTAAAGAAACTATATATTAAGAAGTATATTCTTTCTATTAATATATAAGAGACTACGCTATATTTAAAAAAGAGGATATTATATATATAAATCTCTTAACTTATTTTTAAGAAGCTATCTTATTCTAATAATTAAATATTCTATTTTAAAGTAAGAAAAACGCGATAATATAACTCTAAATAGAATTAAAAAAAAACTTACTTAATTATAAGATTATTTTAAAATATTTATATCTTTAACTCTAAATTAATTTATAAAATAAGTTTATACTCTTAATAATACTAATAGTAAGCGTAATCCTATAAGCTATATATAGAGTATCTCTAAATATATCGTATAAATAGAAATTTTCGAGGAGTATACTTAAATTATCTAAATATAAAATTATTGAAAAATCGAGTTATAAACTATTATATCGCTTTTAACTTCTTAAATTACACTTCGCGAACTTATAAAAAAGCTTAATAATAAAAAGAAGCTATAATATTCTTTTAATTAATAAAAGAAATTATAATATAAAGATATATAAAAGAAAGTTTAAGATTAAGAATAAGAGATAGATAGAGATTAAGATTATAAATAACGATTTAATAAAGATAAATCTTTCTCTAGAAAATAATAAGATAAATTTTAAAAAAGCTTAGAAGCGATTATTTCTTCCTTCTCGCTCTTTTATAATAGATTTATAAATATATTCGTAATTAAGTATAAAGTTAAAGAAGATTACTTAATTTAAATAAAGAATTATTCTTTAATAGCTAAGATACTCGAAAATAAGAGATCTATATTTAAGAAATTTATTAACCTTACCTTAGGGAAAGCACGCACTTTGAAAATTTTCGATTAACCTTTCATACTCACATAGTTAATAAATATACCTTATTGATTTAACTTCCACTTTTCGAATTTTTATTAATATATTATATATATTATATTTATATTAAAGATATATCTAGTTTAAAGTATTATTAATAATTTAATATTTAGAATAGATAGCTATAAGGAATTTAAAGTATCTTATAGAATCGTTTTATAAATTATAAATTAATGAATCGTTAATAAAGAAAGATAATATTTATTAAAATAGCGTATTTATAATTATAATATCGATAAATATAGGCGATAAAAAATATAAATTAATATTATATAATATATATATAATATAGTTAACTTAGATATTCGCTATTATAAATAACGTTTAAGCTAAAAAGTAGCTTAAATAATAATAATAAAATATTATTATTTTTTTAGGCCTTAAATAAAATTAAGAAATATAAATATATTAATAATATAGAATTTATAGATATAAGAATAGAATTCTATTAATAGAATATTTATCTATTAAGTTTAGCGATAAAGATATATTAATTATTCTCTATATATTAGATCTTCTCTAATCCTTCTTTATATCTAAAAATATTAGAGAATAAGTTTATTAAAGGCGTTTATTTTTATTAAAAGTAGAATATTAGATATATTAGAATGATTGAATAATTGTAACTAAAAGACTAATTATTAATTTATGAAATGTATGAATATTTATATATATAAAATAGATAGCTAATAGTAGCTGGTAATTACTAGCTCTAATAATATACGATATATTATACGATAGCCGAAGGGGCTAATATTATAATACTTCTTAATAACTTTAGAAACTAGATTCCCTAAACCTTAGTATACCGTATTCTATATATATTAGTTTTCAAATCTACGCTTTATATTCGGGATTAATTATTTACTCGACCTCGTTAAATCTATAAAAAACCTCGATAAGGAAAATAGAAAGAGTGCCGGGGCTTTTGAATACCCGTTTCGAGACCTCGGAATGATATGAGGGTTTTTTGATGTTTTGCCCGTATTGTTTCAGGACTGATAGTTTGCCCGTATTGCTTCGGGACCTCGGAATGATCTGAGAGTTTTTGATGTTTTGCCCGTGTTGTTTCGGGACCTCGGAATAATCTGAGGGTTTTTGATGGTTTGCCCGTATTGTTTCGGGACTGATGGTTTGCCCGTATTGCTTCGGGACCTCGGAATGATCTAAGGGTTTTTGATGTTTTGCCCGTATTGTTTCGGGACCTCGGATGAAATGAGGATTTTAGTTCGATATTTTTTGTGTAGGGATTGAATAGCGATAGCCCTCTCGTCGGTGGGTATGAGCCAAAAAAATAGGCTGTCGCTATGAGGTATATCTATTTATAAACGATCATCGAAGACTTAGTTTGATATCTCTAAGGAAGTGTAAGGATGTTTTGATACTGCCTTACCCGCTTCCGGGCTTATAACCTATTAAAAGTAGGATACTAGATATATTAGAATAATTGAATAATTATAACTAAAAGACTAATTATTAATTTATGAGATATACGAATATTTATATATATAAAATAGGTGGCTGATAGTGGCTGGTAATTACTAGCTCTAGTAATACGCGATATATTATACGATAGTCGAAGGGGCTAATATTATAACAATTTTTACGCTATCTTCTTATTAGATAGCTATATTAGCTATTATAATTATTATTTAATCTCTTATTATAACTAATATAAAGTATTTATTTTATAAATCTAATAGTATTATCTTAATTTAAAAAGATTATATAAATAATTTAATTTAATTTTAAAGACGTTTTTAAAGTTTAATTAAGAATTCCGTCTATAATATAATTAGCTTTATTTTTAATATATTTAAAATATTAATATTAATTAATTTATAACTTATCTAAATATTATTATATTTATTTTTTATTAAAGTTTATTATTCTATTCTCTCTCTTTTTAATTTTATAATCTTATTTCTTAATACTAATATCTATATCTTCTTCTTATATAAAATAAATTTAATTTTATATACTTTATTCTAAATAATATTATTAAACTTTATATTATTTTAAATAGAGATTAAAATATAAAATAAAGAGATAATATTCTTCGAGAAATTAAAGTTATTATTATATTATAAGTTAATTATTTAATTTTATAATTTTAAAAAATTAGAAATAGTAGATAGATAGATAAATATACTATTAATAAATATATTAATTATTATAATATTTATATTTTTAGAAAAACGCTTTATAATATAATTAGTTAATTTATTAAATAAGTAATAAAGCTTATTAATATTAACACTAAAATTTAAAATTTAAAATATTATTTTAAATTAATATATATAATATTTAATATATAATATTACTTATTATTTAATTAATATAAAAATATTATAAGATTTATAAAGTTTAAGTAATCTATATAATATAGAATTAAAATTAAAAATAATTAAAAAAATATAAAACTTTAAATTTTATTTTATTAATTTAGATTTTTATATAGTAAAGTAAAATTTAAAAAAAATTATAATAATATATAAGGTAATAAAATAAAATAAATAAATAACTTATTTTATCGCTATTACCTTATATTAAACTTATATATTTTTATTTTTATTTAATATTCTTTAATAATTATTCTTTAGAATTTAAAATTAATATTTTATAATAAATTTTAATTTTATTTATTTTATAGTGAAGATATAGCTAAAATATTAAAGTAACTATATATATATAAAAAATATTATAATTCTTTAAGAAAATCTAAAAGAATACTTTTTTTTTATTATCTTACTATTATAAATTATTTAATAAATATATATTAAATAAATATCTTAAAATATAAAAGTTATCTTAATATTATATTCTATTTAAATTATAAAATATAATTTATTTATTATATTTTAGAATATTATTATTATAAAAGTAAATATTAATATTAATTTTTTATTTATTATAAATTTTTAAATAGCTTAATAAATTATATTTTTTTAAAGATATAATATATATAAAATAGAGATAGATTATAAATTATAAATCTAGATAGATAAATATATATAGAGATAATAAAATATAGATCTTAAGTAGTAATAGATATTTAGTATATAAATTACTTTTCTTTAATAAAGATATTATTAAACTTTTTAATATATTAAAATAATAATAATAATATTCTCTTAAAGTAATAATCTAGATCGTTATTTAAGAAGTCTAATTTATTTTTTACTTTATTACTATATTATTACTTACTCTTTAATATAATAAAATTCTTATCTTAATAATTATTATACTTTAATAAAAAATCTATTTTATTTATTTAAAAAAGTAGATTATAATAAAAATAAGAAGATTTAATATATTTATATTTATTTTAAAGTTAATTTATATATAGCTTAACTCTAATATTAAAGATTAATTAAATATTTTATTAAAAGATTAATATTAAAGTATTAAAAATAAGTATTTAGACTTAATCTACTTTTAAAATAAAAATATTATTTTTTATTTATTTTATCTAATTTAAATATATTAATAATATTATTAAAAAAAATTAAAAATCTAGATAAAAGAATTAGATAAATATTTATTTATAAATTAATATATTAAAACCTTAGATTCTATAGTAATAATTAAGATATTTATTATATTCTTTTTTAAAAAATCTATAATTTTAATTTATATATAAAAATTAATTAATAAATAAATTATAGAAATAATATTAAGATAAATTGTACTTATAATTATATTCGAAATAAATTAAATTTTTTAATTTATATTATTCTAATTAAAGCGATATTTATTCTTAATTTATTTTTAATTATATTACTTAATATTATCTTTTCAAATAAATTTAATAATATATATAATTTTATTTAAATTAAAATATATAAGATATATAACTCGATAGTTATATAAAAGCTTATTAAATTTAATTTAAATATTATTAATAAAATACGATAAGCTATTAATTTTAGATATAAATAATATATTATCTTATTTAAGCTTCGATTTAGATATTCTAAATATTTATTTAATACTCTTTTTAAAGATCTTTTTTTAATATATAATATTATTAAGCTTTTTATCTACTTTATTCTCTTCTAAAGTATTATTACTCTAAATATTATATATTAAAAATATTAATATCTTAAAAAAAGAAAATTTACTTCTTATCTATTTTTTATAAATTTTAACTTATTAAATTCTTTATCTTTATTCTTATTTTCTTTTATATTACTTAATATAATAATTTCTTAATAATTTAACTTTATTTTAAAGAGTTTATATATTTTAAACTTCTTTATATTAGCGGGTTAAGAGATTATATTTTTTTTTAAAATCTTTTTTAAAATAAATTTAGATAAAAAGCTTATAAAAATAAATTAAGATTATATATTTATCCTCTTAATTTATTTTAAATTAAATATTTTAAAAAATTTATTATATATTATAATAAATAAAAGAATTATTATTATTATTATTAGAATAAATAAAAAGAATAAAAAAAGTAAAAGATTATAAAGAATAATAAAGAATATAAATAGATTAATTTTTAAGCTATAAATTTTTTATAATAATAATTATTAAAAAAGCGAACTTAGCGATTTTAATATCTCGAAAATATTAAAAAATTAATTATTTTTTCTTCGTTAATAATATTACTTTATACTCTATATAAATTAAATATCGCTATATTTTAATTTAAAATATTTTATAGAATTATCTAATATTCTAAAAATTAGATTTAAATTTTTTTTTTTTATAGAGAGCTTTTTATAGCGCGAGAGTAAGATTCTAAATCTAATTTTTAAATTTTAAAATTAATTATCTTTATAATAATAAGATATCTATATAATTAAAAAAGATTTAAAAAGATTTATTAATAAATATTAGAATAAGCTAATTAGAATATTTAAATTATTTAAAAAAATTAATTATATAATATTTAAAGCTAGATAATAATTTAAAAAATTAATAAATATATTTATATAATATAGCGGAATATTAATAATAATAATATTATTTTATAAATAATAAAATTAAATTTTATAAAAAGAAATAATTAATATTAAATAGATAGATAGTCTCTTTATTTCTTCTAATAATAATATTAATAAGAATTTAATTAATTAAGTAATAATAATATTCTAAAAAAAAAAGCTATTATCTAATTAGATAATAAGCTTAGATATCTATTATAATAAAACTAATTATTTTTAAAATATTTTTATATCTATCTATTTTCTTAAAACTCTTCTTTATTTCTTTATCTTCTTATAAAAGTAATATATTATTAATTACTTTTTTAAATCTATAACTATTAATTATTTCTATTATTTATTTATTTTATAATTTTTAATCTATTAAAAACTTAATTTATTAAATTAATTTATTTTAAATATCTTAATATAACTCGCGATATTATATAATATATATTTTTTATAATTAATAAATATATAATAAAGTAATAATATATAAGCGCTAGATCTTTAACGTTTTAATTTTAAATCTATTATTTTTTAAAATAATTATATTAAAAAATAATAGAAAATAATAATAAAAAAGAAGATTTAGATAGAGTAGAAGAATTTAAATAAAATTATATCTTTAAAATATTTTAAAAAAAAAAATTAATAAATATTTTAAGACGCTAGAAAGTGTTATAAATAATAAAATAAATATAAATATATAAAATTATATTTTAATTTATTAATTAACTTTAAATATTTATTAATTTTAAAAGAATATTATTATTATAACGAATAATCTCTATTAAATTATTAAGAATATTATATTAAATAATAATTTAAATATTATATTAAATTAAGAAAACGAATCTAATAATAAAAAAGATTTTTTATTATTTTTACTAAATTTACCTTTAACTCTTACTTCTTTAAAAATATTAATATAAAATTTTAAAAATAATTTTAAAAATAATTTTAAAAATAATTTTAATAAATTAATATTTAAAAGTAATTTATATAAGTAGATTATAAGTATATTATCGCTATTAAAGCGCTCTTCTATAATTAATTTTTTTAAGAAGATTCTTTATAAAAGAGTCTTCGTAAAGTAAATTTTTTTTTATAATAATTTTTAAATTATAATATTAAGTAATTAGATTAAATAGATAAAATTATTAAAAATTATTAAAAATATTTAATTTATTAAAAAATTTAAAGACTCTAAAAAATCTATTAAAATCTATTTTTATTATTAAGAAATACGTTAAAGTATAATTATTATTTATTAAATTATAATATTAAAAGATAATTATAATACTTTAAAAACTATCTACTTAGAGTTCTAAGAGTATTTCTTATATTAATTAAAAAGATATATATATTTTTTAATTCTTTATATCTCTTTAAGATTATTCTATTATTTACTAATTTTTATATAAAGATATATATTAAAATAGCTTATTTTATAAATAAATTAATAAAACTCTATTATTCTATAATATTATTATAATATTAGCCCCTTCGGCTATCGTATAATATGTCGCGTATTACTAGGGCTAGTAATTATTAGTTACTATTAATCATCTATTTTATATATATAAATATTCGTATATTTCATAAATTAATAATTAGTCTTTTAGTTATAATTATTTAATTTCTAATATATCTAGTATTCTACTTTTAATAGGTTATAAGCCCGAAAGCGAGTAGAATAATATTAAATATTCTTATACTTTCTAATATAGATATTAAACTAAGTCTTCGATAATTGTTTATAAATAGATACACCTTATAGCGACAGCTCATTTTTTTAGCTTATATTCACCGACGAGAGGGCTATTGTTATTTAATCCCTATATAAAAAATGTCGAACTAAAATCCTTATTTCATCCGAGGTCCCGAAATCAATACGGGTAAAAAACCCTCATATCATACGTCCGAGGTCCCGAAACAATACGGGCAAACCAACAAAACCCTCAGATCATTTCGAGATCCCGAAACCATCAAAAACCCTTAGATTATTCCGAGGTCCCGAAGTAATATAAGCAAATCATCAGTCCCGAAATAATACGGGCAAAATATCAAAAACCCTCATATCATTCCGAGGTCCCGAAACGGGTATTCAAAAGCCTCGATACTCTTTCTATTTTTCTTATCGAGGTTTTTTATAAGTTTAACGAGATCGAATAAATAATCAATCTCGAATATAAAGCGTAAATTTGGAAATTAATATATATAAGATATGATATATTAAGATTTAGAGAATCTAGCTTTTAAAGTTATCGAAGAGTATTATAATATTAACTTCTTCGACTATTATATAATATATCGCGTATTATTAAGACTAATAATTATTAGTTACTATTAGCTATTTATTTTATATATATAAATATCTATATATCTTATAAATTAATAATTAGTCTTTTAGTTATAATTATTTAATTTCTAATATATCTAATATTCTACTTTTAATAAATATAAGCGATATTAATAAAAATATATTTTAGAGATTATATTAAAAATTATAATAATTTTTTTATAATTTTTCTATTTAATTTAATTTATTATTATTATAAAAAGCTAAATTACTATTATTTAACTATAATAAATATTAAATTCTATTTTAATAGAGTTTTTAAAGTTAGAAAAGATTTTATTAAGACGATAATCTCTCTAAAAATAATAAAGTTTATTATTAATTTTCTTTACTTCTTATCTCGCTTTAAATTAAATTAATTAAATTATTTAATTTCTTTATAATCTATAACTATAGAACTATTCCTCTTAAAAAATAAATTTTATTATATTATTTAAAATTAAATTAATTTTTTAAAAATAAGAATATATTATAATTATTATTATAAAGATTTAAATATAAAATTAAATAGAAAATTAGCTATTTATAAAACTCGCTTTATTATATAAAATATTTATAATATTTAAATTAAATTAATAAACGCTTTATAACTCTACTCTTCTTATTATAATAAATTAAAGTTTAAAATTTATAATTAATATTATCTTCTTAATTTCTCTAAATCTTCTTATATTAATATATTTCTTCTTACTTTTATAAATATATTTAAATTATATTAAAATATATATAAATTAATTTTTAGAGTATATATTATTATTATAAAATTAAATTAATACGAAAGAAAGAGAAGAGCTAATATCTTATCGCTTACTCTAAAATCTTATAAAAGCGAGTTTATAAATATTATTAAAGTTATTAAATCTAGAATAATAAAATTAAATAAAAAAAATTTAATAAAGATTAATAAAGTAAAATATATTTATATATTTATATAATAATATTTATTAAAAATATAAAGTAATAAATATAGAATATAAGATTTAGCTCTTCGCTAGTAAATTAAAATTATATAAAATATTTAATCTTTAAAAAGTATAAATTAAATTTAATATTTAATATTAGATTTAATAAATATTTTTATTAAAGAATTTTATATAAGAGATTAAAAGTAAAGTTATTATCTAACTCTATTAACTATTTAAAAATATTAAAAATAAATTTAAAATAAACTTCTTTTATTAAAATCTTATTTTTTCTAGATTTTATTTAAAGTAATTTAATTAATATAGTATATTTAAAGTTCGTTAATATAGTAAAGTAAGCTTAATAAATTTTAATTAAAGCTATTTTTATAATAGAAAATATTAAAATCTATATAATTAAACTTTTTTTTTTTTAGATTAAGATAGATTATAATCTTCTATTTATTATTTATAAAGCTATTAAATATAGAAATATATAAAAATCTCTATTATTATATTATTATTTTTAAAAATATAATTATATTTAAAATAAATAATATTACTCTTTTTAAAGATTATAAAAAGTATTATTTTTTTAAATTTAAAATATAATATTATAAATTCTATTATATAATATTATACTTATATAATAAAAAGTAATATTATTATTTTAATTTATAATATAATTAGCGAAGATAAAAATAATATAATTACTCTATTATATTAATTAAAAAAATTATTTTAAAAATTATTTTAATATATCGCTCTTACTATATTATCGAAATTAAAATATAAAAAAAGATTTATTTTATCTAGAGATATAATATTAATAGAATCTTAATAAAGATCTAACGACGAGTTAAACGTTTTTAATATATTTAAAAATTATAAAATATAAAAAATAGAATACTCGAAATATAAGAATCTTATAAAGTCTTTTATTATAAAAGAGATATTATTTAAAAAAAAAAATTAAGCTTTTATAGATAGACTAAATATTTATATTAAATTATATTTTATTAAAATATTATAAAAGTATATAATCTCAAATAATTTAATAATCTTTTTTAAAGAAGATAAATATCGATAAAAGATTGTTTTAATAATTATTATTATACTTCGCTAATTCAAATATCTAAAGACTTTAGAATATCTATTTTATATATAAATTACTATAACGTTATTAAGATATTATTATTTAAAAAAAAATTTAAACGCTTCGCTTTATATTTATTAATTTAATATAATATTTTAAATTAGAATTAATAATAAAGCTATAGAAAATTTATATTTAATATTTAATATTATTTAAATAATTATTATTATTTTTTAAAAGAAAGTAGAAGAATATAAAAAGCGAGTTAAAATTAATTATTCTAAAGAATAAATTATATAAAAAATTTATTATCAAAAAAAAAAATTATTAAAGAGTTAGACTAATCTCTTTAATCTTTTAATTTTAAATATAATAATTTATTTACTTTAATACTATAATAGATATATTAAATTAATTATAATAAATTAAATATAATCTTTTTCTATAATATTAAATTATAATAATATTAAAAATTAAGTTTTATAAATAAATATATCTTATTTTTTTTAAATTTATTATATTAAGATATTAATTACGCTAGAGATAAAATTAAAATAAAATTAGAATATTAATTATTAAAATATAAAAAATCTAAATATTAAATTATATTTAAAATTAGTAATTTTATTATTATTAAAATAAAAGAGCTTATTCGCTTAGATAAAATATTTCTATATTAACTTTTATATAAATAAATTAAAATATTCGCGTATATTATTATAATAAAGAACTTTTATATTTTTTAAATTAATTTTATTCTAAATATTTTTTATTTTAAATTATTTATAATTATAAATATTATAAAACTTTTTAATATTAGAAATAAGAAATATTATATTATATATATAAAATATATAAAATAATTTAATAAAACTCGATAATTAATTTATAGAGAAGTTATTTTACTTTTAAGTTAGAATTATAATATTTAATTTATATAAAATAAAGATAATTTATTTTAAAGATTTTTATTTTAATAATAAAGAATATATTTATCTAAATTATAAAATAATAGAATTTATAAATACTTATTAAATAAATACTCTTTATAAAAAATTCCGCTATATTTTTCGCGCTTTAAAATTATTTATATTAATATTAAATTATTAAATATAAGATATAAATTATATAAAATATAAAATATAATATCTAAATATAAATATTAAGATTTAAAATATAAGTTATTAAATTTCTAATTTAAAAACTATTAGAAAATCTTTAAAATTTAAATTTAATAGAAATTTAAGAAATACTTAATATTTAATTTAGAAGAATTTTAAGAAGATAAATATAATTTATTTATTAACGATATTATTTTAAACTTTATTATATATTTATATATCTATATTCTAATCTAAATAATTTTATAAAATAATTTAAAAAATAAAAATTTCTAGCGTAAAGTTTATAATATTAATAAATATATTTAAATAATAAATATCTTTTTAAAGTATCTAATAGTAGAGTTTTCTCTTAATTAAGATATTTAATTTAAAATTATATAAATATTTATATTATCGAAAAATATTAAAAAATAAAATCTATAAATAATTAAAGTTAATTAATTAAAAGTTAAAAAGTAATATAAATATTTATCTCTTAAATATTATAATTTAAATTATAATCTTTTTAAAAGATAGAAGTCTAGCGAGCGTAATTTATATATATAAAAAGATATTAAATATAATTATAAAGCTTTTTTTTAATAATAAGATATATAAAAAAAGTAATTAATAGATTAATACTTTTTTAATAGAAAAATTATATAAATAAATAATATCTTCGAATATTCTAAAATAGATAATAATATATATTTTCTTATTAATATAATATAGAAGTCTCGTAATAAAATTATTAACGATTTTAATATTAGCGTAATATTTTTATATATTAAGTATCTTTATCTATCTTCGAAGATATCTTCGACTTTTTCTAATTTTCCTAGACTTCTTTAATTTCTTATTAATTAAATATTTATTAATCTATATTTTATTTTTATAAATCTTATCTATAATAATAATAATTTAATCTTTAATTTTAAATTATAATTAAAATTTTAGATTTAGATTTTTAAGCTAATATAGCGATAGCGGTAATAAAATATAAAATATATATTTATTTTTTTATAATTAGCTAGAGTAGATAGATAAGACAAATAAATTAAATATATAGATTATTATTATATATTCTATTATTAATTTAAAGAAGATATTATAATATAATATTAATAGCGATATAGATAAAGGAAAGATAATATAATTTAAAGTAAAAAAAAGATTTATATTTAACGAAATATTAGAATAAAATAATAATATAAAATTAGTAATAGTAGAGAAGAAAATAAAATAACGTAATTAATATAAATATTATAGATATTAATTTTAAGATATTAAATTTTTTTTTTTTTTAAGATATATAATCGCGTTATAATTTATATTATTTTAATTATATTTTATTAATATATTATATATTAATTCTAATAGCTATTCTAGATTAAATAAAATAATTTTAAATAATATATTTATATCGAAAAACTTTTAAGAAGTATACTTCTAATATTATTTTTATTTTTTTATTAATATTAAACTATATAATACTTTATTATCTAATTTAAATCTTTATATTAAATATAAGAATAAAAAGTTAATATATATTAATAGTAATATATAAGCTATTAAAGTATTCTTAAGTTCGCTTAATCGAATAGCGGAAGTATATAAAGAAATTTATTTAATAAGTTATAATTATATTAAGTAATAAAGTATTATAATAAATTACTTAACGATTTTATATTTTATTTAAATATTTTATTATATTATTATATTTCTATATTATTATATAATATATTATTATATAATATATTATTATATAATATATTATTAAATATATAAATATTATAAGAAGCTATTTTAATCTTAATAGAGACTTATTTTTTAAAAAAAAAGTAGCGTTATAATTAATATTATAAATTAATTATTTTAAATATATATCTATTAAATATAATATTATTTTTTCTTTAGATAGATTAATTATATTTATTTATATTATATAATATTTATTTAATATATAGATAAATATATAATTAAAGTTTAAAGAAGAGATAGCGTTATATAATAATATTATATAGATTAATAACGTAGTATAATATTTATTTTAGCTATTTAGATAATAGATATAATAACTATTAAGTAAATTAAATAGATATTTATTATCTAGATATACTAGTATAAATATATAATTAAAGATATTAAATATAGTTTATATAAGATTATTTATAATAGATTAATATATAATAAACCTCTAATATAAAATTGATATTATATTATTCTATTATTAGTTTACTATTAACTACTTATTAATTATTTATTAATATATAAATTTAGAAAAATAATAAGTTTTATTAAACTTACTATGAGTAAGAATGGTAGATACTTTATATTAATATATTATAAAGAATATAAATTACTTGAAATAGGTTATTTTGTCTAATTCGGTGTATAGTCTTTATTATATAGTCTACACTATTCATTAAAATAGCCGATCTACGTAAAGTAGATCTAAAATTCCCGCTACTACTAGGGCCTATAAGGTATTATATTAAAGTTAACTATCGAGAAAATAATTATAAATCTTATTTTAAAAACCCGGCTATCTATAAAAAATAAAAGTATATTAAAATAAAATAAAATATTTTAGACGAAAACCTCTATATCTAAAAAGACTTTAATAATATTATTAATCTTTCTAAATTAAAATAGTTATAGATATTAATTACTACGAACTAGTAATCTTCTATAATAAAATTTAAAAAAAATCTATTCTCTAACTTTAAAAGATCGTAAGCTTATTAATAAGAAGTTTAATAAAATATATATATAAGATAAAATAAGCTAATCTAAGAAATTAACTGCTTTTACTTTTTTATTTTTATAATTTATAAAATAATTTATGTTAGATCTTAAAAAATACTAAAGCGAAAGAGAAAAGTTATTATTAATATTAAAGATTTGAATAAAATTATAATTTTTAATAATTATTCTCTTTCTCTATAGAATAATATAATTATAATAATTATAATAATTTAGAAATATACTTTTATTAATATAATTAGTTATAATAAATAATTTTATCTTTTCTTAATAGAAAAAGATTATTAATAACGATTTATTATAGTATTTTATTAAGAATTAGAATACTTTAATATAATAATAATAAGTTTTAAAAACTTAATATTTTATATTTAGAGGAAAATAGATAACTTTCTTTATTTATATTATTATTTTATTAAATACTATATAATCGTAGTTCGACTATTCGCTTCGCTTATAGTAGTTCTTAACTTAGAGACATACTAGTCTTAAAGACGCGTTTTTTCGCGATTTGATACTCTATATTATAATTCATTATTATTCTATTATACTATATCTATATCTTATTCTAAATAAAAGAAACTCGTCTAGAAGATTATTAATAAGTATAAGAATAGTTATTTTCGTAGCGCTATAGCGGCCGTAGAGTATTATAATCTTAAATCGCGATAGATATAAAGATAGCTTCGGGGATAAGCTTCTAGAAGTACTCGAATATCTATTTATATACGTCTTACTACGACTTAAGAATAATCGCTATATAATTATATTAATTATCTAAATAATATCGAGTATTTACTTTAATTAAATTATATTTAAAGTACTACTAAATATATTCTAAAAATCGCTCTAAATTTATATTATTTCTTTAAATTACTCGATAAAGATTAGATTATATAATTTATAAAATAATATCTTAAATATTATAAATAAAAGTAAAAATCTCTTAATGTCGAGCGTAAGAATATATACGATATTAAGAGTATACGCGTGGTGTATAAGAAATTTTAACGGGGCTATAAAGAGAAGGGTATATAATATTAGAATGTATTTATTAGAACCCTCTATAAAGTCGAAGACGTTATTAAATACGATTAATAATTTAAAGAACTACTTGCTACTTAGGCTTTTATTATTTTAAAGAATATATAATAGCTATTAGCTTAGTTTATAAAAGAATCTATTACTAATAACTATTCGAGATAAATTATTAAGCGAGATATTAAGACTATTTATAAAGAGGCCGTAGTTAAGCGAATATATAAGATACTTTCTAAAATAATTATTTAGAAGAAAGAATAGATATTAGTAAATTAAATATATAAATCTTTAATTATAATAAAAGAAATAGCTATAGAAAAGGCGGAGAAGGCTCTAAAGCGAGCTACTCGGGCTAAGGAAATTTAATAAAAAAAGGCCGATAAGGCCGTTAAGGCTTATATTCGAAAGTTGGATTATAATCTATAAAAGCTAGTATATATATATTAAAATATATTTATTAGAATTCGAGTTATAGAACGAGATCTATGTAGAATTAGAAAGGAATAATGAATTTTCGCGTCTTTGAAACTAGTGCGTTTTTGAGTTAAGGACTACTATAAGCGAAGCGAATAGTCGAACTACGATTAGACGATATTATTATCTTTTTTTAGAATATAAAAGATTATTTTAAGTACTTAAAAACGATCTTTCGCCTCTTCGCGAAATTTAAAATCACTCTTAAATTTAAGAAATCTTATCTTAAATATTTATTAATTACGCTTTTAAAATAGAAGATAAATAAATTTAATCTTATTATTAAAAAAAAAAATATATTAGAAATATTTAAAATTTATATAAAAATAGTAAACTAACTATAAAGAAACGTTAGATATTTTATATAGATTTCTAAACTATTATAATACTTAAAGATAAAACTCTTAAAACAATCTCTAATCTTAAATAATCGTTTTTATAAAAATTTCTTAAAGATTATAAAGATTACTTTTATCGAAGAGAAAATAAAGGTTTTTTATATTCTATAATAGATATTAATTATCGAAATTTATCTATATTATTATAATACTAATCGCTAACTTTATATTAATCTCGATAAATTTAAAAAGTATAATTTTAGAGTTATAATATATTACGTAATAAATAATTTTTAAGAAAATTCTTTCTCTAAGAGAAATATCTAATCTATTATATTTTTATTTAAGCTTTTAAACGCTATAAAACTATATTACTAGTTAATAAAATTAAAAGTAATTATTTTAATTTAAATTTTAAAGAAGATTCTTTATATACTAAGTTAAAGAATAAGAAAAAAGATTATTATTTTTATTAATTACTTTATTATTATCAATATTACTTATTAAACTACGAAGGTTACCATCGAAAGTTCTAAATATTAGAGTTAAAGCTTTAAAACCTTAATATTCTTAATAAATATCTTAAATATCTTAAATATCAATACTTTATATAGTAGCGATATCACTGCTATATATATAAAAGTATATGCATATAAAGTATATAATAGCGATATTACTATATATATATGGGGTATATAATTACGATATTACTGTATATATAGTAGCGATAGCAGCGTATATCTAGATATATTACTGAAGTTATTCGTTTATAAGGCGATAACGAGTATTAGAAGGGCCGTAAAGGAGGGGATAAGCGGCCCTATGATTTAGCTAATCGAGCAAATCAGTATATATATAATTATATAAAATATCGTATATAGATTATGAAGCTATTTAAGAAATTTACTAAAATACTAGAAATACCAAGAATGCCAAGGGTTTTAGCGCATGTTCAGAACTTTCGATGGCAACCTCCGTACGCTTTCTTCTTTATTCTCTAATAAATTTATAACTTATATATACTTTATAATATATCTCTTAATTTAATCTAGATATATAATAAAGACTTAATAAGTAAAATATAATTCTTAATATTTTATTTAGATTACTTTATAAATAAAAAAAGAAATTTAATATTTAAAATCTAGAAATTCTTAATAAAATTCTTATATATAACTTAATACTCGTAAAAATATCTAAAAAAATTATATTAAAATTATATTTAACTATTAAGAGAATAAGAAATAATTAAAGATTATTAATACCCTTATTACTCGAAAAATATAGCTTCTCGAGAAATAAGAATTTATAAATTATATTAAACTCTTAAATATATAATTTCTACTTTAAGATAAAATTATCTATTATTAAGATAAATTTAATAAGTAAAAATAACTTTATATTTTAAAAAAGGCGAAGTAGAAGATTTTCGAGCTTACTTATAATAATTATAATTATACTAATTTTTATAAATTATATAAGAAAATCGTAGAGATTTATTATATAAGATATTTAACTCGATATTTAAAGCGCTATATTATTTATTACTCGAAGTATTAGCTAAATTAAATTATAAGATATATTCTATATAAGAGTCTTAAATCTATTATAACTTCTACTTTAATTTCTTATATAATTATTATTAATTTTATTCTAATACTACTATTTCTAAAAAATAGATTTAATATAATAATAATTATTATTAATAAGTTTTTTAAAAGAAATATATCTATATTAAGAAAAGATATATAGAATATTATTAAATAGATAGAAGCTTTACTTCTTACTCTTATTAACTAAAAAATCTCTAAAACTATTATTTTAAATAGAGATCTTAAATTTCTTTTAAATCTCTAAAAAGCTATCTTTAGAACTCTAAAAATAAAGCTTCTTATCTCTACTACTTATTATTTATAAATTAATAATTAATTTAAACGAATTAATTAGATAATAAAAATTACTTTAATATTTTATATTTCTCATATTTCTAATAATTTTTAAAATAAATTCTTTATATATTTAAGGGCTAGTCTTAATAACTTTATAAATATATCTATAAAAAAGACTTCTAATAAGATAATTTATAATATAAAACTTAATAATAAATTTAATATAATAAATATCTGAATAAAGAATTAAATAGATATTATAAATAATTATACTCGATATTAATAGAAAGCTTTAAATATTTTAACTTTTACGGCGATTAATGCGAAATTTAAATATAATTTAAAGTATAAAGCTTTAATTATAAAGAAAGAAGATAAAGCTTTTATTAAGTTCTATAAAAAATACTATCTATATAAATTTAAAAGTATAAAACTTTCGAATTAAAAGATTAAATCTTTTATTATTCTTAAATAAATTAAAAATTTAATCTATAAACTTAATCTTCTAATTATTTAAAAAATTTATCTTATTATCTTTATTATAATACTTAAGTCTATATCTAAAAAGAAAGATTTTTATTATTAATCTTATAAAAAAAGATAAATTTCTATATTTAATTAGAAGAAGCTAATAGTTAAGAATTATTATAAGATTTAAATATTAATTAATCTTTAAATTAAGAAAATAAAAATAAAAAAGATATTATAGAGTATCTAATAAAATAAAATAATTAAGAAAAAATCTATAATATATAATATAAAGTAAAGTAAAGGATTTAAAAAATGTAAAGAATCTAATTTATAATTATAATTTAAAGTATAAGAAACGCTTATAAAAAGAGTATCGAAAGAGAAAATCTATTTAAAGCGCTTATATAAGCCCGTAGTATAAAGATTATTTCTTACGCTACTAGTATATTATTAAATTAAATATTAAACGAATTATAATTATTAACTTAAAACCGCTAAATTATAAATATAATTTACTTTATAACTTATATTTTTAATATATTATTATATAGAAGCTCGAGTCTACAAATTTCGGAAATCTTAGAAATTTCGAGAATTTCGAGAATTTGAAGATTTTCGAATTTCGAAAATTTCGGAAACTTCGTAACTTATAATCGCGAAGTAAAATAACTTAATTAGCCTCTTATTTATTTTCTTTATTTTACTATAATTTCTTCTAACACTTTATAATTAAATATAATTCTACTTCTTAAAAAAAGATATCTTATAATCTTTATAATTTAAAAGTTATTATTAAGAAAGTAAAACGCTAATAATTTTATCTAAAATTTAAAAAAATAAAAATAGCTAATCTTAACTATTTAAAGTTAATTCTCTAAAACTAAATTAAGTATATATTTAAATAATTTAAATTCTTTTAATCGAGTCTTATAAATCTCGATAAAATAATTAATTATATTTAACTTAAAATAAAAGAAGATTTATTCTTAAATTAGTAAGATTATAATACTCTACTATAATATATTCTTAATTATCCTTTCTAAATTCATCTAAATTACTTTTATAAACTTAAAAATTCTTAAATAAATATATTTAATTAAAATTCTTATTATCTTTATTTATAGCGAAGTCCTCTAACGATTCTATTAAGACTTTATATTTAAGATTTAAATAACTTTCTTAATTCCGTAGCTCGTTATTTAAGAATATCTTTTATTTTAAAATCTACGCTATTCTTATATTAGAGAAAAGACTTATTCTAGAATAATTAATATTATTAATATAAACTTATCTTTATCGAGAAAGTAAGTACGGGTATTAATACTTCTTTCTATTATATAAATCTTTTAAATACTTAAATCGCTAAAATAGTAAATGCGTAATACATTATTAAAAACTAGCGATATATTTATTAACTCTAAATCTTCGCGAGTAAAGATCTATATTAGAATTATATTATAAAAGATTAAATAGCGAAAATAAAAATAAAAGATAGCGAGGAAATTAAATAATATGATAAGATTATATTTAGAATTTAATAATTATATAAAGATAAAGGAAAAGATTATAACTACTCTCGAGATATTAATAAATATATTAAAGCTATAAAGTATAATAGCTACAATCTTAATAAAGAATATTTCTATTATATTTAAAACTTTAATTATAATTTTAATAAAGCTAAGAAAATCGCTATAAAGAAGTTAAATTTCTTAAAAAAATAAGAATACTTTACTAAAGACTAAAAAATAAATAATATTACTATTAAATATTAATATAAAATAATATAAAAATAACGAAATCTTAATTTATAAAACGAGATCTAAAAAAGAAAATATTATAATTAAAACTAAATTCTTAAGAAAGATTATTAATACGCTAAAGCTAGAGAAGTTAAAAGTTAAGAATTTAAATAATAACGAAATAATTGAAAAGAAATGGACTTACTAATCATTTATCTTTAAGAATTTAAATTAAAAATTAAAAATTAAGAATATAAATATTTATAATAATTATATACGTATAAAGAAGAAGATTAACTTATTAAAGAATATTCTCTTAAAAATATAAAAAAGCTAATAATACTATCGACGATAACGAAAAGAATTTATAAGATAATTACTTTACTCTTAACTTAATATAAAAATATAATAAAACTTATTAAGAACGTTACGAAATTTTCACTTTTCATAAATTAAAATAATAAATAAATTAAAGATAAAAAGATTAATATCGAGAGTATTAAGAATTATTAGAATATTAATAAGCTATTACTAAATAGAATTCTCGAAACTTTAAATAATATATAAGAAATCTTCGCTAAAAAAATATCTAGATTTAATAATCTTAATATTCATTTATATCGATAATAAAAAGTCTTTTATAGAGTTCGAAGAGTGAAAAGAAGAATTTTTCATCTTAGGTCCGGCTTAGCTTATAAAAAAGCGTCTATCTTAGATCCGACTAGGTCTTATTAAAATACTTTTACGTCTAAACCTTTATACTTTTTCTTTTTCTTTTTAATTCGATATCTATCTCAAGTTCGATTTATCTTAAAAAAAAGATCTTATTAAAATACTTTCACGTCTAAACTTTTATACCTTTTCTTTCTTCTCTTTTTAATTTAATATCTATCTTAAATTCGATCTATTTTAAGAAGCCCGAGGACGAGATAGAGTATATATTTATCTTTTTCCCTCTTTTTATAAGAAGTAGAAGGGGATTTTATAATTAAGAAGAGCGCTTAAGTAAAGAAAACGTAGGTCTTATTAAAATACTTTCGCGTCTAAATCTTTATATCTTCTCTTTTCTCTTTTTATTATAACTATTCGAAAGAAAACGCCTAGATCTTTATATCTTTTATTTTATCTCTTTATAATTTGATATCTATTTTAGATCTAATCTAGATTAGAGAAAAGTCTAAAAATAAGATAGCTTTTATAAGAGAGAGGTAAGTATTATTTATTTATAATTTAGCGTAGCTTAATCTAGCGTAACTTAACGTCTTAACGTATAACTACTTTCTTTATTTCTTTATAGCTTTTTAGAGAATTAATTAATTAATTAGAATTATATAAAGAAACACCTTTCTTCTTCGTAAAACTACCTTCCCGAAGTATATGCTTACTTCTTATACTATTCTATTATTCTATGAAATTCTATTACCAGTATATAATTGTTATATAACTCGTATATGATTAATTATATACTAATATTATAACGATAATATAACGATAGTATAACGATTATATAATGATTATATAACGGTTATATAATAGTTATATAATCGTTATAAACTATAGATTACTTCCCTTAGAATCTATAACGATAATTATTATAGCCTAGTTATCCGCTAATAATAGTTTAATATCTATTATAAAATTATTATATAACGATTATATAATCGATTTAATTATTATCTTATAACTCTTTTATAACTTAATTACTCTTATATCGTATTCTTTTATAATCTCATATATTATATATATTTATATAAGAATCTCTAAGAAGATAAATAAAGTATTTACTTATATAGAGTCTTACGTAATTATCTATATAAGTATATTAGATTTATAAATATAATATTCTCTAAATATACTTTAATACGTAAAAATCTTAATCTTTATTTTAAGTTAACTTTATTAGTATATTTATTATATATAAATCTTAATATATTAGTCTAGAAAGTTTAAATATTTATTATTTAGTTTAATAAAAATAGATTAATAGTATTAATACTAAATTAAGTATATTTTTATTTTTATTTTATAATTATTTTAATTTATAAATAATTAGAAAAGCGTATCTCCTTCGTCGATAGATATACGCGAAATATTATATTAATCGTCTTTTAATACTCGTAATATTAAGGTAGTTATTAATATTATAAATATAGCGATAATTAATTCTATTAAAGACTTTATTAGCTATTTATAAATCGAGTATTTAAGAAATAAGATAGTATTACCTACGAGTTAGTATAGATTATTCTTTAATATTACTTTAATAACTTTAGATTAAAATCTATTATCTAAATATCGTAGTCTTATTAATATATCGTTATTAGATATTAGATAAAGTTATATTATAGAGAAAGTCTTATCAAGTTCGTTATAGTCGTTATTTAAAATTTATTTAAAACGAACTTAATTAAGAAGAGCTTTTTAATCTTATATTAATTATCTACGAGAATATTATAATAGTCTTTAATAATATTATTTATTCTCTACTCGTTAATCGATAGAAAGCTTTTTATAAGAGTCGAATATTATATATCTAGAAGAATTAAGATATTTATTAATTTCGAGTATTTATAATTTTATATATCCGCTAGTCTTAGTTATAGAGATTATTATATTATATCTTTAGCGAAGAGATAGATTATTAAGTTTAAAGATACTATAATATTAGCTATATCTTTAAAGATTCTAAAATAATAGTTAGTTATAATAATTTAAGCTCTATAAGATATATTTATACTTTAATTCGCCTATTAAAATATTCGAGTTTATTACTATTATATATTTAGTCGTATTATTAACTAGATATAAGCTAGTATATATATTAGAAAGCCTAGTACTATCTCGCGTAACGTCTTATAAAAACTATACGTATAAATAAGTTCTAAATAATAATTAACTAGGTTCTAAGGCTCAGCTATATATAGATAGTAATTCACTATATAGTTTAGCTCTAGAAAAACTTTCTCTATATAAGATAGAAGATCTAAAATCTAAGTATAAGAAAATGTTAAAAAAATAAAACGCGGGTAAGTAAGAAAAGTTTAAAAAATCTCTTTTTATAACGAGAGGAATAAGAATAAAGAATAAGAAACGGGGGGGATATTATCTATTCAAGGCTCTTTTAACATAGCAATCTCGATTATTCTACTATAAATATATATTATACCTCTCTCTTATTAGTTTCTTAATTAAGCTATAGCGACTAATATTATTTTATATAATATTCTATAAAAACTATACATATAAATAAGTTTTAAATAATAATTAGTTAAGTTTTAAAGCTTAGTTATATATAAATAGCAATTTACTATATAGCTTAACTCTAGAAAAACTTTTAAAATAGATTTATATCTAATAGAAACTATTAGCTCTAAACTAAATAAGAATATTAAAGATAATATAATATAATGAGAATATAGATTAAATGCGTTTCGATATATAGGCGATATAAGTTAGACTTTTAACGACTAAGTACTTAGTTAAATCTTATTATTAATTAAATCGATATTCCTCGCGGAGATAATAGTCTCTCTATAAAAAGAGTATTTTAAGTAATAACTCGAGTAATCGAGTATATATAGAGTGTTATATAGCGTAGCGGTAATATATTATCTTATAAAGATCTTATCTAAATTAAATAAAGATGATAATCTACTAATAGAGAAGCGAGTAAATAAGTTTTATAGCGAATAAATAGGGTAGATATTATTATTTATAACGATAATAAATAGAGTAATTTCTCTTTTAAATAGATTTATCTTTAAGATTAATAGAGATAGCTTTATATAATAGCTATAAAGCGTAATTAAACGTCTTATAATATATTATTATTCGAAGTTACTATTTTTAGATTTAATTTAAAATTATATAAATTCGTCTATATAAAGAAATATAGTAAATATAAGATAAAAGAAAGTATATAAGATAGCTCTCTCTAAGAAAGTTTTATTAAATTAAGTAAGAATATAAAGTAGTAGATCTTATATAATTAAATAATATTTTTTAATATCGGCCTCGCTATATAGTCTACGAATATTAATAATTACCCGCTATAATAGTAAGTAATAAAAGATCTCGAGATTCTCGAATCTTATATTTATATAGATTAATTAAATGTTTATAAGATAGATCTTAATAGATTTAATCTAAATATAATAATTAATTAAATATACTATTTAGTTAATAAATAATTAAATAATAACGAGAAATATAGTAATTCTCGATAGAGTATAAAATTCGATATAGAAGACCTTCGTCGTTTAATAACTACTTCTTATTTTATTAACTAGACTCTATTAGAGATATCTCGCGATATTATAATTTAGAGGAGTCTTTTTATATTATAATTTAGATAAATTATAGTTTAATAATTTTTATATAGATTAAGAGCGTTTAGCTATAGATATAAATTAGTAATTTTATTAAATTTAAAATGAGAGAGTAAGTTAGCTAAAGTATTCCACTTAATAAAGATTTAAATTATATTATAAATGATATCGTATTAAGCGAATAGTATAACTATTTATCTAAGTGATATTATAACTAGCCTATATATAAAACTACTATAAATACTTTTAATAATAACGTTATTATTATAGTAGAGTGTAAAATATAATTAATATAAATAGGGTAGCTATTTATAAATAACTATAAGAATAATAAATATCTCTTTAAATTAAATATTCTTCTTGCGATAGTGGATAGCGAAGTATATACTAAATATATCGTCTAATTTAGAACGAGTAACGATATTCTTGAAGATATATTCTTTTATTCTAAGCTTATTAGAAGCGTCTATCTATATAAAATAGTAATAATATATAACTATATATCGAAATAGATATATTTTATTTTATCTAGATAGAAAGATATTTTATTAGTGTAGATTTATTACGATTATAACGATAATATAGTAATATTCTTATTTTTTAAATAATGCGAAGTAAAGTCTTCTTAGAAAAGCTTTATTAGAAATTACTACTTTAATAAAGAAGAATAATAAATCTATCGCTAACTTAAGCTCGTTATAGAGAATACTCCATCTATTTAAAAGGGCTTTTACCGACTTTTTTATCTATTTCAGCTTATCGAGAGAAAGTCTAATCTTTATCTTCTCGCTATTAAATTAGATTCCCAAAAATTCAATAAAGATATCTTTCTTATTCTTAGTATAATTTATCTTTAAATTATAATTATTATAGACGATATTAAAGTTCTTACTAAATTAGGCTACGTTATTATTAAATAAAAAAATAGCGAAAAAGTCGTCTAAATAGTGAAATATAATGCTTTAAAAGAGAATAATAATGAGTATCTAATAAAGGGTCTTAGCGAATAGATTAAAAATAAAAGATATAATACGTAGATTGAATAATAAGAATCTATTAATATAATAGAAGCTATTCTAAAAGAAACTTAGTAGCTAAAAATTTAACTCGATTATAAAAATATATCTAAATATATTAATAAGATCTTATTTAATTATAATTATACTCTAATTCTAAGTGAGTAAGATATCGATAGTATTATTTAATATAATATATTCGAGTATTTCGTAGATCTTATAAATATAGTAATTAACGAAGTATAGTTATAGGAAGAAAAGATCGTAAATTCTTTTTTAACTATTATTATACTTTAAGATAAGATCTAATAAGAATAAAATAAAGTATTTTAAGAATTTTACGTCTAATCTTATTAGATGATTATTATTCTTCTACTTTTAAAAGTCTTTAGATAATATTTCGAGTATTATAGTAGTATTAAGATAAGATTTATTTAATAATAACTAATTAAGATCTTAATAGTATATTTTAATATCGTAGACGATGATTATAAGTAAGATATTAGCGAATATCTAGTTAAGGTAATTTTTAAGCTATTTCTTTTAGCCGTCTTTCTTTAATAAGCTATATCTCTTTAATAAAGACTTACTTAGCGAGATAAGTATATATAAGAATAACTTGACTATCGACTTAAGGCCTCTTAGTATTAATTATAATCGAGGGATAAGAGAGAGTTTTATACTTAGCGAGGTAATATTAATAAAGGTTTTGTAAATATAGCTAATAGTAGAATATAATAGATTATATATATTATATATATATAGATAGCGATAATCTCGAGCGTTATAAGATTTATTATGATTAAATCGATTATAGTAGAATAATTAAGAGTTTTAGATATTCTAGTAAAAAGGTATAGAAGTAATATTACGATATATCTAGAATAAAGTTTAATTTAGGCGTAAATTATATAATAAGTAAACTTTCGATTAAGTCTATAGAAGTTATTATCTTAAAATTCAATTTTTAAGATAATTATCGAATATTCGCTATATATAGATATTATCTTAATAAAGCTAAATTCTATTATAAACGAAGATCTCGTAAAAATAGTATATTGATTAAAAGATATAGATAGTTAATAGATTAAAAATATAGTAGCGATAGTTTAATAAGGCTTCTTAAAGAGGTAGAATAACTATTTTATAGATAAAGAAATATATAATTTAGCTATAAACCTCGAAGTATTAAAGAAGCTCTTTAAGTTTCTTAATCTTCTTATTGCTACTAGCGAGGCGATTAATAAAGCTATTAAATAGTTTATTAAGATATTTAATATCGAATATCTTATAATAGATTTATTTAATATATTTTAGATTTACCGCTTTAAAATAAAGAAGAAAGAAAACTATTATAGAGTTATTATCTTAATATAAAAAGAAGCGATATAATATTACTTTCGTCTTAGATGATATTAGTATTCTCTACTACGATAAGATTAAAGTTAATTATAAGATCTAAAGATATATAAATAACGATTAAGAAGATAAAGTAAATAAAAATAGTTAATAGATTAATAATATAGAGGTTTAGAGTATAAGCTAATATATAATAGAAGTAGTTAACTAGCGATGAATATAAATTTTATTAATCTCGCTTTATATATAGGCGAGTTCGTCGCGATTGTAGAGTATATTATTTTTATCGATCTATTCTCGTTCGAGTTTTTAATAAGCGAATTATAATTAAATAATATAGAAATTAAGAATCGACTCTAATAAGATAGGCGGTTCTATTAAAGAATCTAGCTGGTGAATAAAAGATATAGCGAGAATAGGAGGGGATAAGGATTTATTAGAGGGCCCTCTTATAGATTTAGTAGGTGGTTCTGAAGGTGATAATCTAACGGTAGTAGTCTGACGTGTGGTTATAGCCTTTGCGGTAGGCTTATGAGAACGCTTAAGGGCTATTAATAGTGGCTGAATGACAATGATATAAGTAGAAGAATAATATATTTTTGAAATAAAAAATTGCTTTCGTCTGATATCAGGAAATGAAAAAAGTTCAAAAAACCTCTTCTTGCGACGAGAGGAATAAGAATGAAGAGTAAGAAATGGGGGGGATACCGCCTATTCAAGGCTCTTTCAATATGGCAATCTCGGCTATCCTGTCATAAGTGTGTGCTATGCCTCTCCCTTACTAGCCTCCAATTAAGCTATAACGATTAAAAAGCTTCTCGAACTTGCTATTTTCTTTTCTTTTCTTTTTCTTTTCTTTAACTAATTTTTCTTTAACTTTGCATTTTAATAGTATCTAGGAAATAACTTCGAAGTTAGAATAATTCTTATTTAATATTATCTTCTTTAATATCTTATCTAATAATTCTCTATTATAATTAAAATTCGAATTTAATTTATCAAAGTTTATCGTAATAGAAGTTCTATAGATAATAAGATCTTAATAAATTTTACACGCTTTTAATATATATTAATAAAGAAAATTAAATTTAATATAGTATTAAGTATTAATTAATATATTAGAATAAGTAATTATATTAAATATCTTTATTATTACTCGAAGTAGAGAAGACTTAATAATTATAATACTTATTATTATCTATAGAAATAAGAGATAGAATTAATTTATTTTTATTTAACTTCGAAGTATTAATAGCGCTAGAATTATAATTTTTTTTATTTTAGAAAATAACTATAATTAGATATAGAATATCGAACTTTAAATTCGCTTTTATTCTAAAGAAAATTAAAAGTTTTAAAAAAAATTAGATATATTAATATATCGCGCTTATTAAGAATTAAAGTTATAAGAAAATCTTATAGAATTTTATTTAAATCTCTTTATTTAGAGTAAAATATATTATAAAAATATAATTATATAAGATTAAAGGTTAAAATAAATTTCGTAATTAATAAAATCTTTAATTAAATATCTATATCGCGAATAAATATTTTTAAATCTATATTATTTAAGCTATTTATATTTTTTTTTATTAAATAGTTTTTTAATAATATCTTCTATTATTTATAATATTAAAGTTTAGATTTTTTTCTCTTTTTTTAAATAGAAATAGCTTCGATAGTTTATTCTTACGTTATATCTTATAAAGTTTATATTATTAATATATTATAATATATTTTTAGAAATATAATAGCGAATATTTAAATAGTAGTTATCTCTTTATTAATATCTAATTATATCTCTTAATCTAATTTCTAAATAAATCTATTAAAAGCTTTTATTATATCTTCTATTTTTATATTATAAAAATTTAATAATAATATAAATATATTTATAAGCTTTCTTCGCTTATTATACTCTAAATAAATAAAAATTAAATAAAAAACTTTTAAGACGCGGTATATATTTTTATATATATCGAAATTATTAATAAATAAGAAATATAATAGAGATTTATATAGATTAATAGTAAGTAACTCGAGTTTTAAACGATTAAAGTAAGTTATTTTTAATTCGCTATAAATTTAATAAAGCTAATAAAGAAATTATACGCTTAAAGATCTAAAATTAAAAATCCTTCTAATATATTTTTATTTATTAAGAAAAACTATTTCTTTTTCGTTATCTTTATTATATTTCTAATTAAGATATATAAATAGATATCTATTAATTATATTTAAAGACTATTTAATAAAAAGATCTTTTAATAAAAAAAGTTTATATTTAATATTTAAATCTAATTTAAATATTTTTAAGATAGATTATCGCTTTATAATTATTTATAATATAATTATAATCTTATTTAGTATAATTATATTTATATAATAATCTTAATCTATAAAAATTATATAATTTATTTTATAAAATAATATTATTTTAATATTAATAATATTATTAAGAATAATTAAATTATTAATTCGAATATAATAGATATTCTCTAATATTATTTATATAAAAAAATTTTAGATCTAAGATTTTTATAACTTTATAAATTTATTTACATAATATATTATCTCGAAAAATATCTTCTTTTATAACGTTATAACTAAAAGAATAATTCGAATTAAATTAAATAAATTATATTAATACTATTATACTATACACTTAATTATTTATTATTAAGTTTTCTTTTAATATTATAAAAATAATAGCTATTTCTCAATTATAACTAATAAAGGCTTTTATATTAATTATAATAATAATATATATTAGCGAATTTATCGTTTTAGTATATTAAGTTTAAATAAAAGTATTTATACGAAGTTTAAATAATTATTCTTATTATTATTATTTATAGAAGATTATAATAATTAAAGAATTTCTCTTAGTTTAATATACTTCGCTTTTATATTTTTTAATTTTTTAAATTATAATCTAAATACTAGATATAGAAAAGAAGAAAATATTTTTTTATTTATTAATTAATAAATAATTTTATAGAAGAGAGTAGATAATAATAGAGAGGTCTCGAATAAAGGGGTATAAGATAGAGAGTATCTTAATGAAGATAAAGATAAAGATAGTAATAGAGATAAAGATAGAGATTATTTATTTCTAGTCTTACTTTTACTATTAGATTTAAGATTTTTAAAATATTAAAAAAGTATAAAAAGCTATAAATCTAAAAATATATAAAATATCTTATTAGATAATTATTATATAATTAGAATTAATAATATATATAGTAAGGATATATTATAAATAAGTTCTTATTATTATTATTATCGCTTTATTTATACTCTTTATTATATTCTTTATTATTCTTATTTAAATTTATATTACTTTTCGCTTCTCTAGAAAAATATAACTTATTTCTTTTTATATTATTTATAAATATATTTTTATTAAAGTCTTTAGCTAATTTTATATCTATCTTTAAAAATAAAAAGTTAGTAATAATATTCTTATTAATATTATTATTCTAAAATTATAAAGATTTTAAAATTAGTTTAGATAAAGTAATATTTAAAGTAGAGGCGAGATTCGATAAGATAAGATCTAGATTAAAATCTTTATTATAATTAAGATCTTAGATAAGAATATATAATTTATCTATTTTTAATTAAAAAGCTATTATAAAAAAAATAGTTAATTATAAATATTAAATTAGTATTTATATAAGCTTAAAAAGACTACTTATTTTAATTAGAAGATATATTTTATAATAATATTAATAAAAGTTAATAAGTCGAGAAGCTCTTTAAATTTATTATTAAATACTTAAAAAGTAAAAATTTATAATTATATTTATATTAAGAGTGCTAGTCGTAATAAAGTATTATTAAATATTATTAAATATTTATTAAAAAGTAGATTATAGTAATTCTAGAAATTTATACTTAATAATTAATAAATTAATAATTAATATATTTTATAATTTTTAAGAGAGGTTAATTATTATATAGATATTTTTATAATATATTATATATTAAGTAATAATATTAAGAGAAGATTATAAGAGACTATAAGAGGCTATAATTAATTTTATTTATAATAATATTTTAAGGCGTTTTCTATAAAATAAGATAGTTTTTTTATTAAAGGTTATATATATAAAATAACTTCTTATAGAAGTCTTTTCTAGCGCTATATATAGTAGTATTAGATTATATAATTATATTATTAAAGATATTATTAAAAATACTTATTTATAGAGAATAAGAATATTATAATATAATAAAAATAAGACTACGAAGAAGGCTGCGGAGAAGACTACGAAGAAGATTATTGCTTACTTAGATTATTAATTAGATTAAAAGTTTTTTATAATAGAATATATATATTTATAGCTTAACCTTCTCTTTTTTTATTACTATTAAGATATAATATAATAACTTATATACTATTAAAGGTTTTATAATCTTATTATTCTTATTAGTATTTATATTTAAATCTTTTAATCTTATTAATTCTCTATTCTTAATTATCTAATCTTCGATATTAAATTCTTCTTTACTATTATTATCTTTATAAAAAATTTAAAAATTAAAATAAATTATAATTTTCGAAATTATCTTTTTAATATTTATTTATACTATATAATTATTAAAAGTATTTTTTATAAAGTATTTATATAGATAAATAATATCGAAAAAATTCTTAAATCGATAAATACGATTAAGAGCTTATTATAAAATATCGAGATTATATATAAATTTAATTATATAAATTTAATAATAACGCTTTTATATATTTAGTCTAATAAATTTAATAATATAGATTATAATATAGATTATAGTTTTCTTATTATAGTTATTAAATATATTAATAATATAATCTCTTTTATTTCTTTTTTAAAATATCGTTAATATAATAATTTTAATTTAAAGTATTCTAAAAATGATATAGAGTAGAATAATTACTACGAGTAATTAATATTATATTAAAATCTTTTTTTAATCTTATACTATCTATATAATAAAAGTAATTAATATTCGCTTAAAATTATATATATAATTTACTTTTATAATAAACTTTTATAATAGATTATTTTATATAAAAGAAGTCTTTTATAGAAGACTATAGAGATATATAGAGATAAAGTAAATATTAATATTTACTTAATTACGAATATTTTATAATAAAGCTTTAATCTTTAATACTTTCTTTAATAGCTATTAAAGATAAAAAATTAGATTTAATAAATCTATATTTATAATATTAAATTAATTTATAAAGAAAAATCTATTTTAAAATATCGATTTAAAATTTATAGTTTTTAGATTAACTTTATTATCTAAATTTGAAAGCTTTAGTTATATAATTAATATTATAAACTTATAATATATAATTAAAAACTATTAAGACTTTTTTTATTTCTTTAAATTAGATTTTATAATAATATTAATTTATTTAATCTTATTTTCTATTATCTTATAGCGCTTAATCTTATTATTATTATAGTTATAATTAATTATAATAGCTTTAACTCTTAATAGATATTCTTTAATATAAGAGTTTCTTTTAAAAGAAATATAATTAAAATAAATTTATTAAAGTAGAATATATTTTTAGATTTAAGTAAGATATCTATCTTTAGTTATTAAATCTATATTTATTTATTAAATTTAATCTTTATAAGCTCGTTATATTAGATATAGTTTTATAGCTAAATAATTATCTAGAATATTAAATAAATTTAAATTTATAATAAAATATATATTATATAAAGAGTTCTCTTTCTACTAATTATTTATATTAAAATATTTAATAAATACTATATAGCCGACTTAGTCGATAATTTTATTTAATATTAATATTATTAATATTATAATATATATTTATATTTTTAATTATTATAACGCGAGAGTATCTTAAATAACTAAAGACTTTAATAATTACGCTTTATTTATAATAATAATTTTAAAATATTTTTTAAGATTATATAATTAATTAGATTATAATATTATATTAGTCTTATTAATTTATCTTTTAATTATCTTAAGATTATTCTTTAATTAAATTCGCTATTTTTTTAAGTTATATTTATCTAATTATATATTTAAAATAGTTATTATAATAATATTAATATTAATTTTCGAGTTTTAAAAGATTAGATATTACTTTCTAAGTTATTCTTTAAAATTTATATTATATATAATAAATATATAACGATAATAGTCTTTATAATATTTATATATTTTAAAAAATTTAAATATAATAAGGTGGAATATATATATTTATTAATTTAGAAGATATATAGATATTATAATTAAAAAGGTTTTACGCGCTAGCGATTATTCGGATTTATATTTTTAAATATATATACGATTTAATATAGTTAGTAAGAGGCTTCGTAAAAGACTTCGATAGTAGAACTTTAATAGTCTAATAAGGCGAATATAGAATAGAAAGTAAAGTATATATTTTTATTAAGTAATAGATTATTATTTAGATTTTATTTAGATCTATAATATCTACTAAAATATATTTTTAAGTATATTTATCTTAATAAAAATTAATTAGCGCTTTTATATTAATAGATTATTAGAATATAAGTCTAGAGAATAAAAATATTTCTAATATATAAAGAATAGTATTATCTTTATTTTAAGGGATATTAAGTATATCGTAGAAGGCTTTAAGATTCTCTTTTTAATAGTTAATTTTATTAAAGTATTATTACTTTAGATTAAAGGCTTTAATAATCTTATCTATAAAGAACTAATAAATAATTATATCTTTCTTAAAGTTATTTATAATCTATATTATTTATATTTAAGATTTTATATTTATTTAATAATTAAAATCCATTATATAATTTATAATCTTTTATAATATTATAATATTACTATTATTTTTAATTAGCTAATTAATTAATTAGATTTATTAAAAATACTTATTAAGATTAAATATTATTAAATTATTTTTCTTCGCTATATATTTAATATTAATAAATATTTTTAACGAGTTAAAATAGAAGTTAATATCTTTATTTTTAAAATTAATTATAGATAGTTTATTAGCTTCGTTATTCAAGTTTTTATTAAATTTAATTTTAATATTATAAGATCGAATTATTTTATCTTTATTAGAGTTATTAGATAAGTTATTAGATAAATTATTAAATAAATTATTAGATAAATTATTAAATAAGTAATTTTTTAAATTAATAATATTATTAGATTAAGTAATTATCTAAGTCATTAGAGTAGTTATTAATAAAATAATTATTAATTAACTAGCTTAAGTAATCTATTTAGATTAGATACTCTATTTAAATTAAATATTTTATTCGATTTATTTTTAATTAGCTTAGTTTAGTTAATAATAATAAAAATCTTTTATAAAATAAATACTTATAAGAATCTTTCTTTTTAAAAGATATTTAATTATATTCGATATATTATATTAAAGTTTAAAGGTAATTATATATCTAACTTTTATCTAAATCTTTATTATAGAAGATTCTTTAAATATTATTATAATTACTTTTTTAGAGATTATATATTATATACACATAGTAATTAATATTATTCTATTTAATCTTATTAGAAATTAAAAAAAAAACTTATTATCGCTAGATTACTTCTTTTAAAATAAATATTATTTAATTATCTATAAATTAAAGCCTCTTATTTATAAATTATTACTTCTAAAAGTCTAGACTTATTAAGAATAAATATATATTTTTATATATTAATTAAAGTAAGATTTAAAAAATTAATTATTAATAAAGTTTTTTAATTTCGCTATATTAACGAAGTTAAGATTATTTTATAATTTATTATTAACTTATAATTATATAATCTTAGAGTTTATACTTATTATAGATATTATAATAAATAATTAATAATTTATATAAGATTTTAAATATATAAGATAAAGTAGAAATATTATTATAATAATCTTTAATAAATAAATATTTTTAATTAATACTCTATATAAGGATTTAAATATATAAAATAAAGTAATAATTTAATTATAAAAGTCTTTAATAGATAAGTAATAATAAGATTTAATATATATAGATAATTAAGATAATTAAAGTAAAAGTAAGATAAATAATATAATAAAGAAAGTAAAGTAAGTACTCTAAAAGAGAGTAAATAGAGCTATTATTAAAATTTATTTATCTTTTCTATAATTTAAATTTTTTTTTATAAATAATTATAATATAAGAGGTTTATATATTCTTATATAGATTAAAATAAATATTAAGATATTTTAATAATCTTTAAAATAGCTTTTTTTTAAATATAGTTAGTTAAAATAAGAAGGCTAATATTATTTATTTTAATCTCTAAATTATATTTTTATAATTTTTATATTCTCTAATTTATATTAATATTAATTATTTAGACTTATATATAATAATTAAATAGTTTTTATAATAAATCTTTTAATAGATTTTAATAATTAATAATAAATTTAAAGTTTAGAAAATTAAATAAATTATTTTAAATAGAAAGCTTATATAGAATAAAGATAGTTCTTAAGATAAATTAATAAAAATTATATTATCTTATAATATATAGTAATATAAGAGATTACTAGATAAAGATTTTAAAAGTAAAAATAATTAATTTATAGTTTTTAATAATTTATATAAAATTTATATTTTTATATTTTTTTTAAATTTAATTTATTTAATATAGATTATAATTAAATCTAAGTTTTTAAAAAAGTTTATTATAAATAGTATAAAGATAGTAACTTCGCAATTCTTTATCTCGAAATCTTTTCTAAAATCTATTATAAAGTAAACCTCGATATTTATCTTATAATCTATCTTATAATCTATCTTATAATCTATCTTATAGTCTATCTTAAGAATTTACTCTATAAACTATTTTTATAAAATATATTTTTAATATAACGCGTATATTAAATCTTTTATCTATAAAAATTATAACTTCTTATATATTAGAGAGTATATTAAAGATTTTAATAAATAATATAAGAAATAGAGATAATAATAATAAGGAGATTAGTGTAAAGAAGAGAAGTTATAATAATTTTATTATTATTTTAATATTAAATAATAATAAAGCTAGCTAATTTTATAATAAAAGCTAATTATAAATATTAAAGTTAAAAAAAATTAACTTTAATAAGAGAAAGTTAAAAAAATTAAAAAAAATAAAGAAAAATAAGAGTATAGTAATAATAGAATTAAATATACTCTATAGACGATATTTTCTAATTTATCTATTTAATATATATATAAATTTATTTATTTATTTAAATAATATTTCTAGATATAAAGATTAATTATTTAATATATAAGGATATTAAATAATATATATAAAGTTTTTATAAAATTTAAAAGAGATAGATTTTAATAGTAGCGCTTAGATAAATATAATTATAAATTAATTCGATAACAGATATATAATTAATATATCTATCGAACTTATATATATTCGCGAATATTAAAAAAAGATTTATATTAATTTTAATAATTTATAATTTAAAATGATTTTTAAATTTAATATTAACGCTATAAATTTCGAGGATATTAGCTTAATAAGATTATATTTTCTAAAATATAAAAGATAAATCTATTATTATTTATTAGAGAGTTTTATATATACTAATATAGCTCTTATCTAAATACTTTTCTCTAATTTATTATTTATTATTTATTTAATTTATCTTTATTATTAAAATATATATAATTTTAATTTATTTAAATATATATAATAGTATCTTTTAAATATCTTTAATACTCTATATTAGATATATAGAATTTAAAAATTAAAGTATAAATAGTTATTTTAAAAGACTTATATCTTATTTAATATAGAAAAAATAATCTTAAAAGATTAATATTAATAAAGACTTAAATATCTTCGTATTAAAGATAAAATTAATAAAAGAGATAGGCGAAGTATTAAATAATATAGGAAATAAGATAATTAATAAGTAATAAGAGGCTTTAAAGAATATTTTCGTATAAAGAGTAAGTGTAATATAAGGCTATATATACTATATTTTATAAATAGATTTTTATTTATTTATATTTACTTTATAATATTTTATACTATAATTAATATTAAGCTATATAACTATATATAAAAAACTTTAATAAATTATAAATATCGATATTTATAGCGATATATATTTTTAAGATATTCTATATAATATTAAAGATAGATTACTCTATTAATAACTTTCTTCTTCTCTTTAATTATATAAATACTTCTAATTTATAATAAGAGAATTAATATATAACGACTATATAATTATAATATAATTTAGATTAAATTAATATAGCTAGTATATAATCGTTATATAATAGTCTTATAACGATTATATAGCTATTTTCGTTATATAATTATTATATAATAAGTATAGAACGATTATATATCTTCGTAGATGGCTAGAATAGTATCTGTAATCTTAATAATTATTGCTAAGATGTGAAATTATGAGATAAGGTGAATGTGGAAGCATTTGATAACAGTGAGGTATTGAACTAAATAACTACTCCATCTCGAAATTACTCGTACAGAGCTCCGTAATTCACTTCACCCACCCCTCTCACCTCATGTTCTCGCTTCTTTCTACTCGTAGTATCTAGAAGTGAGAACCTCGCTTAAGAGCGCCGGGAGAGTTGACCAATCAAACTACGATTTTCGCGGTGAACTAAGTAGTTTGATTGGTCAACTCTCCCGGCGCTATTAAGCGAGGTTACTCACTTCTGGATACTACGAGTAGAACGCACGTTCCTTATTCTATCGATAGATACTATCCGATTACCATGACGAACCAAAGTCTTAGCGAGAATGGAGTGGACACTAGTACAAGGGTTACTTTTACGAATATGTGGGGGACTGAAGAGCTCCACTACGAGAAGGAGGAGGATCGCTCAAAAAGATACGAACTACCCAGGGAAGTGAAGGTACACTTGATCAAATGGATGTACGAGAATCAAGTCTTCTACATGAACAACTTCGTCCCCAAAGTTGGGGGACCATCCCTAGAGCATTTCTTCGCTGGTTGTGGTCTTGAGGATACAACAAAACCCATGGAGGCGCGTAAATTCTTCAAAAATTCCATTCGAAGTTTCGCAAAGAATTTCACGCGCCAGATCAAGGACCTAATAGGATATGACGGTGACCTAATCCCAATAAGGGCTGGACAATCTGAGATCCGCAACGCGAGGTACTCGCGGGGCTTTGAATATTTCAGCGATGACCACTGGGATGGCAAGGTCGTGAAGAAGTTTTTAGAACCCGAGGAGTTGAATGAGAAAGTTCTGTACGGCTTGCAAAAGCGCTTGTATACCAAAGACGAGTTCGACAAGATCGCGTCACTGATTGCAGAATACAGCCAAGACTACAACCAGTCACCTTCAAGCGATAATGACTTTAGCAGTCCGCTCAGCAACGCGCAACTCTCTTCTTCCACACCAGGAGATGCCACGAGGGTAGGAATCTGGCTGTCTTCATTCCCTGACACCTCAGGAGCCCACGAAGAAGTTCTATTGCCGTCAGCCCCTTCGACCTCATGCTCGTCCGCGGTATTTCCTTCGTCTTTTGGCTTGGCTATCAAAGGGCTGTTACTGACAGCGAACAGTTCCCTAAATTATCGAAGGGCGCTCCTCGCGGCAAAAAGCGCAGCGCAGAAGAAGAACTTGAAATCATACCCGTCAGTCTTTTAGCAGTCTGCCTCCATATCGAAATATAGCTGATAACATAGATAGTCCATTTCTACCCCCACGCCATCTTCGACTGAAGCCAAGAAATACCGAAAGGCAAGTCAAAACAAACGTGTCACTACGAAGACTTTCGAAGTCCTCTCTTGCGTGACCGGCAACAGCCTTCAAACGTGATGCCAGATCCTCCGACGGTACAAGACACCTTAGATCCGTACGTTTCCATCTGCTGACTAGTGCAAAGGAGACCTTTCGATACGGTGTATATGTGGTACTTCATTGGAAATCTGTTGAACGACGTGGATTCTAGGGGGTTGATCTAGCTACATTCGAAGGAACGTGTATGTGGCTATTGATGTAACATCGTTTGTCCCGTTGACACAAGTGCAATGTAAATCAAATTACCAAGAATTCGAGCTCGAAATAGATTGGCTTTAACCAGCTACAGCGATGGCAGGATCGTGGTAATGAGAATACTAAAAATATGAACCCAAGAATCACGGGGTATGTTTACTATTATCAAATAAGGAGAATCAAAAAGTCAATATTAAATACTTGTTCGACAGTCACAGCCTCAGTAATATCCTGTGAGTATTTGACTTCCCTATGTAATGAATGACGGTACGCGCTCTTCACAACCTCTTTCGATGCTCAACCGCCGCTTCTCAAACAGCTTTTGTTCAACGATCAAGAAAGTAGTTCTCCACTGCTCGGAGAAGTGTTCTAGACAATTTTATCCGTTCATTGACATTGGATAACGGAGTTGCTGTGTAGTGTTTTTCACAAGATGTCGTAATTTCTTATAATGTTTACCAATGTAGAAATCGATGAATATCACGAATCGCTTTGTAAAGTGGGCCAGCACTCGTCCTGAGATGGTGTACTCTCTGATACTCTTGAAGACGGTATCGCTATCAGTAAAGTCGGACACGCATAGCTCCCGTACATGCAGAACTCGCGTACACGCAGAACTCCCGTACACGCAGAACTCCCGTACACGCAGAACTCCCGTACACGCAGAACTCCCGTACACGCAAAATTCTCGTATATACATGTTTCCGCGTTTCCGCGCATCTCCGATACACTGCTCGCTAGAAGGGATCGCTCGAATGCCTCCACGCTATAATACGCTTTCTGGCCGGGTCAAATGGTTTTTACCCGAGTACGCCATTCTCTTCGTCTTCCATTCATCTCTCCCCCTTCTCCAGAACGTCGGAAAAGAGCTTTATATCGCATGCTTTGCACAATAGGTTTCCCCCTAGGCCTTCAGATTGAATGCTCGCCTCAAGATTCGTCCAAGTAGCCGGGATTTGCTTTCAAGTTCACGCAAGGTTGATTCAGGTGACGACAAAAGCCTTCTCTGTCTTTGTAAGGCTCGTCGAGACCCTTGTAAAATGCTCCTGTTTCGGCGCCTGCAGTATCATTGGGCAGACATACTGTTGCTGTCTCTGCTTTTGCTGTCATGTGCAACGATCGATTGACAGAGTTCATCCAGTACCATATTGTCTCTTTTTCTTCAGCCAATCAGGGGCCAGCTCCGGATGCTCGTCGCAACATACGGGTCCATGAAGCTTTCCACAAGTCCTACACAAAGGCCTATCAGCCCCCGCCCCAGTCTTCTTTCCCCGCTTTCTCTTCTCTTCCAAAAGCATGGAGCGTGCTTTATCAGCAGTCATATCTGCCGTAACATCCAAATCTTGGTCAATTACTGGAGCTCATCGGGAAGGGACATGGCGAGACAGAGAATTGTCTGCTTGTCAGGCGTAAGAACGACTTTCGTGGCGGCAATCCGTTCTTCGAGTAGCTTGATATGTGTGAGATACTCGGTCATGGATTCGAATTCATCGTATTCCAGAGTGTAATACTCTTTGGTGAGTCGCATGAGTTCGCCGTCACCGGTAACTCGAAAGTGAGTGACTAATCGAGACCACATGAGAAATCCACAGTCAAGTTCATGTGCAGAGAAGCGATCTTTGATACGGTCACTGATAGTGGGTGTCATGATGTCTGCAGCTTCGGGACTGGGGCATTACAATGGTACACACAACGTCATTGTTGCAAAGAGAACGCTTGAGATCAACAAGTCTGCAAGTGAGCAGTGACAGCGAAAATTGGAGGAAGAAGGAGATGAAGAGGGAGAACTTTTCTCGACAGGTCATTGCATGGCAAACAAGCAGGTGAATGGTCTTGCCTGGCCATTCCGAGCCTCAAACATATTCATCCTCGAACACTTCCTCATCTTTCACAACATTCATCAACCGTCCCCTACCACAAGAGCAAACCACATCAATTCCATAGTCCTGATGTCCAGATAAGACACTTAGTTATTAACTATAGAGTTCTATAAAAGAAAAGAGCGACTTAATACGGGCGCGCTAAGGCGTATCCCGTGACGTAGTCACGTATCCGTTGAGACGCTAAGAGTTATGTAATTCGAATTTTAATACTCCCCTTCGTATATATTCTTTTATAAGCGAAACCTAGTAAATATAAAGTTTAATATTAATAATATCGAATTGAGTAGATAAGATAAAATAATTTAATCGATTTTTATTAGATTATTAAAGTAAGATTAGCGTTAGATAATTAAAGTAAAGTCTAAATTAAGTAATTAAAGTAAGATTAACGTTAAGTAATTAAAGTAAAATCTATATCGAATAATTAAGATAATTTAGTACCGGGTAATTAGCGTAAAAATATATTCTCTATATTTCTACTTCTCTATACGAACGAAATTAAAAAAATACGAGATTTAAAGTTCGCGATATTTAAAATAGAATAGATAAAGTAAAAAGTCGAAATCTAAAAACGATTATATTAAATTATAGCGCTTATCTAAATATAATCTAAATTTCACTTTTTATTAAAAAGCGATTTTTTAGAAATTTTATTTTTAAACTATCTAGTATATATTAAAAATCGATTAATTTAAGATCGAAGGATATTTATAAAGATAATTAAAAGAATTAAAAGAAATTCTTCTAGCTATATATCGCCGACTATAAAATTCTTCGCGAGAATTATTTTAGATAATTAATTCTTAATAATTATTAAAATATAAGATAAAATACTTAGTTATATTAATTAGAGAGTTCTATAAAAGAAAAGAGCGACTAGATATAAATATATTAAGACGTATTATATATAATATTACGTAATCGCTAAGACGCTAAAAGTTACGTAATCTAAATTCTAATACTCTCCTTCGTATATATTCTTTTATACGCGAAATTCGATAAATACGAAGTTTAATACTATTAGATAGATAAAAGAAAGATATTAAATAAGATAATTAAGATATTAAGTTATATAGATAAAAGAAAGATATTAAGTAATAGATAAATGCCTATATTAAGATACGCTAGACTCGAATAAGTTAGAGAGCTAAGTAATATATTAAGAATACGAGTAAAGGCCTATAAATTAAATTCATAATTTTTTTTTTGATTAGGGCTATCGAGTAAATAGGTAAGCGATATTTGAATTCCTTACGCTTTAATAATTATAAGACTATATTTAAGAATTATTTTTTTATCTGAAAGCCTACATTTCGTTCTATAATCTTTATAAAAAATGTTAAGATTTAAATAGAAAACAAAAAAGTTATTCTAAAATTAAATAATGTATACCTGTTTTTTGATCAGAGCTGTCCGGCTGTCGAGCGAACTCTAGTAAGCGATATTTGAATTCCTTGCGCTTTAATAATTATTATATCAAATTTTTAAAATTCTTAAAATTTTGGAAAGCGTAAATAACGCTTTATAATTTAAAAAAAAATCTTAAATTTCAATAGAAAATAAAAAAGTCATTCTATTTGTAAATAACGTACTTTAATTTTTTGATAAGAAAGATACGGGAGGGCGAGATTTTGATAATTATGAACGCTAATTTATTTATCTATAATAACTTAGTCGATTTAATTAAAGAGCGTAGTAACTCTAAATTTATAATTGGCTATATATATAAATTCAAGGTTTTATAGCTTAGCTCTATCTTATTCTTTTATATATACTAATAGAATACGCTCGTAATAGTTATTTTAAAAAAAAAAAATTTAAAAAACGATAGTATAAAATTAAGATTTCTCTTTTAATTCTTCTTTCTAAAAAAGCTAGGCGGGAATCTAATAATTACATTTAAGAATAAAATAGCGATATTATAAACGATATTCTTTTTTTAATTATCTTAAATAGAATTAATTAATATTATTAAAATAATATATTTCTTTTTAAAGTAAATAAATAATACTCTTACGTAAAGAGAAGTGCTATAGATTATTTTTCGATTAAAATTAAATAAAATCCTAGAAATTAATAAGATATTAAGTCGATTTCTATAAATAATAATAGAGAAACTATTATTATAGTTTATTTATCTCTTTTAAGTCTATTTAAAAAAAGAATATTATCTCTAAAAGTTTAAGAAAATTAATATAATAATATTAAAAAAGTCGAAGAAAGATAATTATATAAAATTTAAATTATATAGATTAATAGCTTTATTAAATATATTAGAAAAGATATTTAAGATAATAATAATTAAACGTCTAAGCGATTACGTAGAGAATAATAATTTTCTCTTTAGAATAAATAAAGGCGAGAAGGAAGAGTTTTATAAAAATGATATTAGATATAATAATCGAAGTAATATATATAATTTAAGACTATACTAGAGATAATATTATTAATCTTTTATTTCTCTATATTATAAAAGTCTTTAATAACGTCTTTTATTAAAAACTATTTTATAATTTTAGAAAAAAGAAATTTCGAATTTATTAATAAGATATATTTAGAGCTTTTTAAGAGATAAAGCTATATCTATTACGCTAGAAAGAAGAATTAATATAATAAAGTTCGCGGAAAATATATAAATTTATATTCTAAAATATAAATATAATAATTAAGTTACTTACTATAAAATTCGATAAATAATATATAATTTTAAATAACGCGAAGACTTAAATTATAATAAAATCTTCGCTTTAGTAATTAAGTTTATATTCTATAAGACTATCTTTATCTTAATTACTATCGAAGATTAAGATTTAAAATAGATAAACGTTAAAACCGCTTTCTTCTATAAAGACGTTAAAAAGAAAATTTATATAGAGTTATTTATTAATTTTATTTTAAATAAGTACTCTCGGCGAGTTTATAAGCTTAATAAGATATTTTATAGCTTAAAGTAATTTCTATATATATAATATAATATTTTTATTAATTATATATAAGAAATTAATCTTATTTTTATTAATATCGATTATAATAATTTATCGATTTTAATTTTAATATTATAATTACTCTTTATATAAATAATATTCTTATTATTAACTCTTTTTAACTTAATATTAAATTTAAAATAAGTAATTTAAATTTCTATAATTATTATTTAGATATAATTATAACTCGCGACTATATTAATTAAATATTATATTTAAATTAATTAATCTATATTAAATAATTTTTTAGATATTATAAAATATAAAAGTTTAAATTATAATTTATTCTTATAAAAATTAGCGCGTAATTACTCTTCGTCGAGAATAGTTATATAGTATTCGCTAAATTATTAATAAATTATTAATTAGCTATTAAATCTCTTATATATATTATATTAAATATAAAGTTTAATATTATATTCGCTATATTAATAATCTTATAATAATCTTTAAATTCTATTATAACTTATTATATAGCTATTAAGTATATTTTTTAATATCTTAAAATAACTATCTATTAATATCTTATTTATAAAAATTCGCTTTAAGACTTAATTAATTATATCGATTTCGATTAAACTAATAATTATAATATTTATAAATTAACTTTAAATTATATTTATAATTAAAAAATAAGATAATTAACTAATTTTTTAAGCGATAAGTTATTATTATATTATTTATTTAAGAGATAAAATTAATTAATTAAATTTAGATTATAAAAGAAGTTATTTAATTTTAATTTTTTTTAATTAAATTCGTCTTAACGAATCGCTCTAAATAATTATTATCTTTAATAATAATTAAGATATAATTATTTTAATAAAAAATCTTTATTATTATAATTATATTAAGTATAGAAAAGTAATATACGTATACCCCCTTTTAATATATGTACACCCCTTTTTAATATATATATACCCTCCCAAATTCGATTAGCTTCCGCGCGGCCGCTAGCCGCATGGGGTATAAACCCCGCACATAGCCGAAGTAGGGCTATACGAGACGGACAGCGAGGTAGTCGGTAGCGAGGTAGTCGGCAGCGAAATGGATGTCGTACGCCAGTCTACATGCAGGGTAACGAGACTATGTTTGGTACCTTTCAGCTGTAGGAAGGCCAGGTGGCCAATAGATAGTGGATATTCGAGTACGATAGGCGTATTTCTAGTAGCAACGAGAGAGGGTAGCCAGCCAATCAGCTGTCGCCATAGAAGGACAATCTAAAGACCTTACCATTCGACGATTTGAAACCGTCTGACCTTTTAGACTTTATTAGGAGAGGTCTGGGAAGTGGGAAGGCTTGCCTTGCTATTATTAAGAGTCTCGGCAATATTCCCTAGGAAGCTATGTGTAAGGTTTATACCCCATACGGCTAGCGGCCGCGCGAAAGCTAATCGGATTTGGAGGGGTGTATATATATCAAAAGGGGGTGTATATATATTAAAAGGGGGTGTATGTATATTATAAGCTTAAGCTTATCGATATTTAATATAATTAGATACGCGACTAGATTACTAATAATAATATAGATTTTAAATATATTTTTACTAATAAATAGATAGTTAATAAGTTTATTAAAGTCTTATATAAAGATAAATTTAAGCTTTTTCGGAAATTTATTAGCTTAAAACCTCGTCTATAGAATAGTTATTTCTCGTATTCTAGTAATACGCTTACGATTAAGAAAGAATTAACGATAATATCTTATTAAAAGAATAAATAATAGTACCTTATTCGTATTCTAGTAATACGCTTATTATTAAGAAAAAGTCGATTATAGTATTTTAAGAAATAAATGAATTTCGAATAAATTAAGTCTTTCGATTTTATTATTTATATAAAAGTCTATTTCTAATTAATCTTTATATCTTAAATAATCTATTTAAATTATTTATTAAGTCGCTATATTAAGCTTAATACTCTATAAACTTATCTTTTTATATCGAAATAGCTATTTCTTTAATCTTATTATTACTATCGCTATTAAATATTTAAAACTCTTTTAACTTTTTATCTTATCTACTCTATTTTAAATATCGCGAACTTTTAATCTTAAATCGATCGATTTTTAATATATATTAAGTAAACCGAAAATAAAATTTTTAAAAAATCGTTTTTTAATAAAAAAATGAAATTTTTATATAGAGTAAATAGAATTTTTTCTATATATATACCCTCTTTATCTTTATTATTATTACGAAGAATTTTTTATATAGAGCTATTAGTATTAATTAAATCTTAGCGCGTCTTTCTTTTATATATATATATATCTATAGATTATATAGATTAATAGAATAACTTTATATTATATTAATATTATAATATTAAGAATTATTTCTTAATAAAAAGTAGTAATATCTAAAGATTATTTAATAGAAGTTTATTAAATTTATTCGCTTATCTATAGTACCAATTAGTTACGTTACGCCTCTATCTATCTTAATACTTATATCGCTTATTTATTAGTAACTTAGTCTATTACGTAGAGTTACTACACGTAATTATTATCTATATCGCTTATCTATTAATACTTAGCTTATTACGTAAAGTTACTAAGATATATATAAATAAGTAGCTAAGTAATAAATCTTTTAATAGACTATTACTATATCTACTTTTAATTCATCTATTCTTAATATCTCGAACGATTAACTTTGTTATGACTATGGCTATATCTATTAATATTACGACTTAGTACGGCTTAGTATAACTTAGCGCTTAATATAGCTTAATACTCGATATCTTAGTAATAGCTTTTCTTAGAAGAATAATTATAACTTTTATTATTAAAATCTTATATTTATATTTATAATATAATAATTAATAATAATACTAGTATTCGATTTAAAGACGATATATTTAGCTATTATTTCGAATCGAGATTATTTTAATAGTAAATTAATTAATAAAAATCAATTTTATAAAAGAATAATATTATAATAAATTATTATTTTAATAATTAATTAATAATAATATTATTTATATTAAAGATATAATTAGAGATAAAATATTAAGTATTCTAATTATTTATCTAATTCGCATTTATATAACTAATAAATAATTTTAGATCTTCTTTAAATATTAATTATTAGTTTTTAATATTATTTAGATATTAAAAAATATACTTAATAGCCTTTTAATAAGATTTATTAAAATTTAAAATATATCTAAAAATTATTAAAATAATAAATATAAGATTAAATTAAATATTTAGTATTATATATATAAATAATTTTATAATTACTTAATTAATAGATATAGCGAGATTAATTAATAAAAATAAAATTATCTTTAATAATATAGAATTTATTATTATTAATAAAAATAGATAAACGCGTAAAGCTTAATATATTATATTTTTTTAGAAATTTCTTAATATAATCTTTTTAGCTAAGATATAAAATTCGATTAATATAATTTTTAATAATTATTATATTAAGATAATAGATATAAAATTTTAAATTAATTATCTTAAACTTCTTATTAAGCTTATTCTTAATATTCTATATTTTAATTTTATTAGAATTTATAAATAGAATATTATTTATATAAATAGCGATAATAATAATATTATTAATAAATATAGAGAAATTAATAGTAATATATTTAAAACTTAGTTTTTTTAAATAGATTATAAAAGTATTATATTAAATTTTAGAAGATTATTTTAGATCGTAAAGTATCTTAATAAGCTTATATATTTTATTCTTTTAATTTTTAATTTTAAAGTTAATAGATTAAATAATATAAATTATTTTCTTAATATTATCGTATAGAAAAGTAATTTTAATATTTATTTATTTAATCTCTTAGTTTAAGATAGCTATTAATATAAAAATCGCTTTATAATTTATAAATTTAATAATAAAAGCGAAGATTTCGTTAAAATCGATCTTTTTTATTATTTAAAATTATAAATAATTTAGTAAGCTTTATATCGTATAATCTTCTTTATAAGACTACGCTTAAGCTTATAAATTTATTAATCTTCTAAAATATATATATTTAATAAAAGATTTATTAGAATTTAAGTTCTATTAATAATAAGTAAATTAACTTTTTTTTTAATAGTAATTTTCTAATATATTTTATAATAAAAATTTAATATAATCTTCTTATAGATTTAAGATTTATAAAATTTAAAAGAAAAAGCTTTTATTAATAACGCTAGAGGATTTAAAGAGAGTTTTTTATATATTCTTAAAATATCGAATAGATAATTTATCGCTAAAATTAGATTATAATTATTTATAAAGTAAGTAATAAATCTAAAAAACGTCGTCGTAGAGGCTATAAAGAGAGTTTTATTATTAAATATATTAGATAATTATTTTTCTAAAAATTTTAAATTAATTAAAACTATTAATTAATTTTTTTTAAAAATTTAAATAAAATTAAATAAATTATTAGCTTTATCTTTAACGAAAGTTATTTATCTCTTTTAACGATTTTTTTTTAAATTATAAATAAAGAGAGAAAATAATTTTTAGAGATAATTAATAATTTTAATAAGTCGATAATTATTACGATAGACTACTATTTTAATATTAATATATATATTCTTTTTTAAAATAAAGAATATAGACTTAGAAGAGATATTATTAAATTATTTAATATTAAAAATAATAATAGTTTTATTACTATTTAAGAGTATATAATAAAAATAATTTTAATAGTTTATAAGTTATTTCTTAATTATATAATCTTAATACTTTTTTTAATAAATAATTTTAAATATAATCTAATAGAAGTTTATTTATTTAATAATATATAGATAAAAAATTTTAATAAAAATTAATATAAATTTTAAAAGAAGTAATATCTCGCTTAATTATAAGTTAATAATTATATAAATAATTTCTAATATAAATAAATTCGAATCTAATACTTTTATAGTAGATTACTCTTTTTAAATATTATATTAATTTTATATTAAATAATAATATCTAATTATTTAAACTTATTATTTATTTAAAATTTTTTTAATATAATACTTTTTTAGATAATTTCTCTAAATAAATAAAAGGCTTTTATTTTATAATTTTAATATTTTATATTATAATTAAAGCGAAGGCGAGTATAATAATAATAATTATATTTTATATTATTAAGAAAAAGCTTAAATATAATAAGAAAAAAACTCGTTAAATTTATTTAATAAAAGATAGATATTAAAATATAAAGTAAAATTATTTAAAAAAATAATTATAAATATATAGTTATTATAAAAAATATTAAATAATCTTTAGAGATTAATATAAATTAAATTATTTTTTTATCTTTTAAAAAATAATATAGTATTTATAAAACTTTATTTTAAGATTAACTATAAAATATAATTTATAAATATTATTAAAAAAAGATTTAAAAAGATTTATTTTAATATATATTTTAATTATCTTTTTAACGTTTTAAATATCTAAATAATTTATATAAATATATTATATATATAAAATATTTTTATTAATTTAAGATTTTTATTTATTAAAAAACTTTATAAACTTAATAAGAAACTTATTATAAATAGAATTTTTTTTATTAATAATAATTAAGATTAAAGAAGTATTTTTTTAAATATTAAACGTATAAAGACGACTTTAAATATATTTAAAAAAAAACTATTACTTTTTTATAAAAAGATTACTAGAAATAAAAGAAAGCGAGTATTATTACTCCTCTAATTATTTCTTAAAAATTAAATTAAAATCGTATTTTAATATATATTAAATATTATTAAGAGTTTAAATACGCTTTAATACTCTTTATTTTATATTTAAAGTTAATATTATTAAAGCTAATAGCTATATAACTATTATTAATAAATTTATTAATAAAATAAAATTTTTAAAATTTAAAGAAAATTTTAAAAATTAAGAAATTATAAATAATATATTAAGTATATATATAATTACGAAGTTAAGAGAGAGATATTATTATTATAATAGAATATAAAAATAAAAAGTTTAATTATAAAAACTTTATTTAAAAATTTAATCTTAAAAAAATTTATAAATTTTATTAATTTAATTAATATTATTAATATTTAGAAGTTATATAATAAATATAATAGTAATATAAATTATAAATTTAATTTAATATTAATATTATCTTAATAATTTTTAATAATAACGCTTTAATATTAATATTTAATATATTCTAAAAACTTGTTGAAAGTAGTAGATGAAACACTTAGTTGATTAGATCTAACTGCAGAGAGCATCACGAATATATATGTCGCTAAGCCTCGGTAAACCTTCCTCGCCTCGACTAACCTTCCAATTTAGTTAGATAACATATTTCGATACTTTCATATACTCGAAATGCAGCTCGAATCAAATAAGTAGAAAAACGAAAAAATACCCTTACCCCCTACCCCCCCATTCGAGCAAATAGCCATATCCGAACGCCGGGTGGCAAAGGTGAAGAGGGCATATGCATGGGAAAATTCCATCCACCCCATACAAAAAATTCCATTTTTTTTTTTTTTTTGTTTTTTTTAAAAAAGTTTTGATTTTCCAGTCCACTTAGTGTACATTAAAGATCGATTGATTAAAGGCCGAAAGTTTATAACGTCCACAATAGAGTAGATAATATGAAAAGTTGAAATCTAAAAACGACTATATTACGTTTTGGGGTATCTAGTCCTTTAGCGATATAATAGTAATATACGCCCTATAAATACGAATAAGATAGATAAGGTAAGAGTTCTAAAAGAGCTTTAAAGAATTTAATAGCGGTAGTAGTAGTAGCGCTAAAGAAATAGCTATTTCGATATAAAATAGTAAGTTCGTATAGAGTGTTAAAGCTTAATATAGCGGCTCGGCGGGCGACCTAAGTAGATTACTTGAAGATATAGAGAATTAATTAAAAGTAGGCTCCAATAATATCAAAAGTAATAATTTCGGAAATTTATTTACCTCTTTAAGATATTAAAGTTAATTCTTTCTTAATAATAATTTATTTACCCCTTAAGATATTAAAGTTAACTCTTTCTTAATAATAAGCGTATCGCTAAAATATAAATTTATTTACCCCTTAAGGTGCTATAGTTAACTCTTTCTTAATAATAAGTATATCGCTAAGATATAAGAAATAATTATTCTATAGACGAGGTTTTAGATTAATAAGTTCTTAAAAGAGCTTAAATTTATTTCTATATAGGGCCTTAATAAGTCTATTAACTATCTATTTATTAGTAAAAATATATTTAAAATTTATATTATTATTAGTAATTTAATTATATATTTAATAATATTAAATATTAATATACTTAATATAATTATAATACTAAAAATTTTTTATTAAAGCGATTATATCTTTAATTATTATTAAAGATAATAATTATTTAAAGTAATTTATTAAGATAAATTTAATTAAGTAATTTTTAAAGTTAAATAACTTTCTTTATAATCTAAATTTAATTAATATATTTAATTTTATAGATAGATAATATAATAATAACTTATCGCTTAAAAGATTAGTTAATTATTTTACTTTTTAGATTATAAATATAATTTAAAATTAATTTATAAATATTATAATTATTAATCTAATCGAAGTCGATATAATTAATTAAATCTTAAAGTGAATCTTTATAAATAAGATATTAGTAAATAGTTATTTTAAGATATTAAAAAATATACTTAATAGTCGCGTAATAGACTTTAATAGAATTTAAAGAATATTATAAGATTATTAATATAGTAAATATAATATTTAATCTTATATCTAATATAGTATATATAAGAGATTTAATAGTTAATTAATAAGTTTTTAGTAACTTAATAAATATTATATAATTATTCTTAATAAAAAGCGATTATGTGTTAATCTTTATAAGAGTAAATTATAATTTAAACTCTTATATTTTATAATATCTAAAAAATTATTTAATATAGATTAATTAATTTAAATATAATATTTAATTAATATAATTATAAATTATAATTATATTTAAATAATAATTATAAAAATTTAAATTAATTATTTTAAATTTAATATTAAGTGTATTCTTAATTTGTTAAATATTAGATTAAGAAGAGTTAATAATAAAAATATTATTTATATAAAGAGTAATAATAATATTAATATTAAGATTAATAAATATATTATAATCGATAATATTAATAAAAATAAAATCGATTTCTTATATATAGTTAATAAAGATATTATATTATATATATAAGAATTACTTTAAACTATAGAGTATCTTATTAAGCTTATAAACTTATCAAGAATACTTCTTTTAAGATAAAATCGATAGATTATTTTATATAGATCTTCTCTTTAATGTCTCTTATAGAGAAAAGCGATTTTAATATTTATTTATTTTAAATTTTAATCTTTTAATAGTAATTAAGATAAAGATAGTTTTATAGAATATAGACTTAATTATTAAAATAAAGATTTTATTATAATTTAAATCTTCGCGTTATTCGAAATTATATATTATTTAGCGAGCTTTATAGCGAGTAACTTTATTATTAAATTTATATTTTAAAGTATAAATTTATCTATTATAAAGTATAATACGCTTATAAAATAGATTAATAAGAGTCTAAATATTATTCTCTTTTAGCGATATAAATTCTTCGATTATATCGCCTTTTTATTATTTATAAAAAAAATTATTTATTATAATCTCTTTATAGATCTTTAATTTATATAACTTTATATTTATAATTTAAATAATTATAATATAAAGTATAAAAGAATTTAAAGAGAGATTTCGTGAGGATTAAGTAAGAATAATTAGAATATAAAGATATATTATTTTATATTATAGAGGTAGACGAAGGTGTAATAATAGAAATATTTATATCGAAGTTAAAAGAAGTTATTATAAACTTTAAAGGCCTTAAAATAAATCTAAATAATTAAATAAGTTTATTTATATTTATTATATTTATAGAAAAAAAATTTCTAGCTAAAAAAGATATTATAGATTTAGGTATATTTCTCTTTATAGCTAGAATTATTTAGTAATTAAAAAGATATTAAATCGAGTAAGAGTTTATTCTTTTCTCTATTTTATATAACTTTTAATAAGTATATAATATTATTATCTAATAGTAGTATTTGATAAATATAATTATTATTATAATTTATAAGAATATCTTTTTAAGGTGGATATTATTCTTTCTTTTATTTAATAACTAATTTTTTTATTATAGCGAAGCCCTTAATTTTAATATATTTAATATATATTAGATGAGATTTATATCTAATATAAATCTTATATAAAATAAATTTATAATTTATAATAGAGCTATAATTATAAAGATAGTTTATTATTATTATAAGCTTTAATTAAAACTTTTAATTAATATTAATATTCTCTATAATAATATTAATAATATAAAGAGAGTTTAATTAAATTATTTAATAATCTTATTTTATTTAAGATTTTCTAATTAAATTAACTTTTAAGTAATATTATAATTAATATAATAGATATCGAAATTATAATTTTTATACTCGCTCTTATAATTACTTTGTAGACGTCTAATAGTAAAGTTACTATATTTATTATAAAGCTAAAAGCGCTTAAAAGCGATAAAGATATCGCTCTTTTATTTGATAATCTTTAATCTTTAAAGCGTTTATTATAGTTATCTAGAAAGATAATAAAGTATTTTTCTTTATCGAAGCCGCGCGGGATAATAAAGCTATAGATATCGATATAAATTAAATTATTTAATCTTTCCTTTAGGCGAATATAAGATTTATATAATATATTCTTTATCTTTTTAATAGTATATAAAGTGTAAAACTTTATTTTTATAATCTTTTTAATAAGATTTATACTCTTAAATAACTTAACAAGCTTTTAAATATTTTAATATCTTAAATAATCTATATAAGTATATTAAAGATTAAAAGTTTCTTTATTAATTTTATAAGATGTATTATCGAAGTTAAAATTAAAATTAGAGTTAGAGATATTAGACTTAGCGAAAATAGAAATATCTTTATTTATTAAATTAGTTTTCTTTTTATATTTCGAAGTAATCTAAAGTATAGCGAACTTTATATTATACTATTTAAGTATTAATATAAATATTAATTTAACTTTAAACGATATTAATATAGATTTTAACTTTTATATATAAAAGATATATAGATTATTTTTCTATAGTTAAGCGATAATATTATAATAATTAATTTTAATATTATTTAAAACGAATTTTATAGATAAACTATTATATATTAATTATTTTTAAGAAATTAGATTAAGAGATAGCTCGAAAAGATAAAGAATATTAATAAGAATTAATTTCTTCTTTTTTATTATCGATAATAGTACTAAAATATACTTTATTAATATTAATAAAGATAAGAAAATTCTTAATATCCTTAATTAGATAAATATTATTAATTTTAAAATTAAGAAAATAATATTTAATAAAGATATTTTAATAAGAAGTAAAGTACTATAAGTAGATATAATTTAAAGTTTATTATATAGAGAGCTATCGAATTTAGCGATATATATAATATATATTTCTTTTTTAATATTGATAAAATTATGATAACGCTTTCTACTAGATTTATAATTTTTATTCTTATTCTTTTTATTATTAAACTTAAAGTTATTATTTTAAATATTATCTTTATTATTATTATCGTTAATATCTTTATTTTAACTCTTTTTATTAAATTAATTATACTTTATTTTAATATAATAATATTTTTTATAATAAATATAATATTTAACTTATTTTTAAATTATATAATTATTAAAATTAGATATAACTTTCTTCTATAACTTAATAATAATAATAAAATTTAAATTATTTAAAATAAAATAATAAAAATGTTAAGTAATAAAGATATAGTTAAATTTAATACGCTTAGAAGATAAATTAATAATTATCTAAATAAATTAAATAATAATATACTTTAGCGAGAAGATAGACTCTATATTTATCTTATTTATTAATTTATAATTTTAAATATAATAAATAAAATAGATATTATAGATCTTATCTTAACTCGATATAAAAGAGAAAAATAAAAAAATTAATTTTTAATTTTAATTTAGATAATATATTAATAATATTAATATAAATACTCTTTAAGATGAAGATTATAAAATTTAATATATCTTTATATTAATTAAGATTTAGCTTAAGTAATTCAATAATAGAAATTATTAAAAGTATTAAAATCTTTAAACTTATTATTAATAATAATAATCTTTTATAGAAGATAGATATTAATTTCGCTTTTTAGATTTAATAGTAAATTATTATTAAGATAACTCTAAATAATATTAATAGTTAATTTATATCTTAGCTTTTATTTAATAACTTTATTTTTAATAATATTAATAAGTCTTATAACTTTAACGTTAAATATATTTTTAATTAAGATAAAAATAATAAAGTAATCTTTTTATTTAATTTTAATAAATTTAATAAAACGCTATATTATAAGATATTAATATATATCTTACTATTATATTTAAAGATCTTTAAACTTTTTAAACTTAGTAATATAAAGAGATAACTCGCTAGACTTTATATTTAAATTAATTTCTTTTAATATAACTTTTAACTTTGATATATTATTTAAAATATAAAGAAATTAAGAGTTTATAAGAGGATTAAATTTAATAGACTATATAATAATATTAAAGAGATTCTTACTATTAATTAATTCGAGAGATAACTCGCGAATTAAATTATTAAAAGTTATAAAGTTATTAGAGAGATAAATAGATATATAATTATATTCTTAACTTTTTAAACGCTTTCTAAATTAATATTAAGACTTTATTTAATATCTAATTATATTAAGAGAAATTACGCTTAAAGATATATTTATTTATGTATACTTTATTATATAATATATAAAATTATTTTTAAGAAGATATTTAAAGATATAATAAACGCGTATAATCTATATAGCTTTTAGACTTATCTTAAATTATAAAAGATATTAATAAATAATTATATTTAAAGTATTTAATATTATCTTAATTAAAAGAAGATATTAATATATAATTATATTTAAAGTATATAATATTATCTTAACTAATATAATTAAATAAAGAATTTTTTTAAGATATAATTAAATTTAAAGATAATTAAATAGATATAAAGTCTATATTAAATAAAAAATCTAAAAACTCTTTATATTCTTTATCTTATACGCGATAATTATATTCTTTATTAATTAGATATTTAATTATTAACTCTAATAACTTATTAGTTAAGCGATTAATAGTATTAATATAATAATATTTTATTATAATCTATCTAACTAATATAACTTATATTTTAGATTAAAAAATAAAAATATTTCTTTATATACTACCCCTTTTATAATTATATTATTTCTATTTATAGATTTAGCGTTTTATAGATAAAATTAATATCGTTTAAAGCGCTTAGCTAATTAATTAATTTAATAAAATTTTTAATTAATTTAATATTTAAACTCTTTATTTTAATTTCTCTATTTTTTAATATAATAATTAAAAATAGTAATAGCGAGGTTTTTATAAGAGTTATACGCTATTATGTAATAAGTATAATTTATAATTTAGAGATTTATAAAGCTTAAAGAGTACTATTAAATTATCTTAAAGTAAATTAATTAGATATTTAATATTATAATAATATTACTAAGCGATATAATATTATAATAAAGCTTTCTTCTATTTTTAAGTACTTAATATTTAATTAATAAGCTAGCTAGCTTATAAGTAATATATTAAATAAATATTTTATAATTTAGGTTTATAATCTATTAAAAGTAATAGATAAAATACTTAATTAATTAGATCTAACTGTAGAGAGTATTATAAATATATATAATTATAGTTTTTATAATAACTATTAAATAAAAAATTAATTAAATTATATTAATTTTAATATAATATTAAAGATCTAATAAAATAAAGAAATCTTATATATTTTACTTTTATTTATAATAATTAAAAGCGTTTTTAAATATAGAAATTTAATAAAATTAATTTAAATTAACTAAAAGTTTAATATTAATATATTTAGATATAATACTATTTATAAAAATTTAATTTAATTTTTAAAACTTAATAAAATAAAGCTTTAATAAAAATTTAAATTTAAAAATAAGATTTATAATGTAGTAGAGTTTAATAAAATAGATAGAGTAGATAATATTAATAAAATTAACTTTATTATAAATTTAAAAAGCTCTTTATTTAAGATTAACTTTAATAATAATTTAAAAATAAATAAATTTAATATAATAATAAAATTAGTATAAGAAATTAAAGTATACTCGCTATCGATATTATTTATATCTAAAATATTTATAATTATTTAAAATATATAAAAGAAATCTCGCTAAGCTTTAAGATTAGCTCAATATAATTTAAAGCGTTATTTAAAAAAGAATTTTATATTATAATCTATAATATAATTAATAATATTCTAAAGAGATAAACTTTAATTTATAAGTGCTAAAGAGAAATATAATATAAATATATAATAATTTAATAAAATATTATCTCTCTTTATACTTAAAAAGAAGTTTAATTAAATTCTATCTTTTATACTATTATCGCGATTATCTTAATTATCTTCTATTATATTTATAATATAATATTATTTATTTATTAACTCTTCTATTAAAAAAATTAATTAAGATTAAATATAAGATTACTTATAATTTTATTTTACTCGCTTATTAAATTTAATTAAAGCTTCTTCGCGAGATTATACTTTATTTTTATAAATATAAAAAATAATTACTCTTTAATCGCTATATTAAAAAATAATTTCTAATTATATATTAATATATTTAATATATAAGATATAAGATATTTTCTCTTTTAGCGTTATATTATTATTTTAAATTAGATTTTAATCTTTATTATAGAAATTATATAATAAGATATTAGAGTTTAATCGCTTATTATTAATTTTTAATATAATAAAATATAAGAATAAAAATATATTATTTTTTATTTTTAGCGTATTTTATTTAATAGAAGAAAATTAGTAATATTTTAGCGATTATAGTAATTATATAACGAAAAGATATAGATATATAATACTCTATTACGATATATAATAGCTTTAATATTATATAATTAAGTATAATATACTTTAATTTATTTAAAATTATCTTATATTAGAGATAATGTAAGAGTTTATATATTAAATTATTAATATAATATATTAATATATTAATAATTTCGATATAATCCCCCTTACTCGCGACTTTTATTCTTTTTATTAAAAATATATTTAGCGTATATTATCTAATTAGAATAATTATTTTAAAGTAAAAAATATCTATATTATAAAGATTAATAAAAGAAATTCTCCGCGATTATAACTATTATTATTTAATAAATATTAATATAATAAATACGCTAAAAGTAGTTATAGCTACGATAAATAATAAATAAATTATAAAATAGTTAAAATAATTATCGAGTAAAGTTTAAGCTTATAATTTATTAAAATATAAGATAGAATATTTAGTTATATTAATTAGAGAATTCTATAAAAGAAAAGAGCGACTAAATATAAATACACTAAGGCGTATTATATAATTATATCACGTGATCCCCAAGACGCCAAGAGTCACGTGATCCGAATTCCAACAATATCAAATAATTATTTTTAATTCTAAGACTTTTTATAGCGGTATCTAAGGCTATTTCTATAAGTATTTTTTTTAATAGAATATACACTTTAATACTTCGCGCTCGAAAGATAGAAACTATTAAAAGTTGTTAAAATCGAGAAATAAAGCGTTTAGATTTATATAATTAGGAAATCAAAGAAGATTTAATTAGATATATATTTGAAAGATCTATAAATTTAATAAACTCTTTAATTATTAATTCTTTATCTTAATATTAGTTAACTTTTTAAATTATTATCTTTCTATCTCGCTAGAATATAAGATTAAAAAATCTAAGAATTCGTTTAAATCTTCTCTCGGAAATTCGTCGAAATTTAAAGTCTTAAAAATCTATTTAAGAGTTTTATCGATAATTAAAAAAGCTTAATTATCTTATAATTAAGAATAAGTTAATTTACTTATAAATAAGAGTTATCTAATAAAATATAGAGCTTTATTAAAATTTTAATTTTAATCTTAAATCTAAGTTTATTTTTAGAAAAAAATTGTTATTTAAAATTAATTTTAGATTATTATTAGAATTAAAATAATCGTCTATCTCGAGAATATAATTACTTATTTATCCGAAATAATTATCTCTCTCGAGAATATAAAAATCTTTAAAACGATTTTTAATTATATAAGTATTCTAATTATTAGAAATCTTCGAATTAATAAAAAACTTCGAAGCTTCGTTTAAGAGACGTTATAATATTTAATTCTTAAAAATACTTCGCGATCTTCTTTATTTATTGTTTTCGATATATCGCGAAGTTAAAAGATAACGCTTTTATTCTTTAAGTACTTTTAATATATTTAAAAAAAAATCTTAAAATAGTATAATAATTTTTTTATAAGAGTTTATTAAAAGATAAATTATAATTTAATAATATAGAAAGATAAATTTCTTCGAGAGTATCGATTAAATCGTTTCGAATCTCTAAAGAAGATAAAAAAGATAAAATTTCGTTTTAATAATTTCTTCGTTATATTAAATTAATACTTAATAAAAAAATTAACTATCTATATAATATTAAGATTATTAATAAAAATATAATTATTAGATATCTCTAATAAAGGCTAGATATAAATTTAACTCTCATTATATTTATATATAAAAAGAGAGATATAATTAAGAATTTTAATAGACGAATTTATAATAATAAGATAGCGACGAAGCGTATTTATAAGATAAATAAATCTCGCTAAAAGTTTAATTTATTAATAATTTTAATATTAATTAGAGTTTAGCGATTCTTTAAAAATTTAATAATAAAAAAATTAATTTAAATTATAAAGTTTAAATTTAAGATTAAGTTAGATATTAAATTTAAGTAATTATTAAAGATATTTAAAATTAAAGAAAATAAATATTAATTTAAAAGGTTATTTTTTTATTTTTATAGATATTATAGCGAAGATTACTTTATTAAAATAATTATTATTAAAAAAATAGTTAAAAGATTATAAAGATTAATTTAAAAGAAATAAATATTAATAAAAAAAATAGTAATAAGAAAAACTATAATAAGAAAGAAGAGGAAGATCTTAATATATATAATCTCGAGATTTATATAGCTCTAAAAACTTTAATAAAAGAGGAAAATTAAAGAGAATTCTTTTAGAGCTTCTAATTAATAATCGAAGTTCGATTAAAAAGAACTTTACTATTATATTAACTATAAGAATATCTTTAAATATTATATTAAATCCTTAATATTATTTATAAATATCTTTTAAAAATATTAATAATTTAAATTTTATATTAATATTAATTATAAATATAGAATTAGAAAGTAATAAGAAATATAATATAGTATTTAAGAAGTTTTTTAATACTATAAATAATTATTATAGTAAAAATAAATAAATATATAATTTTTATATAAACTTTAACTTTAAAGTATTTTTAATATCTAATTAATATTATTTAGAATTTTTTAATTAGAATAAAGTCTATTCTATACTTAATAAAAGAAGACTTCGCTATAAAAAAATAGAAGCTAGTATATTACTATCGCGGGATTATATATATTTCTTTATTAATATATATATAATAATTAAAAAAGAAGTAATAGTCTTAAGAGAATTTTATATTATAATATAATTATCGATATTAATATTCTAAAATTAAATAAAATAAATATTTAATAAGAAGAATTTAATTTTATTATTATTAAAGATAAAGGCGAGGTTTTTATTCGGGTAACTTAAAAAATTCTAAGAATTAAAATTAAGATCCTAAAGTTATTATTTATATTTATATTATTAATAAAAATAAAATTTTTATAAATATTAAAGTATAGAAAGATTAATATCTATATAATATTAACTATAATCTTTAATTAAATATAGATTAAAATATTTCTATTAAGTATTAATCTCTAATATCGAAATACTCTTATTTATTTAAATCTATTCTTATTATTAATTTTTAATTTAAATTTTTTATATTAGATATCTAAGTCGTAATTAATAATAATTTTTAAATTATTTCTATAATTAACTTTAGAGAATAATCTATTAAGATTTATAAGAACTAACTATTAAAAAGATTATTTATTTTTTAAAACTTAATTAAATTTATAAAGATAGATTTTTATTTTATCGATATCTTTATAAAAAAGTTTAAAAAGAAATCGAATATACTATATATTATAGATTTCTTAAAAAAATTATAATATTATAGATAGATATTTTCGAATATTAAAAATTAGAAGATAAGAAATAAATTAAAAAAGTATTTAAAAAATATTAAATACTATTCTAGCTTAATCTAAGACGTTTTAATAATAAATTTAAAATATTAATATCTTTTAAAGATAAAATAAATTCGCTAGATTTAAATAAAATTCTTATAATCTATTTTAGCGAAATCGTTAAGCTATAGATTTTATTTTAAATTTATTAATAAAATAAGATTATATTAAGAAGATATCTTTAGAAATTTCTTCGGCTATCTTTTTATTAATTTTTATAATATAAAAAAATAGTAAATCTCGAGTTATCGTTAATTTAAGAAAGATAAATATTAAATTATATTTTAATATTTATTTATTTTTTAAGTAGGATATTATATTAAGAACTTTAGATAAATTAATAATCTTCTTATTTATTAATCTAATTAAAGATTTTTTTTAATAATCTATTAAATTGTCGAATTAATAGAAAATTATTTTTATTAACTCTTATCGAAGATAAGAATAATTAAAAATCTCTATTATAGATCTTATAAATATCTTAAAAAAAATCGAATAAAACGACTTTTTACTTTATATTTTTAATAATTTATTCTAATCTATATTAATAATATAATTATTTTTTTAATATCTCTTAATAATTATATTAAATATCTTAATTAGATATTAGATTTACTAGAAAAAAGCGAAATAACTCTCTTACTCTTTAAATATTATTTTATTTATTTAAATATTATCGCGTTTAAATATTATATTTCTAGATTTAATCTTAATATTATAAAAGAAAAAATTAAAACGATTTAAAAAATAATCTTTTTAAGAAATTTTAGATAGTTAAAAATCGAATTAGATTTCTTTAACTATTATTAGATCTTTAATTAAATTTAAAATCGAAAATTTTAAAAGAAGCTCTAATAAGAATAGATCTTAATAAAATTATATAAAAAAGAAATAACTTTTAATTAATATCGATTTAGATCTTATAAAGATAGCTAAAATTTTTAAATTAAATAAGTTTATTATTAAAGTATTAGATTTATAAACTAATTTAAAATATTATAAAATTTAAAAGATTTTAAAAAATAAACTTTATAACGTATTAACCCTTATTTTCTTAAACTTTAATTAATTATTTATATTATATATTAATAGTAGTAGAAAAAAAGATTATAAAATAATATTATATTAAATTAATATTAATAAAATTAAATAATTAATCTTATTTCTATCGCGCGATTTTAGCGATATTAAAATTTAATATTAAATTATAAAGTTAAAGATTAAGATCTTAATTTAAACTTTAATTAAGCTTTTTAATTTTTCGATAATAGAGATTTTATAATAATTACTAATTATATTATCTTAAAATTTACTCTTTAAAATAAGATTAATAATTATTAATTTATTTAATTAAATAAATAAACTCTATATTTATTAATTTTTTAATCTAAAATAAAAATTATATATAGAGTTAAAAAAACTTATAATAATATTAATAAACTATTTTAGTTTTTTATTAAAGATTTAATTATAGAAGAAATATCGATAAAGAATTTAGATATAATTAGCGTTTTTTCTAAAATAATATTATAAATTAAAAAGAAATTTCTTAATAAAATTTCTACGATCTTATCTAATAATTTATATTTCGATTATATATATAAATAAATTTAGAAATAAATAAAGGATATTAAAGATTTAAAATTTAATTTATAAATTATTTATTAATTTTATTATCTTGATATTAATTTAAAATTACTCTATATACTAAATAAGAAATTAAATCGCTTATATATCTTTAAAAAATTAACTTATAAAGTTTTAAAGTATAATTATAATTATTATATTTATAAAAATATATATTAAATATATAATTAACTTTATAGCTTAATATACTTTTTAAAGATATAAAAAGTAATTTAAAAGTATATCGATAGTTATCTAGTATATTAATTATTAAAATTTTTTTAATAATTATTATATAAATAGCTTTAGCTAGTAAAAAGTTTTTAATAATTATTAAAAGAATTATTTATAAACTTTATAATTAAATTATCTTTAATTTTTAATAAATATAATTATATCTTAATAATTATTAATAAATTCTTTAAATTTATTTAACTAATATTAAGAAATAAGAAAAATATAATAGAGATTTAAATAGTAAGATATTTCGATTAGATCTATAGATTTTAAAAAATTTCTTATAAATTAATCTTCGATTAAGATCTTAAATTTATTAATATATTCTAAAAAATGTTATTCTTAAAATATAAGATAATATTAAGAATAATAATAATTTATTATTCTTCGATAAATAAATAGATAAAATATATAAATTAAATAATAGAGATAGCTCTACGATATCTATTTATTAATAAATATAAAAAGAATTAAAATACCCTATTAACGAAAGTTAAGTACTTTCTAAATATTATAAAAAATATCTTAATATTTATTATCTCTTTTAAAATACTTTATAAAATTAAATCTATATAACTTAGCGCTTAATATAGCTTAACACTCGATATCTTAATAATAGCTTTTCTTAGAAGAATTATTATAACTTTTACTATTAAAATCTTATATTTATATTTATAATATAATAACTAATAATAATATTAATATTCGATTCGAAGATAATATATTTAGCTATTATCTCGAATCGAGATTATTTTAATAATAAACTAATTAATTAAAAATCTTAAGAAATTTCGAAGTATATTAATCGCTTTCGCTTATATTTATTCTATTACTTTAAACTTTATTATTCTTAAAATTATTTTTTATTAACTTCTAATTATAATTATATTATATTAAAAAGCTTAAAAAGATATATATTAATTTATTAACTCTTTAATTAAGCTAGCTTTAAATATATAAATAATTAATAAAATTCTAAAACTATTATTTTAGTTATATAAATTTCTAAATATAAAATTATTTTAAAAGAATTTAAATCTTATTAATCTCGCTAATATTTATATTATTAGATATCTTATTAGAAATAATTTTAGACTCGCTTAATTATATATAGATCGTTAATATTCTAACTAATCTATATTCTAAATAAAAGATTTAAAAGATTTTTAACTTATTTTATACTTCTTTGAGTAAGATATTAATTAAATTTAGAGTCTTTTAAAATTATTCTCTATTTATAAAAATAATCTCTAGAAGTTTTATCGATATTAATCTTATTTCTAATAAAAATAAAAGAATCTATTAAAGTTAAAAGAAATAATTTTTTTAATTCTAAAAATCGTTTTAATATAAATCTTAACGACTTTATATTTATTAAATCTTTTAGAGTTATAAAAAAACGTTTAATAGTATAATTAAATATTATAGAATATATAACTAATTAAATTAAAGAGTTAATTAAAAATTAAAAAAATTTAGAAAATTTATAATACTTTAAAAATATCTATTAATAAGATTATATAGTTATTTTAATAATTATTAATAGATTAATTAGAAAGAAGCTAGATTATAAGTTATCTTTTCTTATATAAATCTCTAATTAATATTAATATAAATACTATTTAAACTATTTATCGACTTCTATTAAAGATTAAAAAGAAATTTTATTAATTTAAAGTCGATTAATAGTTTTTAAATTAAGAATTAACTCTAATATATATTAGATAATTAAAAGATTTTTAAATTTAACTTAATATAATAAGAGAAAAATTAAAAGAATTAAGTACTCTTAATCTATTTCTCGAACTTATAAACGAATTTATTAATTATTATTTATTATTAATATTAAATAATTATTTTTAAATCTAAGACTTTTTATAATAATATTTAAGGTTATCTTTATAAGTATTAACTTTTCTTAATAAAATATATACTTTAATACTTCGCGCTTAAAAGATAGAAATTATTAAAAATTATTAAGATTAAAAAATAAAGTGCTTAGATCTATATAATTAAGAAATTAAAGAAGATTTAATTAGATATATATTTAAAAGATTTATAAATTTGATAAATTCTTTAGCTACTTAATTTCTTATCTTAATATTAATTAACTTCTTAAATTATTATCTTTCTATCTCGCTAGAATATAAAATTAAAAGATCTAGAAATTCGTTTAAATCTACTTTTAGAAATTTATCGAAATTCGAAGTCTTAAAAATTTATTTAAGAATTTTATTAATAATTAAAGAAGTTTAATTATCTTATAATTAAGAATAAATTAGCTTACTTATAAATAAGAGTTATTTAATAAAATATAAAGCTTTATTAAAATTATAATCTTAACTCTAAATCTAAATTTATTTTTAGAGAAAATTATCGCTTAAAATTAATTTTAAATTGTTATTAGAATTAAAATAATTATCTATCTCTAGAAATATAATTATCTATATATCTAAAATAATTACCTCTCTCGAGAATATAAAAATTTTTAAAAAAATTTTTAATTATATAAGTATTCTAATTATTAGAAATCTTCGAATTAATAAAAAACTTCGAAGCTTTATTTAAGAAATGTTATAATATTTAATTCTTAAAAATACTTCGCGATCTTCTTTATTTGTTATTTTTAATATATCGCGAAGCTAAAAGATAACGCTTTTATTTTTTAAATACTTTTAATATATCTAAAAAAGAGATATCTTAAAATAATATAATAATCTCTTTATAAGAGTTTATTAGAAGATAAATTATAGTCTAATAATATAAGAAGATAAACTTCTTTAAGAGTATTAATTAAATTATTTTAGAATCTCTAAAAAAAATAAAAAAGATAAAATTTCGATTTAATAATTTCTTTATTACGCTAAATTAATATTTAATAAAAAAAATTAATTATCTATATAATATCGAGATTATTAATAAAAATATAATTATTAGATATCTCTAATAAGAGCTAGATATAAACTTAATTCTTATTATATTTATATATAAAAAGAGAGATATAATTAAGAATTTTAATAGATAAGTTTATAATAATAAGATAGCGACGAAGCGCGTTTATAAGATAAATAAGTTTTATTAAAAATTTAATTTATTAATAATTTTAATATTAGTTAGAGTTTAATAACTTTTTAAAAATCTAATAATAAAGAAATTAATTTAGATTATAAAGTTTAAATTTAAGATTAAATTAGATATTAGATCTAAGCAATCGCTAAAGATATTTAAAATTAAAAAAAATAAATATTAATTTAAAAGATTATTTTTTATTTTTATAGATATTATAATGAAGATTATTAAAATAATAATTATTAAAAAAATAGTTAAAAGATTATAAAGATTAATTTAAAAGAAATAAATATTAATAAAAATAATAATAATAAAAAAGATTATAATAAGAAAAAAGAGAAAGATCTTAATATATATAATCTCGAGATTTATATAGCTTTAGAAACTCTAATAAAAGAGAAAAATTAGAGAAAATTCTTTTAGAGCTTCTAATTAATAATTGAAATTTAATTAAAAAAAACTTTATTATTATATTAACTATAAGAATATCTTTAAATACTATATTAAACCCTTAATATTATTTATAAATATCTTTTAAAAATATTAATAATTTAGATTTTATATTAATATTAATTATAAATATAAAATTAGAAAATAAAAAGAAATATAATATAATATTTAAGAAGTTTTTTAATACTATAAATAGTTATTATAATAAAAATAAATAAATATATAATTTTTATATAAACTTTAATTTTAAAGTATTATTAATATCTAATTAATATTATTTAAAATTTTTTAATTAAAATAAAGTTTATTTTATATTTAATAAAAGAAGAAGACTTCGCTATAAAAGAGTAGAAGCTAATATACTACTATCGCGAGATTATATATATTTCTCTATTAATATATATATAATAATTAAAAAAAAAGTAATAATCTTAAAAGAATTTTATATTATATTTAATTTATTTTATAATATAATTATTAATATTAATATTCTAAAATTAAATAAAATAAATATTTAATAAAAAGAATTTAATCTTATTATTATTAAAGATAAAGACGAGATTTCTATTTAAGTAATTCGAAAAATTTTAAAAATTAAGATTAAGATTCTAAAGTTATTATTTATATCTATATTATTAATAAAAATAAAAATTTTATAAATATTAAAGTGTAGAAAGATTAATATCTACGCGATATTAATTATAATTTTTTAATTAAATATAAATTAAAATATTTCTATTAAATATCGATCTCTAATATTAAAATATTCTTATTTATTTAAATCTATTTTTATTATTAATCTCTTAGCTTAAAATCTTTATATTAAATATTTAAATTATAATTAATAATAATTCTTAAACTATTTCTATAATTAATTTTAAAAAATAATTTATTAAGATTTATAAGGGCTAGCTATTAAAAGATTATCTATTTTTTAAAACTTAATTAAATCTATAAAGATAAATTTTTATTTTATTAATATCTTTATAAAAAAGTTTAAAGAGAAATCAAATATATTATATATTATAAATTTTTTAAAAAAAGTTATAATATTATAGATAGATATTTTTAAATATTAAAAATTAGAATATAAAAAATAAATTAAAAAGATATTTAAAAGATATTAAATACTATTTCGATCTAGTCTAAAACGTTTTAATAATAAAATTAAAATATTAATATCTTTTAAAGATAAGACTAATTTTGCTAGATTTAAATAAAATTCTTATAATCTATTTTAGCGAGATTATTAAGCTATAAATTTTATTTTAAACTCGCTAATAAAATAAGATTATATTAAGAAGATATCCTCTAGAAATTTCTTTAACTATCTTCTTATCGACTTTTATAATATAAAAAAATAATAAATCTTAAGTTATTATTAATTTAAGAAAGATAAATATTAAATTATATTTTAACGTTTATTTACTTTCTAAATAGAATATTATATTAAAAGCTTTAGATAAATTAATAATCTTCTTATTTATTAATCTAATTAAAGAATTCTTTTAATAATCTATTAAATCGTTAAATTAATAAAAAATTATTTTTATTAGTTTTTATCGAGAATAAGAATAATTAAAGATCTCTATTATAGGTTTTATAAATATCTTAAATTTTTTTTAATATCGAATAAAATAACTTCTCGCTTTATATCTTTAGTAATTTATTCTAATCTATATTAATAATATAATTATTTTTTTAATATTTCTTAATAATTATATTAAATATCTTAATTAGATATTAGATTTACTAGAAAAAAACAAGATAACTCTCTTACTCTTTTAAATATTATTTTATTTATTTAAATATTATCGCGTTTAAATATTATATCTTTAAATTTAATCTTAATATTATAAAAGAAAAAATTAAAGTGATTTAAAAAATAATCTTTTTAAGAAATCTTAGATAGCTAAAAATCGAATTAGATTTCTTTAGCTATTATTATAAATTTATAAAATATTATATAACTATCGCTAAGTCCTTTAATTAAATTTAAAATTAAAGATTTTAAAAAAAGTCTTTAATAAGAGTAGATCTTAATAAAATTATATAAAAAAGAAATAACTCTTAATTAATATTAATTTAGATCTTATAAAGATAGCTAAAACTTTTAAATTAAATAAGTTTATTATTAAAATATTAAATCTATAAATTAATCTAGAATATTATAAAATCTAAAAGATTTTAAAAAATAAACTATATAACGTATTAACCCTTATCTTTTTTAAACTTTAATTATTTATTTATATTATATATCAATAATAGTAAAAAAAAGATTATAAAATAATATTATATTAAATTAATATTAATAAAATTAAATAATTAATTTTATTTCTATTACGTGATTTTAGCGATATTAAGATTTAATATTAAATTATAAAGCTAAAGATTAATATCTTAATTTAAACTTTAATTAAGCTTTTTTAATTTTTTAATAATAAAGATTTTATAATAATTACTAATTATATTATTTTAAAATCTACTTTTTAAAATAAAATTAATAATTATTAATCTACTCGATTAAATAAATAAGCTTTATACTTATTAACTTTTTAATTTAAAATAAAAATTATATATAAAATTAAAAAAACTTATAATAACGTTAATAAATTATTTTAATTTTTTATTAAAGATTTAGTTATAGAAGAAGAATTAATAAAGAATTTAGATATAACTAGCGTTTTTTCTATAATAATATTATAAATTAAAAAAAAATTCCTTAATAAAATTTCTACGATCTTATTTAATAATTTATACTTTAATTATATATATAAATAAATCTAGAAATAGATAAAGAATATTGAAGATTTAGAATTTGATCTATAAATCGTTTATTAGTTCTATTATCTTGATATTAATTTAAAATTACTTTATATATTAAATAAGAAATTAAATTACTTATATATTCTTAAAAAATTAATTTATAAAGTCTTAAAGTATAATTATAATTATTATATTTATAAGAATATATATTAAATATATAATTAACTTTATAGCTCGATATACTTTTTAAAGATATAAAAGATAATTTAGAAGTATATTAATAGTTATCTAATATATTAATTATTAAAACTCTTTTAATAATTATTATATAAATAATTTTAACTAATAAAAAGTTTTTAATAATTATTAAAAAAACTATTTATAAACTTTATAATTAAATTATCTTTAATTTTTAATAAATATAATTATATCTTAATAGTTATTAATAAATTCTTTAAATTTATTTAATTAATATTAAGAAATAAGAAAAATATAATAGAGATTTAGACGATAAGATATTTCGATTAAATCTATAGATTTTAAGAAATTTTCTATAAATTAATCTTCGAATTGAGATCTTAAATTTATTAATATATTCTAAAGAATACTATTTTTAAAATATAAGATAATATTAAAAATAATAATAGTTTATTACTCTTCGATAAATAAGTAAATAGAATATATAAATTAAATAATAGAGATAGTTTTATAATATCTACTTATCGATAAATATAAGAAGAATTAAAATACTCTATTAGCGAAAGTTAAGTACTTTTTAAATATCGTAAAAAACGCCTTAACTTTTATTATCTCTTTCGAAATACTTTATAAAATTAAATTTAGAGATTTTCTAATAAATATAATTTTAGATAAAGACTTAATATTTATAAACTTTATTAAAATTTAAAAAATAATTTATAATAATATTTTTAATATAATTAAGCTAATATAAATTAAGATAATTATTAAATATAATATTAAATATAAAATTTCTTAATCTAATTAAGAAGTATATATTTTAAATTAATTAAAACTAAAGATATAGATTATTATATCTCTAAAAATTTCTTATTATTTATTAAGAAAGTCGATTTATATAAAATTCTTAAAAAGATTAATACTTTAATTTATAAGCTAAAACTTTTATTTAATATATCTAAAGTTTATTTAATTATTTTAATTATTTATCTTAAGTAAACTAAGTTAAATTCTTTTAATAGAGAGATATCTTTATTTATATTTATAGTTATTAAGAAATAAAAGAAGTATATAATAGAGAAGATTATATATTAAGAGAAATAAGGAAAAAAGAATAAATATCGCGTACGCTAAAAAGGGTACTTCGAAACTACTTAAAAATCTATTAGTATACTTTAAGAGAATATATTAAAAATAATTAAGAAATTCGAGAAGTTAAGAATACGAAAATAAGATTATAAATTCTTGTTTTCTTCTCTATACTTATAAAATAAAAATAGAATTAAAATAAATTTAAACTTTTTTATTATTATACTTCTATCTTTATTTATATAAATATATTTATATCTTATTTTAATTTAATAATATTCTATCTCTAATTATATTTTATATTTATTAATATATAAATATTATTTATATTAGATATTATCGCGAAAATAATAATACTTTTATATTTTTTTATTAATATAATCTATTAAAAGCTTAAATATAGATATAAAAATATCTTTAAATAAGAAGATTAACTCTTATTTAATTAATTAATCGCGAATTAAAGTAGATAATAGCTATATCTAGCGTTTTTCGAGTATAAATTATTATTATCTAAGGCTTATCTAAAAAAAAATTTAAAAATATCTTTTTAATATTTCTATACTTTTAAAAGTCTAAAGAAATATTATAACTTATATTTCTAATATAAACGACTTTAAAGATTATTTAATATCGATTTTATAATATAATAATATTATATTTCTTTATTATCTCGCTAAATCTAAATTTAAAAATCTTTTTAAGCTTTATAATATAATTCTTATAATCTTAAATAATTAATATCTCTATTTCTTAATCTAAAATATTCTATAATTATTAATTTAAGAAGATACTTTATTATATTATAAATAAAGCCTCTTAACTTAATTATTAATAATATTATTAAACTTTTAAATTTTAATAAAAATCTTTATTAGATAAAGAAAGACGTTAATCGCTATTCTTTTATCTTCTTATTTATTTATACTTTTAATTATAATAATTATTCTCTATTTAATACTTTTTAATTAATTTAAATTAAGACTTATATAAAGATATTAAAATAACTAAAAATCTTAAAAGCTTTTTATATTTACTATTTATAAAATTATTAGAGAGATATTAAACTATAAAATAAAGATAAAGACTTCTTATTTTTTAATCTTAATAATTATTTATAAATTTGCTATAAAGTATTATTAATCTATAGTCTTTAAAATAAATTAGATCTTAAATTACTTTAGAGAAGTTATTAATATTACTTCGAGAATCGCTTTTAGCTATATTAATCTTTAGAGTTTTTAAAAAATTATTTTTAAAAATATAAATAAAGTTTTCTAATATATTTATAATAATTTAAAAAAATTATTAAATATAGATTAAAGTTAAAATTAGAGTAACTTTTTATAATATTTTTTATTAACTTTAAATTTAACTATATTAATATCTTTAAGCGCTAAAAAATCTAAATTATATATTAAATATAATCTTTATTATTTTAAAGAGGAGTTTAGAATTCTAGTTATCGACGTAAAGAAAGAGAATATTTTTATTACTTATTAAGATTTAGATAGATTAATAAATTATTAAATTTTTAATAATTTAAATAATAAAGAAAAGTTTAAGAATATAATATTATAGCTTTAAATTAGCTATATCGAGAAATTAAAGTAATCTATTATTAATAGATTTTCTATTTATATTATTATCGATATTATTAATAATATTACTAAAAAAAATTTCTTCTCTATTATAAAACTTTTATAATTTTATTTAATTTTTAAAAGTTTTATATAATAAGATTATATATTAAAAATAGATTTAAATTTTAAAAGCTTAATTTTAACTTGAAAAAAATAATTAATCTAAAACTTTATATCTTTATAATATATTAATTATATAAAAAAATAAGAATAGCGTTAGACGCTTTATTATATAAAATATATATTAATTATATAAAAATCTTAAAGAGCGTATAAAGACTTATATATAAGCTCTCTATTATCGCTTAAAAGAGTATAAAAAATAAAATATACTCTAATAAATTAGTAAAAGATATTAAAGAAAAAAGATATAATACTATTATCTAAAAGACGTCTATTTAAATAATTATAAAATTTTAGAAGATTAAAATATTCTAGAAAATCTTTTATTAAATAAATAATAGAGATTATAATCTCTCTTAACTTTATATCTTAATTAAATATTAATCTTAATATTAAGCTCTCTTAAATAGACTTTATTAAAAACTTTATTAATTAATATCTTATTTTCGACTATATAGTTAATTTTACTTTTAAACTCTATTCTTAATATTATTAATAGTAAACTCTTTAAAAATTAAATTTTTAAAGAATAAGATATTAATAAAGTTAAGAAGTATAGAGATTAAATTATTTAGATAAATCGCTAAACTATTTATTATTATTGTCTTTATTAATTAAAAAATTTAAATCTTAATTATTTTTAATTTATATTAGAATAACGTAATAGCGATTTTAATAAATAAATTCTTAATATTAAAGATAGCGATAACTATAATAGATAGAGAGTAGATTAAATAGAAATATTAACGTTATTTTATAAAAAAGCGATAACGCTATAAAGACTCTCGCGGCGGAGTTTTTAAATATAAAACCTCTAATCGCTTAATATAAGGGTTAGAACTTTAAAATTTTTCTTAGCGCTCGACGAATAAATAAGCCTAAAAGATTATATTTAAATTAACGAAATTCCTAGCACTATTATTAATTATCTATCTTAAACTTATTCTTTTTATTTACTTTAGCGCTTAAAATAAGCTTTTTCTTAAGAGGGGAAGATATTATAATTATAGCTATATCTATTAATATTATAACTTAATATAACTTAATATAACTTAGCGCTTAATATAGCTTAATACTCGATATCTTAATAGTAGCTTTTCTTAGAAGAATTATTATAACTTTTACTATTAAAATCTTATACTTATACAAACTATAAATTAATGGATTATTAATAAAGAGTAAGATTATTTATCGAAATAGCGTATTTATAATTATAATATTAATAAATATAGAAGGCGAAAAGTGTAAATTAATATTATATAATACGTATATAATATAGTTAACTTAGATATTCGCTATTATAAATAATATTTAAGTTAAAAAATAGCTTAAATAATAATAATAAGATATTATAATTTTTCTAAGTCTTAAATAAGATTAGAAAGTATAAATATATTAATAATATAGAACTCATAGGTATAAGAATAAAATTCTATTAATAGAATATTTATCTATTAAGTTTAGCGATAAAGATATATTAATTATTCTCTATATATTAGACCTTCTTTAATTCTTCTTTATATCTAGAGATATTAGAGAATAGATTTATTAAAGATATTTTTACACTATTTTCTTATTAGATAGCTATATTAGCTATTATAACTATTATTTAATCTCTTATTATAACTAGTATAAAGTATCTATTTTATAATTCTAATAATATTATTTTATTTTAAAAAGATTATATAAATAATATAATTTAGTTTTAAAAACGTTTTTAAAGTTTAATTAAGAATCTCGCTTATAATATAATTAACTTTATTTCTAATATATTTAAAATATTAATATTAATTAATTTATAATTTATCTAAATATTATTATATTTACTCTTTATTAAAATCTATTATTTTATTCTCTCTCTTTTTAATTTTATAATTTTATTTTCTAATATTAATATTTATATCTTCTTCTTATATAAAATAAACTTAATCTTATATATTTTATCTTTAATAATATTATTAAATTTTATATTATTTTAAGTAAAAATTAAGATATAAAGTGAAGAAATAGTATTCTTTAAGAAATTAAAATTATTACTATATTATAAGTTAATTATTTAATTTTATAATTTTAAAGAATTAGAAATAATAGATAGATAAATAAATATATTATTAATAAATATATTAATTATTATAATATTTATATTTTTAAAAAAGCGCTTTATAATATAATTAGCTAGTTTATTAGATAAATAATAAAATTTATTAATATTAACGCTAAAATCTAAAATAAAAAATATTATTCTAAATTAATATATATAATATTTTATATATTATATTACTTACTATTTAATTAATTAGAAAAATATTATAAAATTTATAAAATTTAAATAATTTATATAATATAAAATTAAAATTAAAAATAATTAAAAAATTATAAGATTTTAAATCTTATTTTATTAATTTAGATTTTTATATAATAGAGTAGAATTTAAAGAAAATTATAATAATATATAATAAAACGAAGTAAATAAATAATTTATTTTATCGCTATTATTTTATATTAAGTTTATATATTTTTATTTATACTTAATATTATTTAATAATTATTCTTTAGAATTTAAAATTAATTTTATTAATATTTTATAATAAATCTTTATTTTATCTATTTTATAGTAAAGATATAATTAAAATATTAAAGTAATTATATATATAAGAAATACTATAACTCTTTAAAAAAGCTAAAAAGAATACTCTTTCTTTATTATCTTATTATTATAAATTACTCGATATATATATATTAAATAAATATCTTAAAAGTATAAAAGCTATCTTAATATTATATTTTATTTAAATTATAAAATATAGTTTATTTATTATATTTCGAGATATTATTATTATAAAAGTAAATATTAATATTAATTTTTTATTTATTATAAACCCTTAAATAGCTTAATAAATTATATTTACTAAAGATATAATATATATAAAATAGAGATAGATAGTAAATTATAAATTTAGATAAATAAATATATATAAAGATAATAAAATATAAATTTTAGATAATAATAGATACTTAGTATATAATATACTTCTCTTTAATAAAGATATTATTAAACTTTTTAATATATCGAAGAGATAATAATAATATTCTTCTAAAGTAATAGTCTAAATCGTTATTTAAGAAATTTAATTTATTCTTTATTCTATTATTATATCGTTATTTACTCTTTAATATAATAAGATTCTTATCTTAATAGCTATTATACTTCGATAAAAAGTTTATTTTATTTATTTAAAGAAGTAGATTATAATAAAAATAAAAAGATTTAATATATTTATTCTTATTTTAAAATTAATCTATATATAGTTTAACTCTAATATTAAAGATTAATTAGATATTTTATTTAAAGATTAATATTAAAGTATTAAAAATAAATATTTAGACTTAATTTATTTTTAAAATAAAAATATTATTTTTTATTTATTTTATTTAATTTAGATATATTAATAGTATTATTAAAAAAGTTAAAAATCTAGATAAAAGAATTAGACGAGTATTTACTTATAAATTAATATATTAAAATTTTAAATTCTATAATAATAGCTAAGGTATTTATTATATTCTTTTTTAAAAAGTCTATAATCTTAATTTATATATAAAAATTAATAAATAAATTAATTATAAAGATAATATTAAGATAAACTATACTTATAATTATATTTAAAATAAAATAATTTTTTTAATTTATATCGTTTTAACTAAGGCGATATTTACTTTTAATTTATTTCTAATTATATTACTTAGATAATATTATCTTTCTAAATAGATTTAATAATATATATAATCTTATTTAATTAAAAAATATAAGATATATAATTTAATAATTATATAAAAGCTTATTAAATTTAATTTAAATATTATTAATAAAGCGCGATAAGCTATTAATCTTAAATATAAATAATATATTATTTTATTTAAACTTCGACTTAGATATACTAAATATCTATTTAATACTTTTCTTAAAAATTTCTTTTTAATATATAATATTATTAAGCTTTTTATTTACTTTATTCTTTTCTAGAGTATTATTACTTTAAATATTATATATTAAAAATATTAATATTTTAAAAAAAAAAAATTTACTTTTTATCTCTTTTTTATAAATTTCGGCTTATTAAATCTCTTATCTTTATTCTTATTTTTTTCTATATTATTTAATATAATAATTTCTTAATAATTTAATTCTATCTTAAAAAATTTATATATTTTAAACTTCTTTATATTAGCGGGCTAAGAGATTATCTTTTTTTTAAAAATTTTCTTTAATATAGATTTAGGCGAAGGGCTTATAGAAATAGATTAAAATTATATACTTATTCTCTTAATTTATTTTAAATTAAATATTTTAAAAAACTTATTATATATTATAATAAATAAAAAAATAATAATTATCGCTATTAAAATAAATAAAAAGAATAAAAAAAATAAAAGATTATAAAGAATAATAAATAGTATAAATAAATAAATTTTTAATTTTTAAGCTATAGATTTTTCGTAGTAATAAATATTAAAGAAATAAACTTAGTAATTTAAATATCTCGAAAATATTAAAAAGTTAGCTACCTTTCTTTTATTAATAATATTACTTTATACTTTATATAGATTAAATATTACTATATTCTAATTTAGAATATTTTATAAAATTATTTAATATTTTAAAAATTAGATTTAAGTATTTATTCTTTTTATAAAAAGCTTTTTATAATATAAAAGCGAGATTCTAATTCTAATTTCTACCAAGTTTTAAAATTAATTACTTTTATAATAATAAGATATCTATATAATTAAAGAAGATTTAAAAAAACTTATTAATAAATATTAAAATAAGCTAATTAAGATATTTGAATTATTTAGAAAATTTAATTATATAATATCTAAAGCTAGATAATAATTTAAAAAATTAATAAATATATTTATATAATATAGCGGAGTATTAATAATAATAATATTATTTTATAAATAATAGAATTAAGCTTTATAAAAAGAAATAATTAATATTAAATAAATAAATAATTTCTTTATTTCTCTTAATAATAGTATTAATAAAAATTTAATTAATTAAGTAATAATAATATTTAAAAAAAAAGCTATTATTTAATTAAGTAATAAATTTAAATATCTATTATAGTATAACTAATTATCTTTAAGATATCTCTATACTCACTTATTTTTTTAAGACTTTTTTCTATTTCTTTATTTTCTTATAAAGATAATATATTATTAATCGTCTTTTTAAATTTATAGCTATTATCTATTTCTAAAATTTATTTATTTTATAATTCTTAATTTATTAGAATTTTAATCTATTAAATTAATTTACTCTAAATATCTTAATATAATTTATAATATTATATAATATATATCTCTTATAATTAGTAAATATATAATAAAATAATAATATATAACCGTTAGATCTCTAATATTCTAATTTTAGATTTATTATTTTTTAAAATAATTATATTAAGAAATAATAGAAAATAATAATAGAAGAGAAGATTTAGATAGAGTAAAAGAGTTTAAATAAAACTATATCTTTAAAATATCTTAAAAAAAATTAATAAATATTTTAAGGCGTTAGAAAGTGTTATAAATAGCGAAATAAATATAAATATATAAAATTATATTTTAATTTATTAATTAACTTTAAATGTTTATTAATTTTAAAAGAATATTATTATTATAATAAATAATCTCTATTAAGCTATTAAGAATATTATATTAAATAATAATTTAAATACTATATTAGATTAAGAAAACGAATTTAATAATAAAAAAGATTTTTTATTACTTTTATTAAATTTATCTTTAACTTTTACTTTTTTAAAAATACTAATATAAAATTTTAAAAATAATTTTAACGAGTTAATATTTAAGAATAATTCGCGTAAATAGATTATAAGTATATTATCGCTATTAAAACGCTTTTCTATAATTAATCTTTTTAAAAAGATTTTTTATAAAAGAGTCTTTATAGAGTTAAAAATTTTTATAAAAAAATTCGAATTATAGTATTAAGTAATAAAACTAAATAGATAAAGTTATTAGAGCTTATTAGAGATATTTAATCCATTAAAAAATTTAGAGACTCTAAAAAATCTATTAAAGTTTATTTTTATTATTAAGAAATATATTAAAGTATAATTATTATTTATTAAATTATAATATTAAGAGATAATTATAACGCTTTAAAAATTATTTATTTAAAGTTTTAAGAGCGTTTCTTATACTAGCTAAGAAGATATATATTTTTTTAATTATTTATATCTTTTTAAAATTATTCTATTATTTACTAATTTTTATATAAAGATATATATTAAAATAATTTATTTTATAAATAAATTAATAGAATTTTATTATTTTATAATATAAATAATATTAATAAAAATATATTTTAGAGATTATATTAAAAATTATAATAACTCTTTTATAATTCTTTTATCTAATTTAATTTTTTATTATTATAAAAACCTAAATTACTATTATTTAGCTATAATAAATATTAAATTTTATCTTAATAAAGTTTTTAAAATTAAGAAAATTTTTATTAAGACGATAATCTCTTTAAGAATAATAAAGCTTATTATTAATTCTCTTTACTTTTTATCTTATTTTAAATTAAATTAATTAGATTATCTAATTTCTTTATAATCTATAACTACCTTATAAAACTATTTCTTTTAAAAAATAAGTTTTATTATATTACTTAAAATTAAATCGATTTTCTAGAAATAAAAATATATTATAATTATTATTATAAGAGTTTAAATATAGAATTAGATAGAAAAAAATAGTTTTAGTTTTATTATATTATTTAAAATTAAATCAATTTTTTTAAAAATAGAAATATATTATAATTATTACTATAAGAGTTTAAATATAGAATTAAATAAAAAGCTAGCTATCTATAAAATTTACTTTATTATATAAAATATTTATAATATTTAAATTAAATTAATAAATATTTATAATTTTACTCTTTTTATTATAATAGATTAGAACTTTTAATTTATAATTAATATTATCTTTTTAATTTCTCTAAATCTTCTTATATTAATATATCTCTTCTTACTTTTATAAATATATTTAAATTATATTAAAATATATATAAATTAATTTTTAGAATATATATTATTATTATAAGATTAAATTAATATAAAAGAAAGAGAAGAATTAATATCTTATTATTTACTTTAAAATCTTATAAAAGCGAGTTTATAAATAATATTAAAATTATTAAATTTAGAATAATAAAATTAAATAAAAAAATCTTAATAAAGATTAATAAAGTAGAATATATAATATATATTTATATAATAGCGTTTATTAAAGATATAAAATAAATAAAATATAGAATTTAGAATTTAGCTCTTTACTAGTAAATCGAGATTATATAAAATATCTAATTTTTAAAAAATATAAATTAAATTTAATATTTAATATTAGATTTAATAGATATTTTTATTAAAGAATTTTATATAAGAGATTAAAAGCGAAGTTATTATCTAACTCTATTAACTATTTAAAAATATTAGAAATAATTTTAAAATAATTTTTTTTTATTAAAATTTTTTTTCTCTAAATTTTATTTAAAGTAATTTAATTAATATAATATATTTAAAATTTATTAATATAGTAAAGTTAGCTTAATAAGTTTTAATTAAAATTATTTTTATAATAGAAAATATTAAAATCTATATAATTAAACTTTTTTTTTATAGATTAAGATAGATTATAATCTTCTATTTATTATTTATAAAGCTATTAAATATAGAAATATATAAAAATCTCTATTATTATATTACTATTTCTAAATATATAATTATATTTAAAATAAATAATATTACTCTTTTTAAAAATTATAAAAAATATTATTTTTTTAAATTTAAAGTATAATACTATAAATTTTATTATATAATATTATACTTATATAATAAAAAGTAATATTATTATTTTAATTTATAATATAATTAGCGAAGATAGAAATAATATAATTACTCTATTATATTAATTAGAAAAATTATTTTAAAGATTATTTTAATATATTACTTTTATTATATTATCGAAATTTAAATATAAAAAGAAATTTATTTTATCTTAAAGATATAATATTAATAAAATCTTAATAAGAATTTAATAATAAATTATATATTTTTAATATATTTAAAAATTATAAGATATAAAAGATAGAGTATTTAAAGTATAAGGATTTTATAGAGTCTTTTATTATAGAAAAGATATTATTAAAAAAAAACGTTTTAAACTTTTATAAATAAATTAAATATTTATATTAAATTATATTTTATTAAAGTAATATAGAAATATATAACTTTAAATAATTTAATAATCTTCTTTAAAGAAGATAAATATTAATAAAAGATTATTTTAATAATTATTATTATACTTCGCTAATTTAAATATTTAAAATTTTTAAAATTTCTATTTTATATATAAACTATCGCGATATTATTAATATATTATTATTTAAAAAAAGCGTTTATTAAATATTTCGCTTTATATTTATTAATTTAATATAATATTTTAAATTAAAATTAATAATAGAGCTATAGAGAATTTATATTTAATATTTAATATTATTTTTTAAATAATTATTATTATTTTTTAAAAGAGAGTAAAAGAATATAGAGAGCGAGTTAAAATTAATTATTTTAGAGAATAAATTATATAAAAAGTCTATTATCTTAAATTATTTTAATAAAAAATTTATTAAAGAGTTAGATTAATCGCTTTAATCTATTAATTTTAAATATAATAATTTATTTACTTTAATATTATAATAGATATATTAAATTAATTATAATAAATTAAATATAATCTTTTTTTATAATATTAAATTATAATAATATTAAAAATTAAGTTTTATAAATAGATATATTTTATTTATTTTTAAATTTATTATATTAAGATATTAACTACGCTAAAGATAAATTTAGAATAAAATTAGAATATTAATTATTAAGATATAAAGAATTTAAATATTAAATTATATTTAAAGTTAATAATTTTATTACTATTAAAGCGAAAAAAACTTATTTATTTAAATAGAATATTTTTATATTAGCTTTTATATAAATAAATTAAAATATTTACGCGTATTATTATAATAAAATTTTTTTTATATTTTAAAATTAATTTTATTTTATTTTAAATACTTTTTATTTTAAATTATTTATAATTATAAATATTATAAAACTTTCTAATATTAAAAATAAGAAGTATTATATTATATATATTAAATATATAAAATAACTTAATAAAATTCGACGATTAATTCGCGAAGAAATTATTTTACTTTTAAATTAAAATTATAATATTTAATTTATATAGAATAAAGATAATTTATTTTAAAAAAATTTATCTTAATAATAAAGAATATATTTATCTAAGTTATAAAATAATAAAATTTATAAATACTTATTAAATAAACGCTTTTTATAGAAAATTTTATTATATTTTCTATACTCTAAAATTATTTATTTTAATATTAAAATATTAAATATAAATTATAAATTATATAATATATAAAATATAATATTTAAATATAAATATTAAGATTTAAAGTATAGATTATTAAGTTTCTAATTTAAAAACTATTAAGAAATTTTTAAATTCGAATTTAGCGAAAATTTAAGAAATATTTAATATTTAATTTAAGAGAATTTCGAGAAAATAGATATAATTTATTTATTAACGATATTATTTTAAGCTCTATTATATATCTATATATCTATATTTTAATTTAAATAATTCTATAAAATAATTTAAAAAGTAGAAAATTAATTCTAATATAAAGTTTATAATATTAATAAATATATTTAAATAATAAATATCTTTTTAGAATATCTAATAATAGAGTTTCTTCTTAATTAAGATATTTAATTTAAAATTATATAAATATTTATATTATTAAAAAATATTAAAAAATAAGATTTATAAATAATTAGATTTAATTAATTAAAAGTTAGAAAGTAATATAAATATTTATCTCTTAAATATTATAATTTAAATTATAATTTTTTTAAAAGATAAAAATCTAGCGAGCGTAGTTTATATATATAAAAAGATATTAAATATAATTATAAAGCTTTTCTTTAATAGCGAAATATATAAAAAAAGCGATTAATAGATTAATACTTTTTTAATAAAAGAATTATATAAATAAATAATATTTTTAAATATTTTAGAATAAATAATAATATATATTTTCTTATTAGTATAATATAAAAGCCTTATAATAGAATTATTAATAATTTTAATATTAACGTAATATTTTTATATATTAAATATCTCTATTTATTTTTAAAGATATCTGTTATAGTACGCTGTCGTTATTATATAAGTATATAATTTTACCTACCTTCGTATCTACTAAGAAGATATCTTAATAAGAATCTTAGTTTAGTATTATAAGTAGTTACTTCTTAGTAGAAGAATAATTATCTTTATTATATATTACTCTTATATTTATATTTTTATATTACTCTTATAATATAATAGTAATATTATTATTTAATATTAATTAATTATCGAATAATTTAGAAGCTTCTTTATTATTATATATTTATTTAATAATATTTTATTTATTTAATTTTTTATAATTATTCTATTATCTAAGTCTTTCGCTAACACTCTTTTATTTATTAATTAAAGTCTTTATTATCTTATTAATTTAATAAATAATTTTAATCTAATAGAATATCTTCTTAATATTAATATTATTTATATTTATATTAATTAAAAAATAATTATATTAATCTTTTAGATCGATAATTTTATTAAAATAATATATTTATATCTTAATCTATTAAAGCCTTTAATAATATCTATAATTTAATATTTTATTACTTATATTTTTAAGTCTTTAGAGCTATTAAGATTTTTATTTATAAAATAAAATAATAAAGTAAAAATTAAATTAAATTTTTTAGAATTTAAGTTATTAGTATTATAATTATTAAATTAAATTATTAATAAATCTTTCTTTTATAAAATAATTAAAGATTTTAATAATCTTACTATATAGCTAGTAAAGCTATTAAAATCTTCTTTAATTAATATTATTTTATTAAATTAATTTTTATTAAGCTCTTTCTTATTAGCTATATAGAAATCTTTAAAAATTATTTAAATAAAAAGCTTTATATTAATAAGTTTATTTAGTAGATTTTTTTTTTTTTTTTAAGATTTCTATAGAGATTATAATCTATAATAATATTATAATTTTAATTTTTTTTCTTAATTATTAATAGCTTTAGTAAGATATTAATAATAGTATTTAAAGAGCTATAATTTAAATATTATAAAATTTATGAATATTATCTAGCTCTATAGATCTTATAAAATAATTAAAACTATAAGATTTATCTAAAAAGCTATTTATTTTATTAAGTATTTTTAATTAATAGAATTTATTAAATTTTAATTACTTTAATAGAATTTATTAAATCTTAATTACTTTAATTTTTATTTTAATAAATCTTATAAAGAAAGCGAGATTATTATAATTAATAAAGATATCTACTTTTATAATATTTTTTTTTTTTAAAACGATTATAAGATATAGTTATTATAAAAAACTTTTTATAATTAAAGCTAATTTTAATATAATATTAAGAGATATAGCGTTATTATAATATATTATTAAATTATTAAATTTTAAAAAGCTTAACTTATAAGTAAATAACGATATTAAAAAATAATAAAAATTATTATTAAGATAATTTAAGAAATTAATTAAAATAATATTTTTTTATTTTTTTATTAAAAAGTATACTCTAATAGATATATATAATAGAAGAGAGTCTTTAGATTATATATAAATAGTTATTTATTATACTAAATCTATTAATATAAATAATATTTATTAATTAATTAATATTTATCTATTAAGATATTATAGTAAATTTATATATTTTTATAGATTTATTATTTACTATAATATTAATTTCTTTATTTATTTAAGTATTTAAATTAAAGAAAGATATATAATTTAAGATATTTAGATTATTTTATTAAAGACTTTATTAAAATATGAGATAGAACACTTAGTTATATTGACTAAAGAGTTCTATAAAAGAAAAGAGCGACTAGATATAAATATACTAAGGCGTATCACGTAATTATATTATATAAACGCCAAGATATTAAGAGTCACATAATCCGAATTTCAATACTCCCCTTCGCATATATCCTTTTATATACGAAATCTAATAGATACGAAGTTTAACGCTAATAGTATCAAAATCGAATAAATAAAATAAAAATAATTTAAATAATTTTCGCTAGAGTTTAGCGTTAAGTAATTAAAGTAAAGTTCGCGTTAAATAGCTAAAGTGAAGTTCGAGCTAAATAATTAAAGTAAGTTTAGCGTTAGATAATTAAAATAAGTTTAGCGCTAAATAATTAAAATAAAGTTAGAGTTAGATAATTAAAGTAAATTTAGCGTTAAATAGTTAAAGTAAAGTTAAAGCTAAATAACTAAAGTAAGCTTAGCGTTAAATAATTAAAATAAAGTTTAAGCTAGATAATTAAAGTAAGCTTAATATCGAGTAATTAAAATAAAGTTTAAGCTAGATAATTAAAGTAAGTTTAGTATTAAGTAATTAAAGTAAAGTTAAAGCTAGATAACTAAAGTAAATTTAGTATTAAATAATAAAAGTAAAAAGTCGAAATTTAAAAACGATTATATTAAATCTCAAATTCCACTTTTTATTAAAAAACGGTTTTTTAGAAATTTTATTTCTAGGTTATCTAGTATATATCAAAAATCGATTAATTTAAAATTAAAGGATATTTATAAAAATAACTAAATAAAATAATTAAAAGAAATTCTTTATTTTATATATTATAATCGACTATAAAGCTTTTATAAAGCTATTTTAAATATCTAATTCTTAATAATAATAGCTAATAATAATAGTATAGATAAAAATACTTTAAAAGAGCTTTAAAGATTTAATAGCGATAGCGATAATAGCGTTAAAGAAATAGCTATTTCGATATAGAATAGCGAGTTTATAGAGTATTAAGCTTAAGGCTTAGCAGGCGACTCGAATAAATTATTCGAACTGCGAGGATTAATGAAATAGCTCCCTTAAATAGATAATGCTATAAATAATATTTTAGTCTAATTAATATATAAAACTTCTTAAACTTATCTTTAAATAATATCTTAATAAATTTATTAATTATCTATTATTTAATAAGAATATATTTAAAAGTAATAATATTAATAATAATTTATTCTTATATATAATAATATTAAATATTAATATACTTAGTATATATATAAAATTAAGAATTTTTAATAAAAATTATAATATTTTAATTATCGTAATAAATAATAATAGTTTATATATATTTAATATTAAAGTTAAATTAATTAAGAAGTCTATATAGTTAAACTATCTTTTTAATAATCTATATTTAATTAATATATTTAATCTTATAAGAGAATAGCATTATAATAAGCTATTATTTTAATAATTAATTAATAATAATATTATCTATATTAAAGATATAATTAGAAATAAAATATTAAATATTTTAATTATCTATTTAATTCGCGTTTATATAATTAATAAGTAATTTTAAATTTTCTCTAAATACTAACTATTAATTTTTAATATTATTTAGATATTAAAAAATACGCTTAATAATCTTTTAATAAAATTTATCGAAGTTTAAGATATATCTAGAGATTACTAAAACGATAAATATAAAATTAAATTAAATATTTAATATTATATATATAAACAAGTAAAGGCCCATGAATTAAATTCATGGAGTTGGATTTTTCATTTTTCTAAGTCAAATGGAGTTGGATTTTTCTAAGTCAAATGGAATTTTAGCCCTAGCCCTAAGTCAAATCGAACTCTGATCGCTTGCTATGCGTTTTTGACCTACTTCCATCACTACAAAATTGATTTAATCTATGTAGTATATAGGTATATATATGTGGAGAGAGGCGCGCTAAGGCCTAATTAGAAAGGTATATCGAGTGTGGAGGATTGAAATAGAGAAAGGCCATGTTCTTATAGCAGGAAGTATCGAAATACCGGAAAGAAATGGAGACAATATGCTAATTAGTGGTGTGAATCACACATTATCTCCTGCCGTAGTGAAATCTTTCGAATAATGAAATAGCTGTCAGAGCAAGACATCGGACGGTTTCAATTCGTCTAAATATGTATCGTTCGATGTTCCTCCTGCAGAGGCCTAATTGGCTATGATCGTCGCAGTAGATCCTCCTCTTGTGACGTTATTGTAGTTTCTCCTCTTGCTCCTTAATACAGTGGGGATGACAGGCCAAGTTGCAGTGGTGTTCTCCGCTTGCTGAGTGATGATTTGATGTGGAACCGTGGAGAGCATGTGACGTGGGATCTTGGAGAGCTGAGCTGTGTTTTTGACGATGGTAGCCTTGTTGCCGCTTGGTTTCTCCGTAGTGTTCTCCGCATTTGCCTGTTGTAGTTCCTCCTCTTGCTCCTTAATGCAGTGGGGATGACAGGCCAAGTTGCAGTGGTGTTCTCCGCTTGCTGAGTGATGATTTGATGTGGAACCGTGGAGAGCATATGACGTGGGATCTTGGAGAGCTGAGCTGTGTTCTTGGTGCTGGGGGCCTTGTTGCCGCTTGGTTTCTCCGCAGTGTTCTCCGCATTTGCCTGTTGTAGTTCCTCCTCTTGCTCCTTAATGCAGTGGGGATGATAGGCCAAGTTGCAGTGGTGTTCTCCGCTTGCTGAGTGATGATTTGATGTGGAACCGTGGAGAGCATATGACGTGGGATCTTGGAGAGCTGAGCCGTGTTCTTGACGATGGTAGCCTTGTTGCCGCTTGGTTTCTCCGTAGTGTTCTCCGTAGTGTTCTCCGCATTTGCCTGTTGTAGTTCCTCCTCTTACTCCTCTTCTTGTAGAGTATCAGACTGAGTGGCTAGCTGAGTGGCTGACTGAGTGGATAAGTGAGTGACTGACTGACGATCTGACTGAGTGGATTGCTGAGCTGATAGGGTAGGTAGTGTTGACTGAGCGGCTGGTCGAGTATCGCTGGCTTAGGAGGAGTATATAGGGGAGGACGTATCCGTTCGGCCTCTTTTTGAGGGCCTTTTAACGCGTTTATGAGCAGTAGTAGGTAGGGAGCTGTTGGGCTCGCTTGCGGCCTCGATTGCCAGCAGTAGCGGATTCGCTGAGGGGTGGCCTGGGGGCGTCAGTAAGGGGCTCTAATTGGGCGAGGGGTACCGAAGACGATTGTGTTCATATTGGTGGAATTGGTAGAATTGATAGAATTGGTAGAATTGATAGAATTGGTAGAATGGTGGAAGAATAACAAACAGGTGGAAGGATTATTATCCGATCCCGGACGCGTCTGGTGTGACTACCATAACTACCATATTTGAATATCCATTTAATCCACCAATAGTAGGCCAAACTTCATTATTTTTACAGCGTTAGAAAGCGCACACTGAGCTCTACAATTTACGAAATTATGAAGTAACAGCATCCGTAGGGAGCTGGTTATTTCAGAGGGGAAGACTTCTGCACATAGATTTTTGTAGATTTTTGATGGTTGCGGACGCTAATTTATTTACCCGCGGTGTCTAACCAAAAAGCGTAGACCTGACGAATTGATGATTGGCTGCACATACAAATTCAAGGTTTTCTAGTTCAGCCCTACCTTATTCTTTTATATATACTGATAATTTTATAACTAATTAATAGATATAGCGAGATTAGTTAATAGAGATAAAATTATCTTTAATAATATAAAATTTATTATTATTAATAAAAGTAGATAATAGCGTAAAGCTTAATATACTATTTTTTTTTAAAAAAAAATTAATATAATTTTTTTAATTAAGGCGTAGAATTCGATTAATATAATTTTTAATAATTATTATATTAAGATAATAAGTATAAAGTTCTAAATCGATTATCTCGAACTTCTTATTAAGCTTATTCTTAATATTTTATATTTTAATTTTATTAAGACTCGCGAATAAGATATTATTTATATAAATAATAATAATAATAATATTATTAATAAATATAGAGAGATTAGTAATAATAGATTTAAAATTTAATTTTTTTAAATAGATTATAAAGATATTATATTAAATTCTAGAGGATTACTACTCTTAAACTTGGCGATTATGTGATATAATTATATAATACGCCTTAGTATATTTATATCTAGTCGCTCTTTTCTTTTATAGAACTCTTTAATTAATATAACTAAGTATTCTATCTTATATTTTAATAAATTATAAGCTTAAACTCTATTTAATAACTATTTTAATTATTTTATAATCTATCTATTATCTATTATAGCTATAACTACTTTTAATATATTTATTATATTAATATTTATTAAATAATAATAGTTATAATCGCGGAGAATCTCTTTTATTAATCTTTGTAATATAGATATTTTTTATTTTAAGATAATTATTCTAGCTAAATAATATATATTAAATATACTTTTAATAAAAAAGATAAAAGTCGCGAGTAAGAGGGGGCTATATCGAAATTATTAATATATTAATATATTATATTAATAATTTAGCGTATAAACTCTTATATCGCTTTTAATATAAGATAATTTTAAATAAATTAAAGTATATCGTATTTAATTATATAATATCGAAGTTATTATATATCGTAATAGAATATTATATATCTATATCTTTTTATTATATAGTCGCTATAATCGCTAAAATATTATTAATTTCTCTATATTAAATAGAATACGCTAAAAATAAAAAATAATATATTCTTATTCTTATATTTCGCTATATTAAAAATTAATAATAAGCGATTAGACTCTAATATTTTATTATATAATTTTTATAATAAAGATTAAAATCTAATCTTAAGATAACGACGTAACGCTAAAAAAAAAAATAATCTATATCTCATATATTAAGTATATTAATATATAAAGAGAAATTATTTTTTAACGTAGTAATTAAAAAATAATTATTCTCTATATTTATAAAAATAAAATAATTTTATAAAGAAGCTTTAATTAAATTTAATAAGCGAGCGAAGCGAAATTATAAATAATCTTATATTTAATCTTAATTAATTTTTTTAATAGAAGAGTTAATTAATAGATAATATTATATTATAAATATAATAGAGAGATAATTAAGATAATCGCGATAATAATATAAAAATAAAATTTAATTAAACTCTCTCTTAAGTATAAAGAGAGATAATCTTTTATTAAATTATTATATACTTATATTATATTTTCCCTTAGTATCTATAAATTAAAGTCTATCTTTTTAAAGTATTATTAATTATATTATAGATTATAATATAAGATTTCTTTTTAAATAACGCTTTAAATTATATTGAGTTAATTTTAAAGCTCTATAAGACTTTCTTCTATACGCTTTAAATAATTATAAATATTTTAAATATAAATAATATCGATAGCGAGTATACTTTAATTTCTCGCGTTAATTCTATTATTATATCGAGTTAATTTATTTTTAAATTATTATTAGAGCTAATCTTAGATAAAGAGCTCTTTTAAATTTATAATAAAGCTAGTTTTATTAATATTATTTATTTTATTTATTTTATTAAGCTCTACTATATTATAAATCTTATTTTTAAATTTAAACTCTTATTAAAGCTTTATTTTATTAAGTTCTTAAAAATTAAATTAATTCTTTATAAATAGTATTATATCTAAATATATCGATATTAAGCTTTTAATTAATTTAAATTAATTTTATTAAATTTCTATATTTAAAAATACTTTTAATTATTATAAATAAAAGCGAGATATATAAGATTTCTTTATTTTATTAGATCTCTAATATTATATTAAAATTAATATAATTTAATTAATCTCTTATCTAGCGATTATTATAAAAGTTATAATTAAATAGCGATTTATAAAAAATATTTTTAAGATTATTATTAATATAGATATTATAATATAAATTAAAGTATATTATAAACTCTATATTATAATAAAGACTCGCTATAAAAATAATTTACGCGTAATTTTATTAAGAGCTATATTAACGCTATAATTATTTAAAAAAATTTAAAAAAATATAAATCTCGCGAATTAGATATTTTTAGCTTTATTATTTAAAGACTAAAGTCTCTTATTCTTACTATCTATAAAAATAAGCTTATAGAATCTATATTAATTAATTTATTAATCTATTATATAAGATTAATAGTCTATTTAAAAAATTTCTCTTTATTATTAATAAGAATTAAAAGATTTATTATTTTTATAAGAGCTTAGATAATTAATATACTTAATATTATAAGATTTATAATTAAAATTATAACTCTTTATAATAAAGATAAATCTTTTAAATTTATATTAATTTATATTAGAATATAATAACTTAATATTATCTCTAATTTTATTATCTTTATTAAGTTCTTTAATACTTATATAATAACTATCTATATCGAAATAAATATTTATATTCTTATTTCTATAACGTCTATATTAATTAAATATTATATTTAAAATAATATTAATTCTATTAACTCTTATATCTAAATATAAATTTATAAATTCTATATTATTTATAATAAGAACTTTTATTTTATTAAGAAGTATCTTAAATAATTAAAGTGTAAAGCGCGCTTATAAAAAATCTTAAGTTTTTAAAAATAGAGATTACGATAGTTATAGCGATTAAGATAAAAAAGATAATTAAAAAAATAATAATATTAATATTAAATTTAAGCTCTAAAAAGTTTAAAAAGAAAAAGAATTAATCTTTTAATATTAAGATAGTTATTATAATTATTTAATCTATAATAACGCGTTACTTTATTACTTATATCGCTATTATATTTATTATTAACTTCTTAAATATTAAATAATAAAATCTATAAATCTTTTAAAATTAAACTCTTAAATAGAGTTTTTATTATTATACTTTTTATTATAATAATAATATTCTCTCTCTAACTTCGTAATTATATATATACTTAATATATTATTTATAATTTCTTAATTTTTAAAATCTTCTCTAAATTTTAAAAATTTTATTTTATTAATAAACTCGTTAATAATAGTTATATAATTATTAACTTTAATAATATTAATCTTAAATATAAAATAAAAAATATTAAGTATATTTAAACTCTTTAATAATATCTAATATATATTAGAGTATAATTTTAATTTAATTTTTAAGAGATAATTAAAGAAGTAATAATACTCGCTTTCTTTTATTCTCGATAATCTTTTTATAAAAAAATAGTAGTTTTTCTTTAAATATATTTAGAGTCGCCTTTATACGCTTAATATTTAAAAAATATCTCTTCTAATCTTAATCGTTATTAATAAAGAAATTCTTATTTATAATAAGTTCTTTATTAAGTCTATAAAGCTCTCTAATAAATAAGAGTCTTAAATTAATAAGAATACTTTATATATATAATATATTTATATAAATTATTTAGATACTTAAAATATTAAAAAGATAATTAAAATATATATCAAAATAAATCTTTTTAAATCTTTTTTTAATAATATTTATAAGTTATATTTTATAGTTAATCTTAAAATAAAGCTTTATAAACGCTATATTATTTTTAAAAGATAAAAGAATAACTTAATTTATATCGATCTCTAGAAATTATTTAATACTTTTTATAATAACTATATATTTATAATTATCTTTTTAAATAATTTTACTCTATACGCTTTAGATATCTATCTTTTATTAAATAAATCTAATAAATTTATTTTTATTATATTTAAGTTATTTCTCGATAATATAAAATATAATAATTATTATTATACTCGCCTTCGCTTTAATTATAATATAAAATATTAGAATTATAAAATAAAAGTCTTTTATCTATTTAGAGAAATTATCTAAAAAGATATTATATTAAAAAACTTTTAAATAAATAATAAGTTTAAATAATTAAATATTATTATTTAGTATAAAATTAATATAATATTTAAAAAAGCGATCTATTATAAAAGTATTAAATCGAGTTTATTTATATTAGAAATTATTTATATAATTATTAACTCGTAATTAAACGAGATATTACTTCTTTTAAGATTTATATTAATTTTTCTTTTTAATATTTTTTATCTATATATTATTAAATAAATAGACTTTTATTAAATTATATTTAAAGCTATTAATTAAAAAAAGTATTAAAATTATATAATTAAGAAATAACTTATAAATTATTAAGATTATTTCTATTATATACTCTTAAATAATAATAAAATTACTATTATTTTTAATATTAAATAATTTAATAATATCTCTTTTAAGTTTATATTCTTTATTTTAGAGAAGAATATATATAATAATATTAAAATAATAGTCTATCGTAATAATCGTCGGCTTATTAAAATTATTAATTATTTTAAGAGTTATCTTTTCTCTTTATTTATAATTTTAAAGAAGAATCGCTAAAAGAGATAAATAACTTTCGTTAAAGATAAAGTTAATAATTTATTTAATTTTATTTAAATTTTTAAAAGAGCTTAATTAATAGTCTTAGCTAACTCGAAGTCTTTAGAAAAGTAATTATCTAATATATTTAATAATAAAACTCTCTCTATAGCCTCTATAACGACGTATTTTAAATTTATTACTCGCTTTATAAATAATTATAACTTAATTTTAGCGATAAGTTGTTTATTCGATATCTTAAGAGTATATAAAAAACTCTCTTTAGATCCTCTAGCGCTATTAATAAAAGTCTTTCTCTTTTAAATTCTATAAATCTTAAATCTATAAAAAAATTATATTAAACTCTTATTATAAGATATATTAGAAAATTACTATAAGAAAAGAAGTTAACTCGCTTATTATTAATAAGAACTTAAACTCTAATAAATCTTTTATTAAATATATATATTTTAAAAGATTAATAGATTTATAAGCTTAAGCGTAATTTTATAAAGAAGATTATATAATATAAAGCTCGCTAAATTATTTATAATTTTAAATAATAAAAAGAAATTAACTTTAATAAAATCTTTATCTTTTATTATTAAGTTTATAAATTATAAAGTAATCTTTATATTAATAATTATCTTAAATTAAAAGCTTAAATAAATAAATATTAAAATTATCTTTCTATATAACGATATTAAAAAGATAATTTATATTATTTAACTCTATTAACTTTAAGATTAAAGATTAAAAAAATAAGATATATAAGCTTATTAAGATACTTTACGATTTAAAATAATTCTCTAAAATTTAATATAATACTCTTATAATCTATTTAAAGAAATTAGATTTTAAATCTATTACTATTAATCTCTCTATATTTATTAATAATATTATTATTATCGCTATTTATATAAATAATATTCTATTTATAAATCTTTAGATAAAATTAAAATATAAAGTATTAAGAATAAGTTTAATAAGAAGTTTAAGATAATTAATTTAAGATTTTATATCTATTATCTTAATATAATAATTATTAAAAATTATATTAATCGAATTCTACGTCTTAATTAAAAAGATTATATTAAGAAATTTCTAAAGAAATATAATATATTAAGCTTTACGCTATCGCTTACTTTTATTAATAATAATAAATTTTATATTAGCTAAAGATAATTTTATCTCTATTAATTAATCTCGCTATATCTATTAATTAATTATAAAATTATTTATATATATAATATTAAATATTTAATTTAATCTTATATTTATTATTTTAATAATCTCTAGATATATTTTAAATCTCGAATAAATTTTATTAAAAGACTATTAAGCGTATCTTTTAATATCTAAATAATATTAAAAACTAATAATTAATATTTAAAGAAGATCTAAAATTATTTATTAATTATATAAACGCGAATTAAATAAATAATTAAAATACTTAATATTTTATCTCTAATTATATCTTTAATATAAATAATATTATTATTAATTAATTATCGAAAATAATAATTTATTATAACGCTATTTTTATATAAGATTAAATATATTAATTAGATATAGATTATTAAAAAGATAATTTAATTATATAAACTTTTTAATTAATTTAATTTTAGCGCTAAATATATATAGACTATTATTATTTACTATAATAATTAAAGTATTATAATTCTTATTAAAAATTCTTAATTTTATATATATATTAAGTATATCGATATTTAGTATTATTATATATAAGAATAAGTTATTACTAATATTATTACTTTTAAATATATTTTTATTAAATAATAGATAATTAATAAACTTATTAAGATACTATTTAAGAATAAATTTAAGAAGTTTTATATATTAATTAAGACTAAAATATCGTTTATAGTATTATCTATTTAGAGAAGCTAACTTTAAATTTAGAGGAGCTATTTTATTAATTCTCGTAGTTTAAGTAATTTATTTGAGTCGCCCGTCGAGCCTTAGACTTAATACTCTATAAACTCGCTATTTTATATCGAAATAGCTATTTCTTTAGCGCTATTACCGCTATCGCTATTAAATCTTTAAAGCTCTTTTAAAATACTCTTATCTATATTACTATTACTATTAGCCACTATTATTAAAAATTAGATATCTAAAATAACCTTATAGAAGCCTTATAGCCGGCTCGTAATATATAAAACGAAGAATTTCTTCTAATTATTTTATTTAGTTACCCTTACGAATATCCTTCGATCTTAAATTAATCGATTTTTGATATATACTAGATGGCCTAAAAATAAAATTTCCGAAAAACCGTTTTTTGATAAAAAGTGGAATTTGGGGTTTAATATAGTCGTTTTTAGATTTCGACTTTTTACTTTAGTTACTCGGCGCTAAACTTACTTTAACTACTTTAAACTCTAACTTTACTTTAACTAAACTTACTTTAATTATTTAACTTAAACTTTACTTTAATTATTTAAACTAAACTTAATTACTAATTAAACTTTACTTTAATTACTTAACGCTAAAACTTACTTTAACTATTTAACTCGAACTTTACTTTAACTATTTAACGCGAACTTTACTTTAATTACTCGACGCTAAACTCTAGCGAAAATCGATTAAGTTATTTTTTATCTTATCTATTCGATTTTAACACTATTAGCGTTAAACTTCGTATCTATCGAATTTCGCGTATAAAAGGATATATGCGAAGGGGAGTGTTGGAATTCGAATTACGTGACTCTTGGCGTCTTGGCGATTACGTGATATGGATTACGTAATACGCCTTAGTATATTTATATCTAGTCGCTCTTTTCCTTTTATAGAACTCTTTAGTTAATATAACTAAGTGTTCTATCTTATATTTTAAAATATTCTTTTAATCTATTTCTTTCTTTATAATAATTTCTTAAATATCTTATAATAAGAGTTTAATATAATCTTTTATAAGATTTAAGATTTATAAAGTTTAAAAAAAAGGCTTTTATTAATAGCGTTAAGGGATTTAAAAAAAATATATATATATTTAAGATATTAAATAAATAACTCGTTATTAAGATTAAGTTATAATTATTTATAGAGCGAATAATAAATCTAAAAAAAGCCGTTATAGAAGTTATAAAGAGTATTTTATTATTAAATATATTAGATAATTACTTTTCTAAAAATTTCGAGTTAGCTAGAATTATTAATTAAGTTCTTTTAAAAATTTAAATAAAATTAAATAAGTTATTAGCTTTATCTTTAATAAAAATTACTTATTTCTTTTAATGATTCTTCTTTAAAATTATAAATAAAGAAAAAAATAACTTTTAAAATAATTAATAGTTTTAATAAACCGATGATTATTATAATAGATTATTATTTTAATATTATTATATATATTCTTTTCTAAAATAAAAAATATAGATTTAAAAGAAATATTATTAAATTATTTAATATTAAAAATAATAATAATTTTATTATTATTTAAAAGTATATAATAAAAATAATCTTAATAATTTATAAATTATTTTTTAATTATATAATCTTAATACTTTTTTAATTAATAACTTTAAATATAATTTAATAAAAATCTATTTATTTAATAATATATAAATAAAAAATATTAAAAGAAAAATTAATATAAATTTTAAAAGAAGTAATATTTTATTTAATTATAAATTAGTAATTATATAAATAATTTTTAATATAAATAAACTTGATTTAATATTTTTATAATAGATTACTTTTCTTAAATATAATGCTAGCTTTATATTAAATAATAATGTTTAATTATTTAAATTTACTATTTATTTAGAGATTTTTTAATATAATATTTTTTTAAATAATTTCTTTAAATAGATAAAAGACTTCTATTTTATAATTCTAATATTTTATATTATAATTAAAGCGAAGGCGAGTATAATAATAATTATTATATTTTATATTATTAAGAAAAAGCTTAAATATAATAAAAATAAACTTATTAAATTTATTTAATAAAAGATAGATATTAAAATATAAAATAAAATTATTTAAAAAAATAATTATAAATATATAGTTATTATAAAAAATATTAAATAATTTCTAAAGATTAATATAAATTAAGTTATTTTTTTATCTTTTAAAAATAATATAATATTTATAAAGCTTTATTTTAAGATTAACTACAAAATATAATTTATAAATATTATTATAAAAAGATTTAAAAAGATTTATTTTAATATATATTTTAATTATCTTTTTAATATTCTAAGTATTTAAATAATTTATATAAATATATTATATATATAAAATATTTTTATTAATTCGAGACTCTTACTTATTAGAGAACTTTATAGATTTAATAAAAAACTTATTATAAGCGAGAATTTTTTTATTAATAACGATTAAGATTAGAGAAATATTCTTTTAAATATTAAGCGTATAAAGGTGGCTTTAGATATATTTAAAGAAAAATTATTATTTTTTTATAAAAAGATTATTAGAAATAAAAGAAAGCGAGTATTATTACTTCTCTAATTATTTTTTAAAAATTAAATTAAAATTATATTCTAATATATATTAAATATTATTAAAAATTTAAATATATTTAATACTTTTTATCTTATATTTAAGATTAATATTATTAAAACTAATAATTATATAACTATTATTAACGAGTTTATTAATAAAATAAAATTTTTAAAATCTAAAGAAATTCTTAAAAATTAAGAAATTATAAATAATATATTAAATATATATATAATTATAAAGCTAAAGAGAGAATATTATTATTATAATAAAAAATATAATAATAAAAATTCTATTTAAGAATTTAATCTTAAAAAATTTATAAATCTTATTATTTAATATTTAGAAGTTAATAATAAATATAATAGCGATATAAGTAATAAAATAACGTATTATTATAGATTAAGTAATTATAATAATTATTCTTAATATTAAAAGATTAATTCTTTTTCTTTTTAAACTTTTTAAGTTTAGATTTAATATTAATATTATTATTTTCTTAATTATCTTTTTTATTTTAATCACTATAATTATTATAATCTCTATTTTTAAAAATTTAAAATTTTTCGCGAGCGCGTTTATATTTTAATTATTCGAGATACTTCTTAATAAAATAAAAGTTCTTATTATAAATAATATAAAATTTATAAATTTATATTTAAATATAAGAGTTAATAGAATTTATATTATTTTAAATATAATATTTAATTAATATAAGCGTTATAGAAATAAAGATATAAATACTTATTTTAATATAAATAATTATTATATAAGTATTAAAGAATTTAATAAAGATAATAAAATTAGAGATAATATTAAGCTATTATATTTTAATATAAATTAATATAAATTTAGAAGATTTATCTTTATTATAAGAATTATAATTTTAATTATAAATTTTATAATATTAAGTATATTAGTTATCTAAATTTTTATAAAAATAATAAATCTTTTAATTCTTATTAATAGTAAAGAAATTTTTTTTAGATAGATTATTAATTTTATATAATAGATTAATAAATTAATTAATATAGATTTATAGCTTATTTTTATAAATAATAAAAATAAGAGACTTTAGTCTTTAAATAATAAAGCTAAAAATATCTAATTCGCGAGATTTATATTTTTTTAAATTTTTTTAAATAATTATAATATTAATATAGCTCTTAATAAGATTACGCGTAAATTATTTTTATAATAAGTTTTTATTATAATATAGAGTTTATAATATACTTTAATTTATATTATAATATCTATATTAATAATAATTTTAAAAATATTTTTTATAAATTATTATTTAATTATAGTTTTTATAATAATTATTAAATAAAAGATTAATTAAATTATATTAATTTTAATATAATATTAGAGATCTAATAAAATAAAGAAATCTTATATATTTTACTTTTATTTATAATAATTAAAAGTATTTTTAAATATAGAAATTTAATAAAGTTAATTTAAATTAATTAAAAGTTTAATATTAATATATTTAAATATAATACTATTTATAAAGAATTAATTTAATTTTTAAAGCTTAATAAAATAAAGCTTTAATAAAAGTTTAAATTTAAAAATAAGATTTATAATATAGTAAGGCTTAATAAAATAAATAAAATAAATAATATTAATAAAATTAACTTTATTATAAATTTAAAAAGCTTTTTATCTAAAATTAACTCTAATAATAATTTAAAAATAAATTAACTTGGATATAATAATAGAATTAATATAAGAAATTAAAATATACTTACTATTGATATTATTTATATTTAAAATATTTATAATTATTTAAAGCGTATAGAGAAAGTTTCGCTAAGTTTTAAAATTAACTTAATATAATTTAAAGCGTTATTTAAAAAGAGATTTTATATTATAATCTATAATATAATTAATAATACTTTAAAAAGATAAGCTTTAATTTATAAATATTAAGAGAAAATATAATATAAATATATAATAACTTAATAAAAGATTATTTTTTTTTATACTTAAAAGAGAGTTTAATTAAATTTTATTTTTTATATTATTATCGCGATTATCTTAATTACTCTCTATTATATTTATAATATAATATTATCTATTAATTAACTCTTTTATTAAAAAAATTAGTTAAGATTAAATATAAGATTATTTATAATTTTATTTTACTCGCTTATTAGATCTAATTAAAGCTTCTTCGTGAGATTATCTTATTTTTATAAATATAGAGAATAATTATTTTTCGATTATTACGATAGAGAGTAATTTTTCTTTATATATTAATATACTTAATATACGAAATATAGAATTATTTTTTCTTTTAGCGTTACGCTATTATTTTAAATTAGATTTTAATTTCTATTATAGAAATTATATAATAGAATATTAGAGTTTAATCGCTTATTATTAATTTTTAATATAGCGAAATATAAAAATAAGAATATATTATCTTTTATTTTTAGTATATTTTATTTAATATAGAGAAATTAGTAATATTTTAGCGATTATAATAATTATATAATAAAAAGATATAGATATATAATACTCTATTATAGCGTATAATAATTTTAATATTATATAATTAAATACGATATATTTTAATTTATTTAAAATTATCTTATATTAAAAATAATATAGAAGTTTATATACTAAATTATTAATATAATATATTAATATATTAATAATTTCGATATAGCCCCTCTTACTTATAATTCTTATTCTTCTTATTAGAAATATATTTAATGTATATTATCTAACTAGAATAATTATCTTAAAATAAAAAATACTTATATTATAAAAATTAATAAAAGAGATTCTTCGCGATTATAATTATTATTATTTAATAAATATTAATATAATAAATATATTAAAAGTAATTATAATTATAATAAATAGTAGATAAATTATAAAATAATTAAAATAGTTATTAAGTAAAGCTTAAGTTTATAATTTATTAAAATATAAAATAGAATACTTAATTATATTAATTAAAGAGTTCTATAAAAGAAAAGAGTAACTAGATATAAATATACTAAGGCGTATTATATAATTATATTACGTAAACGCCAAGACGTTAAGAGTTACGTAATTCGAATTCCAATAGATTTTAATAAAGTTAATTACTATAATAATAATATAATAATTAAATCTTTTAATAAGGCTTTTAATAAGATTAATTAAATATTAATTATTAAGGTTAGTAGAATTACGAAAATTAATTATTTAACTTCTTTTAATTTTAGTTCTATTTATAATAGTTTTTTAATTATTAAAATAAATCTTATAATAGAGAATAATACGCTTATAATAATTAATAGTATAGTTATTAACTAAATTAGTAATATACACCTCTATAAGATAATCGTTTACTTATTATATCGCTATATCTTTAAATCGCTAATTCTCTAAATATATTAGATTTAATATTCTTAAATTAATCTAAGTAATTAAACTCTTTTTAAGATTAAAGATTTCTAAGATAAGATAATTACGGTTATTAAAGTAATAGAGATAAGTAGTTATAATAGTTATAAGGTATTTATTATAATTAAATCGCTATTTATTAAACTAATTATAATAATTAAATAATTTATAATTAAGCTAACTATATTAATAAGAATTAGTTTAATATTTTTTAAAAATATAATAAAGTATAAGAAGTTTATTAAGGCGAATTATTTAAGAAAAGTTTTATTAATAATTATAAAGAATAGCTATATAAAGAGATTTATATTAACTTTATCGATATTTATATAATTTATTAAAACTACGATATATTATTTATAATAAAAATAAACCTCTATAAATATTTATAAGAGAGTTATTTATAAGAGCCTTTCGTAGTTAAGTAGAAGGGCTATTTATAAGAGCCTTTCGTAGCTAAATAAAAGCCTTTCATTTATTAATTAGAAGTCTTCTACTACTAAGACTTCTATTTTATTAAAATTATTAACTCTAACTTTATTAAGAAGTTTAATCTAGATATAGAACTTATTTTCGAGAGTAAAATTATATTTATATCTTTATATATCTATAGTCTAACGTAATTAATAAGAAGATTTATATTAATATTAATTATAAAGTTATTTTAGCGAATAAATCGTAGCTATTAATATTATTATCTTTTATAAAAATTCGAAAAATAGTTTTATCTTTTCGTATTAAGGGCTTAGATTTAGCTATATATAATATTAATAAGTATATTTTAATCTTAATATATATCTTTATTAATAAGATAGATAATAGTAAGATTCTCTATTATATTTAAAGAAAGATCTTATTAAAATATGAGGTAGAACACTTAGTTATATTAACTAGAGAGTTCTATAAAAGAAAAGAGCGACTAAATATAGATATACTAAGGCGTATTATATAACTATATTATATAATTACTAAGACGCCAAAAATCACGTAATTCGAATTCTAATACTCCTTTTCATATATATTCTTTTATACGCGAAATCTGATAAATACGAAGTTTAACGCTAACGGTATCAAAATTAAATAGATAAGATAAAAATAACTTAGTCGATTTTCGCTAAAGTTTTAATATTAAATAATTAAAATAAAGTTTAAGTTAAGTAATTAAAGTAAAGTCTAAATTAAATAATTAAAGTAAGTTTAATATTAAATAATTAAAATAAAATTTAAATTAAATAATTAAAGTAAGTTTAATATTAAGTAATTAAAGTGAAGTTTAAGCTAGATAGTTAAAGTAAGTTTAATATTAAATAATTAAAATAAAAAATTTAAAATTTAAAAACGATTATATTAAATCCTAAATTCCACTTTTTATTAAAAAACGATTTTTCGAAAATTTTATTTCTAGATTATCTAATATATATTAAAAATTAATTAATTTAAGATTAAAGGATATTTATAAAAATAACTAAATAAAATAATTAAAAGAAATTCTTTATTTTTATATATTATAATCGGCTATAAAGCTTCTATAAGACTATTCTAAATATCTAATATTTAATAATAATAGTTAATAATAATAGTAATATAGATAAAAGTATTTTAAAAGAGTTTTAAAGATTTAATAGCGATAATAATAATAGCGTTAAAAAAATAGCTATTTTAATATAAAATAGCGAGTTTATAGAGTATTAAGTCTAAGACTTAGCGGGCGATTTAAATAAATTATCTAAATTACGAGAATTAATAAAATAGCTTCTCTAAAGTCGAAGTTAATTTCTCTAAATAAATAATATTATAAATAATATTTTAATCTAATTAATATATAAAACTTCTTAAATTTATTCTTAAATAATATCTTAATAAGTCTATTAATTATCTATTATTCGATAAAGATATATTTAAAAATAACGATATTAGTAATAACTTATTCTCATATATAATAATACTAAATATTAATATATTTAATATATATATAAAATTAAATTTTTTTAATAAAGATTATAATATTTTAATTATTATAATAGATAATAATAGCTTATATATATTTAATATTAAGATTAAATTAATTAAAAAATTTTACGTAATTAAATTATCTTTTTAATAATCTATATTTAATTAATATATTTAATTTTATATAAAAATAATATTATAATAAACTATTATTTCGATAATTAATTAATAATAATACTATCTATATTAAAGATATAATTAGAGATAAAATATTAAATATTTTAATTACTCGCTTAATTTATATTTATATAATTAATAAGTAATTTTAATTCTTTTTTAAATATTAATTATTAATTTTTAATATTATTTAAATATTAAAAAATACGCTTAATAACCTTTTAATAGAATTTATTAAAATTTAAAATATATTTAAAAATTATTAAAATAATAAATACGATATTAGATTAAATATCTAATATTATATATATAAGTAATTTTATAATTAACTAATAGATATAGCGAGATTAATTAATAGAGATAAAATTATTTTTAATAATATAAAATTTATTATTATTAATAAGAGTAAGCGATAGCGTAAAGCTTAATATATTATATTTCTTTAGAAATTTCTTAATATAGCCTTTTTAGTTAAGACGTAAAATTCGATTAATATAATCTCTAATAATTATTATATTAAGATAATAAATATAAAATTCTAAATCGATTATCTTAAACTTCTTATTAAGCTTATTCTTAATACTCTATATTTTAATTTTATTAAGACTCGCGAGTAAGATATTATCTATATAAATAGTAATAATAATAATATTATTAGTAAATATAAAGAGATTAATAGTAATAGATTTAAAATCTAATTTCTTTAAATAGATTATAAGAATATTATATTAAACTTTAAAGGATTATTTTAAATTATAAAGTACCTTAATAAGCTTATATATCTTATTCTTTTAATCTTTAATCTTAAAGCTAATAGATTAAATAATATAAATTATCTCTTTAATATCGCTATATAGAAAGATAATTTTAACGTCTATTTACTAAAGTTTTTAATTTAAAATAATTATTAATATAAAGATCGCTTTATAGCTTATAGACTTAATAATAAAAGCGAAGATTTTATAAGAGTAATGTGAAAATATAGATATAAGAGTAGTATATAGTAAAGATAATAATTCTTCTACTGAGAAGTAACTACTTATAATACTAAGCTAAGATTCTTATTAAGATATCTTCGTAGTAGATATAAAGATATAGTAAAACTATATATCTATATAGTTACGATAGCTTATTATAATAATATATCCTTAATAAAAAATATAGCGATCTCGATATATATATAAGTAAAGAGTAATATAAAGTAAGTAAATATAGTAGCAAGCTCTTATATAGTTAATTTTTTTCTCTTAAAAATTATAATCGCAATAGACTTTAAAGGTTTAATTACGAAAGGCTTCTATAATATTATTAATAGCGGAGGTAGTAATAGTATAAAAGTATAATCGATTATAGAAGGCTTCTATAAATACGTTATTAATAGAGAAGATAGTAGCTTTAATAGTATAGTAACGAGCGACTCTAATAGAGGGGATATAGCGATCTTATAATTCTTTATTAATTTTAGAGTATCGTCTAGCTACTTAATATTATATTATTAATTATATTTAAAGCTATATTCTTTTTAATATATTAGATATTCGATTAAATAACTCTTATTATAACGTCTATAGAATACGCTTATTAAATAAGAATTATAATTTATATAACTTATAATTACTAATATTATCTTTTATATAAATAGAATTAAGCTTCTTTAATAATAATCTATAAAAAAAGTTAATATTAGCGGGCTATAGCTCTAGCTATACTATAGAGAATATAAAATAAACTCTTTAATAATTAGATATATCGAGATAATAAACTTATTTATTTATTTTAATAATAATTTTAAAAGAGTTAATATAATATTAATTAATTTTATTTATTTTAATAATATTAATAGATTATAAGATAAAGTAGTCCTTATATAAATATAAAAGTATTTTATTTCTCTTTCTAAAATATATAGATTAATACTTATAATTATAGTAAAATTTCTAAAATATTTAAATAAAGCTTATTATATTAATAATTTTAATCTTAATAATAGCGTATATTTATTATAATAATTCGAATAATATAATAAGATTAAAAGTCTTATTAAGAGGAAACTTATAGAAGAGTTTATTCGATGACTTAGTTATAATAATTAACTATATATTATTAAAAAGTATTTATATATATAAAAGAATAATAGACTATATTAAAGGCTTTTTTAGAGTATATAAATAAAAGCGTAAAGCGATTTTAACCGTTTAATTAATTAATTTATTATTATTATTATTTATTTAGAAATAATAAGCTATAAAATATAATAGCTTAATTCTTAATCTATTAAATATATTTTTTATAGCTTTAATAGAAATTCGAAATCTCTATTAAATAATAAGATCTTTAATATTCTTTAATTATTTATATTAAGACGATCTAGTAGAATAATAACTTACTCTTTAATATCTTAAATAGATTTATTAGAAATATAAGTAATTTACTTTATAAATTTATTTATAATAATTATTATATAATTAAATCTTTTATTAGATAATAATATAGTAAGAATAAAATTAAATATTAAGATATAAAAAGATAGAATAAAACTCTTTATAGATTAAGATAATTATAAAATATAGTAATAAGTTTATAATATTAAATACTTAGAATAATACTTAATATAATTATAAAGATATTTAAATAATCTTTATATATACTATAATTTAAAAATTATATTAAAAAATCTTTCGAAATTTAAGTAATTATCGCTATAGATAATTTTAAAAATATCTTTAATTAGCGATTAAAATATATATAATTATTTAAAATTAATAAACTTATTTTTATAAAAAATAAGATTAGAGTTTATAATATTATAAATAAAAGAAAGCTTAATACTCTCGCTCTTAGTTATTAATCTTATATTAATATTAATAATATTAATAATTTTTATTTAATATAAATTTATATTATATTTAATAAGAAGCTTATTATAAAAGATTTTATTTATCTTTATTATAATAATAGAATAATTATAAATATTATTATAATTTATTATTTATATAATATAAATATATAAGATATTAAGCTTTAAATAATTTTTAAATAATATTAATTTATTAATATTTATAAGATATAAAAGAGCGTTTAATATAATATATTTCTTATTAAATTTATATCTTATATCGAGATAAAAGTAGCGAAGAAATTAAGAAATATATATTAATTATATATTTAATTTTATTATAAATATTATAAAAGTAATAGAAGATTATTTTATAATATCGAGAATAATTAAATAATTAATTTAAATAATAATAAATCGCTTAGATAATTCTATAAGATATTAAATCTTTTTAATAATTTATATAAATTCTATTATCTTAAATTTTATAAATTAATAATTCTTTTTAATAAAAATTAATATTTTTAATAAGTATATAATTAGCTTTATAATAATTCTAGATAATTATTTAGTATTAGCTATTATAATATATTTCTTTTTAATATAAAATATCTATATATTAAAACTCTATTCTCTAAAGATATTAAGATTTATTTATAAATTTTTATTTAAATTAAAGTATATAAGTAATAAGAGCCTATTTAAAGCTTTCTATAGATTTTTAAAACTTTAATTTTTTTATAAAAAAGTTTTTAATAAATAAAATTTAGAGAAATAAATATAATATAAATTATTTTTAATAAATATCTCTTTAAATAAGTAAATTTTTAATATTTATAAAGGGCTAATAAATTATATATAATAGTAAATTAAATTTTTTAAATAATTTATTAATTTAAAATAATATTTAAAATTATTAAATATATTAAGATAAATAATCTTATTAATAGCTTTTAATTTATTCTTAACTATTATTATATTAAAAGAATTAATTTAATAATCTAATAGATTAATATTAAAAGATTTTAAAAAGATTTTTATAAGCGTAATAATAATATTATATTTAATTAAGATTTATAATAACTTTTATAAATATATAATATAATTCTTTAAGATCTTAAAGTTTAATATAATATTATTAATATATATTTAAATAAAGTCTTTAATAAATTATAGAATTTTATTAATCTATTATTATATATAAGTTATAAAATTTATATATTTTATAATTAATATATTAAAAGTCTTTTAATCTTAATAAGAAATTATAATAATTATATAATAATTATTATAGTAAATAAGCTATTAATAAAAGAAAAATATTATATTAAATATAAATAAATAAATATATTTTAATAATTTTATTATAATATCTAATTATAATAATATAGAATATATATTTAAAATAATAAAATTATTAAGGCCTCTAATATCTATTATAACTCTTTTCTTTTACTTATTATTTAATAATATTTTTTAAATTATAAATATAAAATAGCTAAATAAAATAGATTTAATAATAAATTTAAATCTATCTTATTATTATAAATTATTAATTATATTATTAATTATTATTTTATTATTAATATTTAAAAGATAAATCTTAATATAATTTAATTTTAATAATTTATTTTATTAATTATTATATAATATAATCTTTATTTAATTATATTTAAATACTTTATAAAATCTTTATCTCTTTATAAAATAAAAAATTAATTAATTAAATTTATTAAAATCTAAATATTATATTTATTATTATAAATTATAATATTATTTAATAGCTTAATCTTTTTAATAAGATTTAATTAAGATATAATAATATTATAAATAAACTATAAAAGACTATTAATTATATTTATTAATACTATTATAATAAAAATAATTATTTTCTTAATTTAATTATTTATAATAAATTTATTTATAAAAAAATTTAATAAAGATTTTATAAAGAAAATATTTTTATAATTAATTTTATATAATATATCTAAATAAAGTTTTATAAGAATTTAGATAATTTAATTAATTTTATTTTTAATTAGAATTTTAATAATATATAAGTTTATAAGATAAATATATAGAGTTAAGTTTCGCTATACTATTAATTTAAAAATATAATCTCTCTTAAATAATCTTTTAAAAGAGTTAATAGATATTATAATATCGATATAAAGCGTTATAATTAAAGCTTTATAAATATAAATAATATATCTCTAATATAAATTATATTATTAATTAATAATATTAATAGTAATAGTATAGTTATTAATATATACTTTATCTTAAATAATATTAAATATAATCTTCTTAAGATCTATAATATTATTTCTTAATAATATATAAGCTTTTAAATTATTAATAAAATAGATCTCTCTTTAGATATAATAGAGAATTTTATTACTATTTATCTTACTAATAGGAATATATATTAAAATTAAAATATATTTATTAATATTATATATAGTTAAATCTAAGCCCTTAATATAAAGAAATAAAATTATTTTTTAAATTTTTATAAGAGATAGTAATGCTAGTAGTTATAATTTATCTATTAAAATAACTCTATAATCGATATTAATATAAATTTTCTTATTAATAATATTAAGCTATAGACGTATAAAGATATAAATATAGTTTTACTCTCGAAAAGTAATTTTTATATCTAGATTAAACTTTTCGATAGAGTTAGAGTTAATAATTTTAATAGAATCGAAGTCTTAATAATAGAAGACTTCTAATTAATAAATAAAATATTTAACTATAAAAGGCTCTTATAAATAGCTCTCTTATAAGTACTTATAATAAACGAAAGACTTTTACTTAGCTATAAAAGGCTCTTATAAATAGCTCTTATATAAATATTTATAAAGTTTTATTTTAGATATAAATAATATATTATAATTTTAGTAAGCTATATAAATATCAACGAAATTAATATATATTTCTTTATATAATTATTCTTTATAATTATTAATAGAGCTTTTCTTAGATAATTCGCCTTAATAAACTTCTTATACTTTATTATACTTTTAAAAAATATTAAAATAATCTTTATTAATATAATTAGCTTAATTATAAACTATTTAATTATTATAATTAGCTTAATAAATAGTAATCTAACTATAATAAATACCTTATAGCTACTATAATTACTTACCTCTATTACTTTAATAGCGATTATCTTATTTTAAAAACCTTTTATCTTACGAAGGGTTTAATTACTTAAATTAATTTAAGAATATTCAATCTAATATACTTAGAGAATCGGCGATTTAAAGATATAGTAGTGTGATAAGTAAACGATTACTTTATAAAGCGTATTATTAATTTAATTAGTAACTATACTATTAATTATTATAAGCGTATTATTTACTATTATAAGATCTATTTTAATAGTTAGAAAGCTATTATAAATAGAATTAAAATTAAAAGAAGTTAAATAGTTAATTTTATAATTCTATTAATCTTAATAATTAATATTTAATTAATCTTATCGAAGGCCTTATTAAAAAATTCGATTATTACGTTATTACTAAAGTATAATATTTAATTTTATTAAAGCCTTTAATAAAATAATCTAGATATTTTAAATTATATATTTTTCTTTAATTTAAATAAATAAATAAATAAAGAAATTAATATTATAGTAGATAATAGATTTATAAAAGTATATAAGTTTACTATAATATCTTAATAGATAAATATTAATTAATTTTTAATATTATTTATATTAATAAATTTAATATAATAAATAATTACTTATATATAACTTAAAGGCTCTCTTTTATTATATATATTTATTAGAGTATATTTCTTAATAATAAAATAAGCGAATATTATTTTAATCGATTTCTTAAATTATCTTAATAATATCTTATACTATTTCTTAATATCGTTATCTATTTATAGATTAAGCTTTTTAAAATTTAATAACTTAATAGTATATTATAATAATATTATATCTCTTAATATTATATTAAAATTAATTTTAATTATAAGAAAGTCTTTTATAATAATTATATTTCGTAATTATCTAGTAAAAAGAATAACGCTATAAAAGTAGATATCTTTATTAATTATAACGATCTTATCTTTTTTATAGAATTTATTAAAATAAAGATTAAAGTAATTAAGATTTAATAAATTTTATTATTAAAAGTATTTAATAAGATAGATAGCTCTCTAGATAGATCTTATAGCTCTAATTATTTTATAAAATTTATAGAGTTAAATAAAATTTATAGATTTTATAATACTTAGATTATAACTCTTTAAATAATATTATTAATATTTTATTAAAACTATTAATAATTAAGAGAAGAATTAAAGTTATAGTATTATCGTAGATCGTAATCTTTATAGAGATCTTAAATATAGAAGAAGAATATTTATTAAATAAGCTTATTAATATAAAGCTTTTTATTTAAATAATTTCTAAAGATTCTTATATAATTAATAAGAAAGAGCTTAATAAAAATAAATTTAATAAGATAATATTAGTTAAAAAAAGTTTTAATAATTCTATTAGCTATATAGTAAAATTATTAAAATCTTTAATTATTTTATAAAAGAAAAATTTATTAATAATTTAATTTAATAATTATAATATTAATAATTTAAATTCTAAAGAATTAAATTAAATTTTTATTTTATTATTTTATAATATAGATTAAAGTCTTAATAGCTTTAGAGACTTAAGAGTATAAATAATAAGATATTAAATTATAAATATTATTAAAGACTTTAATAGATTAAGATATAAGTATATTATTTTAATAAAATTATTAATTTAAAAGATTAATATAATTATTTTTTAATTAATATAAATATAAATAGCGTTAATATTAAGAAGATATTCTATTAGATTAAAATTACTTATTAAATTAATAAGATAATAAAGATTTTAATAAATAAATAAAAGAGTATTAGCGAAAGACTTAAATAGTAGAATAGTTATAAAGAATTAAATAATAAAGTATTATTAAATAAATAAATAATAATAAAGAAGCTTCTAGATTATTTAATAGTTAATTAATATTAAATAATAGTATTATTATTATATTATAAGAGTAATATAAAAATATAAATATAAAAGTAATATATAATAAAGATAATTATTCTTCTATTAAGAAGTAACTACTTATAATACTAAGCTAAGATTTTTATTAAGATATCTTCGTAGCAAATACGAAGATATAATAAAATCATATATCTATATAGTCACGATAGCTTACTATAACAGATTTCGTTAAAGTCGATTTCTTCTTATTATTTAAAATCGCGAATAATTTAGCGAGCTTTATATTATATAATCTTCTCTATAAAATTACGCTTAAGCTTATAAATCTATTAATCTCTTAAAATATATATTAGTATATATAAAAGAATAAGGTAGAGCTAAGCTAGAAAACCTTGAATTTGTATATACAGCCAATCATAAATTCGGGTCCTCTACGCTTTTTGGCTAGACCGGCTAACTCATCGCGGGTAAATAAATTAGCGTCCGCAACCATCAAAATCTCGCCCTCCCGCGCAGTGCGCGCCTCCCTCATCAAAAAAATAGGTGTATATTATTAACACATGGAATAACTTTTTTATTTTCTATTAGTATTTTGAGATCTTTTTTTAATTTTTGAAGCGCTATTTGTGCTTTCCGAATTTTTAAGAACTTTGAAATTTAGTCTTATAATTATTAAAGCGTAAGGAAGTCAAATATCGCTTACCAAAGTTCGCTTCACTAAAGTTCGCTCATTAAAGATCGCTTATCTACTTACTCGATAGCCCTAATTAAAAAAATAATTATAAAATTAATTCATAGGCCTTTACTCGTATTTAATAAAAGATTTACTAGAGTCTAAGTCTTATTAATAATAAATAAATTAACTTCTTTTTTTATAATAATTTTCTAATATATTTTATAATAAGAGTTCGATATAGCTTTTTTATAGATTGAAGATTTATAGAATTTAAAAGAAGAGACTTTTATTAATAGCGCTAGAGGATCTAAAAAGAATTCTTTATATACTTTTAAGATATCGAATAAATAACTTATCGCTAAAATTAGATTATAATTATTTATAAAATAAATAATAGATTTAAAAGGCGTCGTTATAGAGGCTATAAAGAGTATTTTATTACTAAATATATTAAATAATTATTTTTCTAAAGACTTTAAATTAACTAAGACTACTAATTAAGCTTTTTTAAGAATTTAAATAGAAATAAGTTATTAGCTTTATCTTTAACGAAAGTTACTTATCTCTTTTAATAATTCTCTTTTAAAATTATAAATAAAGAGAAAAGATAATTCTCGAGATAATTAATAATTTTAATAAGCCGATAATTATTATAATAGACTATTATTTTAATATTATTATATATATTCTCCTCTAAAATAAAGAGTATAAACTTAAAAAAAAATTATTAAATTATTTAATATTAAAAATAATAATAATTTTATTATTATTTAAAAGTATATAATTAAAATAATTTTAATAGTTTATAAATTATTTTTTAATTATATAATTTTAATATTTTTTTTAATTAATAGCTTTAAATATAATTTAATAGAAATTTATTTATTTAATAATATATAGATAAGAAATATTAAAAGAAAACTAATATAAATCTTAAAAAGAATAATATCTTATTTAATTACGAGTTAATAATAATATAAATAGTTTCTAATATAAATAAATTTAATTTAATATTTCTATAATAAATCGCTTTTTTTAAATATTATATTAATTTTATATTAAATAATAATATCTAATTATTTAAACTTTTTATTTATTTAAGAATTTCTTAATATAATATCTTCTTAAATAATTTTTCTAAATAAATAAAAGACTTTTATTTTATAATTCTAATATTTTATATTATAATTAAAATAAAAGCGAGTATAATAATAATTATTATATTTTATATTATTAAGAAAAAATTTAAATATAATAAAAATAAATTTATTAAATTTATTTAATAAAGAATAAATATTAAAATATAGAGTAAAATTATTTAAAAAGATAATTATAAATATATAATTATTATAAAAAATATTAAATAATCTCTAGAGATTAATATAAATTAAATTATTTTTTTATCTTTTAAAAATAATATAATATTTATAAAGCTTTATTTTAAGATTAATTACGAAATATAATTTATAAATATTATTAAAAAAAGATTTAAAAAGATTTATTTTAATATATATTTTAGTTATTTTCCTAATATTCTAAATATCTAAATAATTTATATAAATATATTATATATATAGAATATTCTTATTAATTCGAGACTCTTACTTATTAAAGAGCTTTATAGATTTAATAAAGAACTTATTATAAATAAGAATTTCTTTATTAATAATAATTAAAATTAGAGAGATATTCTCTTAAATATTAAGCGTATAAAAATAATTTTAAATATATTTAAAAAAAATTTTATTTTTTTATAAAAAAATTATTAAGAATAAAAGAAAGCGAGTATTATTACTTCTTTAATTATTTTTTAAAAATTAAATTAAAATTATACTCTAATATATATTAGATATTATTAAAAATTTAAATATATTTAATATTCTTTATTTTATATTTAAAATTAATATTATTAAAATTAATAATTATATAATTATTATTAATAAATTTATTAATAAAATAAAATTTCTAAAATTTAAAAAGATTTTAAAAATTAAGAAATTATAAATAATATATTAAATATAAGTATAATTATAAAGCTAGAGAGAGAATATTATTATTATAATTAAAATATAATAATAAAGACTTTATTTAAAAGTTTAATTTTAAAATTTTAATAAATTTTAATATTTAATATTTAAAAATTAATAATAAATATAATAGTAATATAAGTAATAAAGTAATATATTATAATAAAGTAATTAGTATATATAATAGAATAAGATAGAGCTAAGCTTAAAAATCTTGAATTTATATATATAGCTAATTATTAATTTAGATTCTATACGCTTTTTAATTAGATCGACTAAGTTAGCCCGATAATTCTTTCGCGCTTTTCTTATTAAAAATTTATATATAAAAAGTTTTATACTTTAAAGTACTTAGCTTACGATATATATAGTTACTTTATAATTTCTTAAATTATAAAGCTCGCTTTACGCTTTCTAACGCTATAAAAATTATAAAGTTTAATCTACTATTAATAGATTAAATTAAATATTTAAATATAATAGTTATAGTAGTTATATTAGACGCGTCCGAGATCGAATAATAATTCTTTCACCTATTTATGTAACTATTATTCTTTCATTACTTTACTAATTCTATTAATTTCATTAAACGCGTTAAAAGGCTCTTAAAAAGAGCTCGAACGGATATGTCCTCCCCTATATACTCCTCTTAAGCCAGCGATAAGTGAGTTAAATTGATATTCAAATATTATAGTTATATCAAACGCGTCCGAGATCGAATAATAATTTTTCTATTATTCTATCAATTTTATCAATTCTACCAATTTCATTAATATAAATATATTTACCCTCGGTACCCTCGCACTTAATTAAATAAGAGAAGGATCTACAATAGGCGAATGCGGAGAATACTACGGAGAATATTGCGGAGATAGTTATCAGCAGCAGTAATATAATAGGTCTACTCTCTACGGTCTTATATTAATTTACTTAGCTAGTGTAAGAGAAGTCAATACAGTAGGCGAATGCGGAGAATATTGCGGAGAAATTAAGCGGTAACAGGGCCCCCAGCATCAAGAACACGGCTCAGCTCTCCAAGATCCCACGGAGAACACCACTGCAACTTAGCCTGTTATCCCCACTGTATTAAGGAGTAAGAGGAGGAACTACAACAGGCAAATGCGGAGAACACTGCGGAGAACACTATGGAGAACACTGCGGAGAAACCAAGCGGCAACAAGGCCACCATCGTCAAGAACACGGCTCAGCTCTCCAAGATCCCACGTTATATCAGTCATCCACTCAGTCAGCCACTCAGCTAGCCACTCAGTCTGATACTCTACAAGAGGAGGGAGTAAGAGGAGGAACTACAACAGGCAAATGCGGAGAACACTGCGGAGAACACTACGGAGAACACTGCGGAGAACACTACGGAGAACACTGCGGAGAAACCAAGCGGCAACAAGGCCACCATCGTCAAGAACACGGCTTAGCTCTCCAAGATCCCACGTCAAATCATCACTCAGCAAGCGGAGAACACCACTGCAACTTGGCCTGTCATCCCCACTATATTAATATGGTACATCACTGCAATAACGTTATAAGAGGAGGATCTACTGCGATGATCATAGTCAATTGGGCCTCTACAGGAGGGACATCGGACCATGTATATTTGGATGAATTGAAACCGTCTGATGTCTACAGCTATCTTATTATTCGAAAGATTTCACTGCGGCAGAAGATATTGTGGGATTCACACCACTAATTGATACGTTATCTCCATTTCTTTCCGGTATTTCGATACTTCTTGTCATGAGAATATGGCCTTTCTCTGTTTTTTATAGGTAATTATTACGAATCAATCCTTTACACTCGATATACCTTCCTAATTAAACCTTAGCGCGCCTCTCTTCGCATATATATATCTATACTATATAGATTAAATTAATTTTATAGTGATGGAAGTAGATTAAAAATGTATAGTAAGCGATTAGAGTTCGATTTAACTTAGAACTAGAGTAAAAATTCGATTTAACTTAGAAAAATTTAACTTTATTTAACTTAGAAAAATGAAAAATTTAACTCTATGAATTTAATTTATAGGCCTTTATTTATATATTATAATAGATTAAGTAATTATAATAATTATTCTAATATTAAAAAATTAATTCTTTTTTCTTTTAAATTTTTTAAATTTAAATTTAATATTAATATTACTATCTTTTTAATTATCTTTTTTATCTTAATTATTATAATTATTATAATTTTTATTTTTAGAAATTTAAATTTTTTTATAAACGCGTTTACGCTTTAATTATTTCGAGTACTTTTTAATAAAATAAAAGTTTTTATTATAAATAATATAGAATTTATAAATTTATATTTAGATATAAAAATTAATAGAATTAATATTATTTTAAATATAATATTTAATTAATATAGATATTATAGAAATAAGAATATAAATATTTATTTTAATATAGATAATTATTATATAAATATTAAAGAACTTAATAAAAATAATAGAATTAGAGATAATATTAAATTTTTATATTTTAATATAAATTAATATAAATTTAGAAGATTTATCTTTATTATAAAAATTATAATTTTAATTATAAATCTTATAATATTAAGTATACTAGCTATCTAAACTCTTATAAAAATAATAAATTTTTTAATTTTTATTAATAATAAAGAGAATTTTTTTAGATAAGCTATTAATCTTATATAATAGATTAATAAATTAATTAATATAGATCTATAATTTATTTTTATAAATAATAAAATTAAGAGACTTTAGTCTTTAAATAATAAAATTAAAAATATTCAATTTATAAGATTTTTTTTTAATTCTTTTAAATAATTATAGCGTTAATATAGCTCTTAATAAAATTATATAAATTATTTTTATAATAAGTTTTTATTATAATATAGAGTTTATATTATACTTTAATTTATATTATAATATTTATATTAATAATAATCTTAAAAATATTTTTTATAAATTATTATTTAATTATAATTTTTATAATAATCGCTAAATAAGAGATTAATTAAATTATATTAATTTTAATATAATATTAAAGATCTAATAGAATAAAGAAATCTTATATATCTTATTTTTATTTATAATAATTAAAAGTATTTTTAAATATAAGAATTTAATAGAGTTAACTTAAATTAATTAAAATTTAATATTAATATATTTAATAGATATAATACTATTTATAAAAAAAAATTTAATTTTTAAAGTTTAATAAAATAAAACTTTAATAAAAGTTTAAATTTAAAAATAAGATTTATAATATATTAAAGCTTAATAAAATAAATAAAATAAATAATATTAATAAAACTAGCTTTATTATAAATTTAAAGAGCTCTTTATCTAAAATTAACTCTAATAATAATTCAAAAATAAATTAACTCGATATAATAATAAAATTAATATAAAAAATTAAAGTATACTCGCTATCGATATTATTTATATTTAAAATATTTATAATTATTTAAAGCGTATAGAGAAAGTCTTATTAAGCTCTAAAATTAGCTCGATATAATTTAAAGCGTTATTTAAAAAAAAAATTTATATTATAATTTATAATATAATCGATAATACTTTAAAGAGATAAACTTTAATTTATAAATATTAAGAAGAAATATAATATAAATATATAATTATTTAATAAAATATTATCTTTTTTTATATTTAAAAGAGAGTTTAATTAAATTTTATTTTTTATACTATTATCGTAATTATCTTAATTACTCTCTATTATATTTATAATATAATACTATCTATTAATTAGCTCTTTTATTAAAAAAATTAATTAAAATTAAATATAAAATTATTTATAATTTTACTTCGCTCGCTTATTAGATTTAACTAAAGCTTCTTTATAAGATTATTATTAGAATATAAGATAGAACACTTAGTTATATTAACTAGAGAGTTCTATAAAAGAAAAGAGTAACTAGATATAAATATATTAAGACGTATTATATAACTATATTATATAATTACTAAGATACTAAGAATTATATAATTCGAATTCTAATACTTCTCTTTATATATATTCTTTTATATGTAAAATTTAGTAAATACGAAGTTTAACGCTAACGATATTAAAATTAAATAAATAAGATAAAAATAACTTAGTCGATTTTTATAAGAGTTTAATATCGAATAATTAAAGTAAAGTTTAAGTTAAATAATTAAAATAAGTTTTAATATCGAATAGTTAAAGTAAAGTTTAAGTTAAATAATTAAAGTAAGTTTAATATTAAATAATTAAAGTAAAGTTTAAGTTAGATAGTTAAAGTAAGTTTAATATTAAATAATTAAAGTAAAGTTAGAGCTAAGTAATTAAAGTAAATTTAATATTAAATAATTAAAATAAAAAATCGAAATCTAAAAATAATTATATTAAACTCTAAATTTCATTTTTTATTAAAAAATGATTTTTTAGATATTTTATTTTTAGGCTATTTAATATATATTAAAAATTAATTAATTTAAAATTAAAGGATATTTATAAAAATAACTAAATAAAATAATTAAAAGAAATTCTTTATTTTATATATTATAATTAGTTATAAAGCTTCTATAAGATTATTTTAAATATTTAATTTTTTAATAATAGTAGTTAATAGTAATAATAATATAGATAAAAGTATTTTAAAAAAGCTTTAAAGATTTAATTATAATAGCGATAATAGCGCTAAAGAAATAGCTATTTTAATATAAAATAATAAGTTTATAGAGTATTAAGTCTAAGGTTTAACGGGCGATTTAGATAGATTATTTAAACTATAGAAATTAATAAAATAGCTCTTTTAAAGTTAGCTCTTTTAAATAAGTAATATTATAAACGATATTCTAGCTTAATTAGTATATAAAATTTCTTAAATTTATTCTTAAATAATATCTTAATAAGTTTATTAATTATTTATTATTCGATAGAAATATATTTAAAAGTAATAATATTAATAATAATTTATTTTTATATATAGTAATATTAAATATTAATATATTTAATATATATATAAAATTAAGAATTTTTAATAAAGATTATAATACTTTAATTATTATAATAAATAATAATAATCTATATATATTTAGCGCTAGAGTTAAATTAATTAAGAAATTTATATAATTAAATTATCTTTTTAATAATCTATATTTAATTAATATATTTAATTTTATAAGATAATAATATTATAATAGATTACTATTTCGATAATTAATTAATAATAATATTATTTATATTAAAAATATAATTGAAGATAGAATATTAAGTATTTTAATTATTTATTTAATTCGCGTTTATATAATTAGTAAGTAATTTTAAATCTTCTCTAAATATTAATTATTAATTTTTAATATTATTTAAATATTAAAAAATACGCTTAATAATCTTTTAATAAAATTTATTAAAATTTAAAATATATCTAAAGATTATTAAAATAATAAATATAATATTAAATTAAATATCTAATATTATATATATAAATAATTTTATAATTAATTAATAAATATAGCGAGATTAATTAATAGAAGTAAAATTATTTTTAGCGATATAGAATTTATTATTATTAATAAAAGTAAGCGATAATATAAAGCTTAATATATTATATTTCTTTAAAAAAATTTTAATATAATCTTTTTAGTTAAAGCGTAGAATTTGATTAATATAATTTTTAATAATTATTATATTAAAATAATAAATATAAGATTTTAAATTAATTATCTCGAACTTCTTATTAAGCTTATTCTTAATACTTTATATTTTAATTTTATTAAGATTTATAAGTAGAATATTATCTATATAAATAGTAATAATAATATTATTATTAATAAATATAGAGAAATTAATAATAATAAATTTAAAATTTAATTTTTTTAAATGAATTATAAGGATATTATATTAAATTTTAGAGAATTACTTTAGATCGTAAAGTATCTTAATAAATTTATATATCTTATTTTTTTAATTTTTAATTTTAAAGCTAATAAGCTAAGTAATATAAATTATCTTTTTAATTTTATTATATAAAAAGATAATTTTAATATTTATCTATTTAAATTTTTAATTTAAAATAATTATTAATATAAAAATTACTTTATAATTTATAGATTTAATAATAAAAGTAAAAGTTTTATTAAAATTAATTTTTTATTATTATTTAAAGCTATAAATAATTTAGCGAGCTTTATATTATATAATTTTCTCTATAAGATTACGCTTAAACTTATAAATCTATTAATCTTCTAAAATATATATATTTAATAAAAGATTTATTAAAGTTTAAATTTTATTAGTAATAAGTAAGTTAACTTTTTTCTTATAGTAGTTTCTTAATATATCTTATAATAAGAGTTTAATATAATCTTTTTATAAATTTAAGATTTATAGAATTTAGAAGAGAAGGCTTTTATTAATAATATTAAAGGATTTAAAAAAAGTTTTTATATACTTTTAAGATATTAAATAAATAATTTATTATTAAAATTAAGTTATAATTACTTATAGAGCGAGTAATAAATTTAAAAAACGTCGTTATAGAAGTTATAGAGAGTATTTTATTATTAAATATATTAAATAATTACTCTTTTAAAGATTTTAAGTTAACTAAGACTACTAATTAAACTCTTTTAAAATCTTAAATAAAATTAAATAAATTATTAACTTTATCTTTAATAAAAATTATTTATCTCTTTTAATAATTCTTCTTTAAAATTATAAATAAAGAGAGAAGATAATTTTTAGAATAATTAATAATTTTAATAAGCCGGTAATTATTACGATAGATTATTATTTTAATATTATTATATATATTCTTCTCTAAAATAAAAAATATAGATTTAAAAAAAATATTATTAAATTATTTAATATTAAAGATAATAGTAATTTTATTACTATTTAAGAATATATAATAAAAACAATCTTAATAATTTATAAATTATTTTTTAATTATATAATTTTAATATTTTTTTTAATTAATAGCTTTAAATATAGTTTAATAAAAATCTATTTATTTAATAATATATAAATAAAAAATATTAAAAGAGAAATTAATATAAGTTTTAAAAGAAGTAATATTTCGTTTAATTACGAGTTAGCGATTATATAAATAATTCTTAATATAAATAAATTTAATTTAATACTTTTATAAAAATAAAAAAAATAAAAAAAAAAATTAAATTATTATTAAAGTTAAATATTTATAATAGATTTCTCTAAATAGATAAAAGATTTTTATTTTATAATTTTAATATTTTATATTATAATTAAAGCGAAGATAAGTATAATAATAATAATTATATTTTATATTATTAAGAAAAAATTTAAATATAATAAAAATAAATTTATTAAATTTATTTAATAGAAAGTAAATATTAAAATATAAAGTAAAATTATTTAAAAAGATAATTATAAATATATAGTTATTATAGAAAATATTAAATAATCTCTAAAGATTAATATAAATTAAATTATTCTTTTATCTTTTAAAGATAATATAATATTTATAAAATTTTATTTTAAGATTAACTACGAAATATAACTTATAAATATTATTAAAAGAAGATTTAAAAAGATTTATTTTAATATATATTTTAATTATTTTTTTAATATTTTAAGTATTTAAATAACTTATATAAATATATTATATATATAAAATATCTTTATTAATTCGAGACTTTTATTTATTAAAGAACTTTATAAACTTAATAAAGAACTTATTATAAACGATTTTTTTATTATTAATAATAATTAAGATTAGAGAGATATTTCTTTAAATATTAAGCGTATAAAAGCAACTTTAAATATATTTAAAGAAAAATTATTATTTTCTTATAAAAAGATTATCGAGAATAAAAGAAAGCGAGTATTATTACTTCTTTAATTATTTTTTAAAAATTAAATTAAAATTATACTTTAATATATATTAGATATTATTAAAAATTTAAATATATTTAATACTCTTTATTTTATATTTAAAATTAATATTATTAAAGTTAATAGCTATATAACTATAAATAATAAATTTATTAATAAAATAAAATTTTTAAAATTTAGAGAAAATCTTAAAAATTAAGAAATTATAAATAATATATTAAATATATATATAATTACGAAATTAGAGAGAGAATATTATTATTATAATAGAAAGTATAATAATAAAAATTCTATTTAAGAATTTAATTTTAAAAAATTTATAGATTTTATTATTTAATATTTAGAAATTAATAATAAATATAATAGCGATATAAGTAATAAAATAATATATTATTATAGACAAGTAAAGGCCTATGAATTAAATTTATAGAGTTGGATTTTTTATTTTTCTAAGTTAAATGAAGTTGAATTTTTCTAAGTTAAATGAAATTTTAGCTCTAGCCCTAAGTCAAATCGAACTCTAATCGCTTATTATACGTTTTTAATCTACTTTCATTACTATAAAATTAATTTAATCTATATAATATATAGATATATATATATGAAGAGAGGCGCGCTAAGGCCTAATTAGAAAGATATATTAAGTATAAAGAATTAATTCGTAATAATTGCCTATAAAAAATAGAGAAAGACTATGTCCTTATGGTAAGAAGTATCGAAATATCGGAAAGAAATGGAGATAATATGCCAATTAGTGGTGTGAATCTCACATTATCTTCTGCCGTAGTGAAATCATTCGAATAATAAAATAGCTGTCAATTCGTTTAAATATATATTATCTGATATTCCTTCTGCAGAGGCCTAATTGGCTGTAATCGTCGCAGTAGATCCTCCTCTTATGACGTTATTGCAGTGATATATCATATTAATACAGTGGGGATGACAGACTAAGTTGCAGTGGTGTTCTCCGCTTACTGAGTGATGATTTGATATGGAACCGTGGAGAGTATGTGACGTGGGATCTTGGAGAGCTAAGCCGTGTTCTTGGTGCTGGGGGCCTTGTTGCCGCTTGGTTTCTCCGCAGTGTTCTCCGCATTTGTCTGTTGTAGTTCCTCCTCTTACTCCTCAATGCAGTGGGGATAATAGGCCAAGTTACAGTGGTGTTCTCCGCTTGCTGAGTGATGATTTAATGTGGAACCGTGGAGAGTATATGATGTGGGATCTTGGAGAGCTGAGCCGTGTTCTTGGTGCTGGGGGCCTTATTGCCGCTTGGTTTCTCCGTAGTATTCTCCGCATTTGCCTGCTGTAGTGACTTCTCTTATACTGGCTGAGTGGATTGGTATAAGACTGTGGAGAGTAGGCCTGTTGTGTTACTGCTGCTGATGACTGTCTCCATAATGTTCTCCGTAGTGTTCTCCGCATTCACCTATTATAGATCCTCCTCTTATTTAACTAAGTGCGAGGGTACCGAGAGGTAAATGTGTTTATATTGATGGAATTAATAAAATTGATAGAATTGATAGAATAGTGAAAGAATAAACACAAATAGGTGGAAGGATTATTATTCGATCTCGGACGCGTCTGGTATAACTACTATAACTATCATATTTGAATATCTATTTAATCCATCAATAGTAGGCTAAACTTTATTATTTTTATAGCGTTAGAAAGCGTAAAGCGAGCTTTATAATTTAAGGAATTATAAAGTAACTATATTTATCGTAAGCTGAGTATCTTAAAGTATAAGACTTCTATATATAAATTTTTAATAAGAAAGCGCGGAAAGGACTATCGGGCTAACTTAGTCGGTCTAACTAAAGAGCGTAGTAATCTTAAATTAATAATTAATTATATATATAAATTTAAGATTTTCTAGCTTAGCTCTATCTTATTCTTTTATATATATTAATTAAATAGTTATAATAACTACTTTAATATTAAAAAATTAATTTTTCTTCTTTTTAAATTTTTTAAATTTAAATTTAATATTAATATTAATATTAATATTAATATTTTTTTTTTTTTTTTTTAATTATTATAATTATTATAATCTTTATTTTTAAAAATTTAAGATTCTTTATAAGCGCGCTTACGCTTTAATTATTCGAAGTATTTCTTAATAAAATAAAAGTTTTTATTATAAATAATATAGAATTTATAAATTTATATTTAAATATAAGAGTTAATAAAATTAATATTATTTTAAATATAATATTTAATTAATATAAATATTATAGAAATAAAAATAAAAATATTTATTTTAATATAGATAGCTATTATATAAATATTAAAGAATTTAATAAAATTAATAAAATTAAAAATAGTATTAAATTATTATATTTTAATATAGATTAATATAAATTTAAAAGATCTATTTTTATTATAAGAGTTATAATTTTAATTATAAATCTTATAATATTAAGTATATTAATTATCTAAACTCTTATAAAAATAATAAATCTTTTAATTCTTATTAATAATAAAAAGAAATTTTTTTAAATAGATTATTAATCTTATATAATAGATTAATAAATTAATTAATATAGATTTATAATTTATTTTTATAAATAGTAAAAGTAAGAGACTTTAGTCTTTAAATAATAGAGCTAAAAATATTTAATTCGCGAGATATATATTTTTTTTAAATTCTTTTAGATAATTATAGTATTAATATAACTTTTAATAAAATCGTATAAATTATTCTTATAGCGAGTTTTTATTATAATATAGAGTTTATAATATACTCTAATTTATATTATAATATTTATATTAATAATAATCTTAAAAAATATTTTTTATAAATTATTATTTAATTATAGTTTTTATAATAATTGCTAAATAAAAGATTAATTAAATTATATTAATTTTAATATAATATTAAAGATCTAATAGAATAAAGAAATCTTATATATCTCGCTTTTATTTATAATAATTAAAAGCGCTTTTAAATATAGAAATTTAATAGAATTAATTTAAATTAATTAAAAGCTTAATATCGATATATTTAGATATAATACTATTTATAAAAAATTAATTTAATTTTTAAAACTTAATAGAATAAAGCTTTAATAAAAGTTTAAATTTAAAAATAAGATTTATAATATTATAAGATTTAATAAAATAAATAGAATAAGCGATATTAATAAAATTAATTTTATTATAAATTTAAAAAGCTTTTTATCTAAGATTAGCTTTAATAATAATTTAAAAATAAATTAATTTAATATAATAATAGAATTAATATAAGAAATTAAAGTATACTTATTATCGATATTATTTATATTTAAAATATTTATAATTATTTAAAGTATATAAAAAAAGTTTTATTAAGCTTTAAAATTAGCTTAATATAACTTAAAGCGTTATTTAAAAAAAATTTTATATTATAATTTATAATATAATTTATAATATTTTAAAAAGATAAGCTTTAATTTATAGATATTAAGGGAAAATATAATATAAATATATAATTACTTAATAAAATATTATCTCTCTTTATATTTAAAAGAAAGTTTAATTAAATTTTATTCTTTATATTATTATCGCGATTATTTTAATTATCTTTTATTATATTTATAATATAATACTATTTATTAATTAACTCTTCTATTAAAGAAATTAATTAAGATTAAATACGAGATTACTTATAATTTCGCTTTACTTACTTATTAAATTTAATTAAAACTTCTTTATAAGATTATTTTATAAATATAAATATAAAGAGTAATTACTTTTTAATCGCTATATTAAAAGATAATTTTTCTTTATATATTAATATATTTAATATATAAGATATAAATTATTTTCTCTTTTAGCGTTACGTCGTTATTTTAAATTAAATTTTAATTTCTATTATAGAAATTATATAACGAAATATTAGAGTTTAATTACTTATTATTAATTTTTAATATAGTAAAATATAAGAATAAAAATATATTATTTTTATCTTTAGCGTATTTTATTTAATATAGAGAAATTAATAATATTTTAATAGTTATAGCGATTATATAATAAAAAGATATAGATATATAATATTTTATTACGACGTATAATAGTTTTAATATTATATAATTAAATACGATATACTTTAACTTATCTAAAATTATCTTATATTAAAAATAATATAAAAGTCTATATACTAAATTATTAATATAATATATTAATATATTAATAATTTTAATATAGCCTCTCTTATTTATAACTCTTATTCTTCTTATTAAAAGTATATTTAATATATATCGTTTAATTAGAATAACTATTTTAAAATAAGAAATACTTATATTATAAAGATTAATAAAAGAGATTCTCCGCGATTATAATTATTATTATTTAATAAATATTAATATAATAAATACGCTAGAAATAGCTATAGCTATAATAGATAATAGATAAATTATAAAATAATTAAAATAATTATTAAGTAGAGTTTAGGTTTATAATCTATTAAAATATAAGATAGAATATTTAATTATATTAACTAGAGAGTTCTATAGAAGAAAAGAGTAATTAGATATAAATATATTAAGATATATTACGTAACTATATTATATAATCGTTAAGACGCTAAGAGTTATATAATTCGAATTCTAATAATTATCTTATTTTTATAAATATAAAGAGTAATTATTTTTTAATCGCTATATTAGAGAGTAATTTCTCTTTATATATTAATATACTTAGTACGCGAGATATAGATTATTTTCTTTTTTAATATTATATCGTTATCTTAGACTAGATTTTAACTTTTATTATAAAAATTATATAACGAGATATTAGAGTTTAATCGCTTATTATTAATTTTTAATATAGCGAAATATAAGAATAAAAATATATTATCTTTTATCTTTAGCGTATTTTATTTAATATAGAAAAATTAATAATATTTTAATAGTTATAATAGCTATATAATAAAAAGATATAAGTATATAATATTCTATTATAATATATAATAGCTTCGATATTATATAATTAAATACGATATACTTTAACTTACTTAAAATTATCTTATATTAGAGGCGATATAAGAGTCTATATATTAAATTATTAATATAATATATTAATATATTAATAATTTCGATATAGCCCCTCTTACTCTCGATCTTTATCTTTTTAATTAAAAGCGTATTTAATATTAAAAGTAGAATATTAGATATATTAGAAATTAAATAATTATAACTAAAAGACTAATTATTAATTTATAAGATATATGAATATTTATATATATAAAATAGATGGCTAATAGTAGCTGATAATTACTAGCCTTAATAATACGCGATATATTATACGATAGTCGAAGGGGCTAATATTATAATATTTAACGCATATCGTCTAATTATAATAATTATCTTAAAGTAGAAAATACTTATATTATGAAAGGTTAATAAAAGAGATTCTTTACGATTATAATTATTATTATTTAATAAATATTAATATAATAAATATATTAAAAGTAATTATAACTACGATAGATAATAGATAAATTATAAAATAACTAAAATAATTATTAAATAAAGCTTAAGTTTATAATTTATTAAAATATAAGATAGAATACTTAGTTATATTAACTAGAGAGTTCTATAAAAGAAAAGAACGACTAGATATAGATATACTAAGACGTATTATATAATTATATCACATAATCGCTAAGACGCTAAGAGTTACGTAATTCGAATAATCTATTTTATTAATAGTTTAAAAGTCTATATATTATTAGAGAATAATATTATAAATCTTAAGAAGATTATATTTAATATTATTTAAGTTAAAGTATATATTAATAGCTATATTATTATTATTATATATTATTAATTAATAATATAATTTATATTAGAAATATATTATTTATACTTATAAGATTTTAATTATAATATTTTATATTAATATTATAATATTTATTAACTTTTTTAAAGAATTATTTAAGAGAGATTATATTTTTAAACTAATAGTATAATAAAACTTAACTCTATATACTTATCTTATAGATTTATATATTATTAAAATTTTAATTAAAAATAAAATTAATTAAGTTATTTAAATTTTTAAGAAACTTTATTTAAATATATTATATAAAATTAATTATAAAAATATCTTCTTTATAGAATCTTCGCTAAAGTTTTTTATAGATAAATCTATTATAAATAATTAAATTAAGAAAATAATTACTTTTATTATAATAGTATTAATAAATATAATTAATAGTTTTTTATAGTTTATTTATAGTACTATTATATCTTAATTAAATTTTATTAAAAAGATTAAATTATTAAATAATATTATAATTTATAATAATAAATATAATACTTAGATTCTAATAAATTTAATTAATAAATTTTCTATTTTATAGAGAGATAAAGACTTTATTAAAGTATTTAATTATAATTAAATAAAGATTATATTACGCGATAATTAATAAATTAAATTATTAAAATTAAATTATATTAAAATTTATTTTTTAGATATTAATAATAAAGTAATAATTAATAATATATTTAATAATTTATAATAATAAAATAAATTTAAATATATTATTAAGTTTATTTTATTTAATTATTTTATATTTATAATTAAAAAAATATTATTAAATAATAAATAAAAGAGAAGAGTTATAGTAAGTATTAGAGGCCTTAATAATCTTATTATTTTAAATATTTACTTTATATTATTATAATTAAATATTATAATAAAATTATTAAAATATATTTATTTATCTATATTTAATATAATATCTTTTTTTATTAATAACTTATTTATTATAATAATCGCTATATATTTATTATAGTTTCTTATTAAAATTAAGAGACTTTTAATATATTAATTATAGAATATATAAATTCTATAACTTATATATAATAATAGATTAATAAAATTCTTTAATTTATTAAAGATTTTATTTAAATATATATCGATAATATTATATTAAACTTTAAAATCTTAAAGAAGTATATTATATATTTATAAAAATTATTTTAAATCTTAATTAAGTATAATATTATTATTATATTTATAAAAATCTTTTTAAAATCTTTTAATATTAATTTATTAGATTATTAAGTTAATTCTTTTAATATAATAATAATTAAAAATAAGTTAAAAGCTATTAATAAGATTATCTATTCTAATATATTTAATAATTTTAAATATTATTTTAAATTAATAAGCTATTTAAAAAGCTTAATTTATTATTATATATAACTTATTAATTCTCTATAAATATTAAAAACTTATTTATTTAAAGAAATATTTATTAAAAATAATTTATATTATATTTACTTCTTTAAGCTTTATCTATTAAAAACTTCTTTATAAAAGAATTAAAGTTTTAAAAGTCTATAGAAAGCTTTAAATAGGCCTTTATTACTTATATATTTTAATTTAAATAAAAATTTATAAATAGATTTTAATATCTTTAAAGAATAGAATTTTAGTATATAAATATTTTATATTAAAAAAAATATATTATTATAACTAATATTAAGTAATTATCTAGAATTATTATAAAATTAATTATATATTTATTAAAAATATTAATTTTTATTAAAAAGAATTATTAATTTATAAAATTTAAGATAGTAGAATTTATATAAATTATTAAAAAGATTTAATATCTTATAGAATTATCTAAGCGATTTATTATTATTTAAATTAATTATTTAATTATTCTCGATATTATAAAATAATCTTCTATTACTTTTATAATATTTATAATAAAATTAAATATATAATTAATATATATTTCTTAATTTTTTGCCTAATTTTATTTCGATATAAAATATAAATCTAATAAAGAATATATTATATTAGATACTTTCTTTATATCTTATTAATATTAATAAATTAATATTATTTAAAAATTACTTAAAGCTTAATATTTTATATATCTATATTATATAAATAATAAATTATAATAATATTTATAATTACTTTACTATCGTAATAGAGATAAATAATTTTTTTTTATAATAAGCTTTTTATTAAATATAATATAGATTTATATTAAATAAGAATTATTAATATTATTAATATTAATATAAAGTTAATAATAAAGTATAAGAGTATTAAGCTTTCTTTTATTTATAGTATTATAAACTTTAAAATACTTTTTTATAAAAATAAATTTATTAATTTAAAATAATTATATATATCTTAATTGTTAATTAAAAATATTTTTAAAAATTATTTATAAAAATAGTTATTTAGATTTCGAAAGATCTTTTAATATAATCTTTAAATTATAATATATATAAGAATTATTTAAATATCTTTATAGCTATATTAAATACTATTTTAAGTATTTAATATTATAAATTTATTATTATAAGTCTTATAATTATCTATAGTCTATAGAGAGTTTTACTCTATCTTTCTATATCTTAATATTTAATTTTATTCTTACTATATTATTATTTAATAAAAAAATTTAATTATATAATAATTATTATAAATAAATTTATAAAATAAACTATTTATATTTCTAATAAATTTATTTAAGATATTAAAGAGTAGACTATTATTCTACTAAATTATCTCGATATAAATAATTAAAAATATTAAAGATCTTATTATTTAATAGAGATTTTAAATTTTTATTAGAATTATAAAAAGCTATATTTAATAAATTAAGAGTTAAACTACTATACTCTATAATTTATTATTTTTAAATAAATAATAATAATAAATATATTAATTAGATAACTAAAATCGCTTTATATTTTTATTTATATATCTTATAAAAGCCTTTAATATAATCTACTATTCTCTTATATATATAAATACTATTTAATAATATATTAATATATATAATAGAATAAGATAGAGCATAAACTAGAAAATCTTAAATTTATATATATAGTCAATTATTAATTTAATATATAAATATATAGATTCGCGTAGATCTAAATCTATTAATTAACGATTATATAACGATTTAATAACTATTTAAGATATATAATCGTTAGTTAACGATTAATTAGCGGTTAATTAACGATTAAAAAATAAGTATAAAGTTTTATAATTTCTTAATTATAATCTATTAGTTATTTAATAATTAATTATTAGATTTAATATTAAAGTTAATAAAGTACTTTTTAAAGTTATTTATAATTATAAATAGTTTAATATAGTATTTATAGATAATATAATTTATCGAAGTCTTTAATATATATAATTATACTCTATATAGATTAAAGCTATAGTACTCTCTATATATAATATCTTATTATATTCTTCTATAAAGTCTTAAATTAATATTAAAATATATAGTATTATATTAGAGAAATAAATATATATTAATTAAAGTTATAGATAAAGTAATAGATAGTAAAGTTATAGATAGTAAAGTTATAGATAATAAAGTTATAATATAGATAATAAAGTTATAGATAATAAAGTTATATATAAATTATTAAAGTCTTTAATATATTATTATTAATCGCTATTATTATCTTCTTTATTATTAAAGATTATTTTATTATTCTTTTTATTATTATTAATATCTAATATTTAATTCTTATTTATATTAATATTAGATTCTTTTATAATTATATTTAAATTCTAATTAATATTAATCTTTAAATATTTCTTATATTATACGCTATAAGATATTATATATTTAAAATAAAAATTAAGTAATTAATATTTAAATTTACTCTTTTAATAAAGAGCGTTAAATAGATTTAAAAGATATTTATATATATACTTTATTAGTAATAAATTAATTAAATTCTTTAAGATATAGCTTTATTAAATAAGAATATATAATAAGTTATAAAAAGATATCTAGATAGTAAAATAATTAGTTATTATATTTATAATAGACTTTAATAAATCTATAAATAGATATAATAAAGAATTTATATTTAAGAAATCTTAGTCTATCTTCGATAATTATCTCGAAATTTACTACTTTAATTTTAAATCTAAATATACTCTTTAGCTATTTAAAATTATACTTCTTATAAATCTTTATTTTAATATTTATAAATATTAATAATTTTAAGTATAGCGCTTAACGCTTTAGATCTATAATACTTTTAATTTATCGCTATATTTACTATAGCGCTTATTTAAAAATCTTATTTTTTTATATCTTATATAAATATTAAATATAATATTTAGCCTCTCTATATATTTAATAATTACTTTTTATATCTAAAAAGATAATTTAAATAAATTTATTTATATAAGTATTTAATAGAAAGATAAAAAAATAGTGTTTAATTAATAGATTTAATTAAGAGAAAATCTTTATTTTAAATTTTAATAAATATATAAAATCTTTAATTCTTCTTTTTATAGTATTAAATTAATTTATAATAATATTATATTTATTTATCTAACTCTATAAATTACTTTTAGATATTAATATTATTATTAAATTACTTTAACTTCTCTTCTTTCTATTAAGAGTCTTATTATCCTCTATACTTATAATATATTATATATTTTCTATTAAAATCTTTAAAGTTATATTTATAAATTTAATAATAAAAGGCTTAATAATAGTTATAGTAGGCTTTATATATAAAGATTTAAAAGTCTTTAATATAGACTATGTAGTAGCTATAATAGACTTTAGATATAAGATCTTTAAAGTCTTTAATATAGGCTATATAATAGCTATAAAAGACTTTAGATATAAAATCTTTAAAGTCTTTAATATAGGCTATATAATAGCTATAAAAGACTTTATATATAAATATTTAAAAGTCTATAATATAATCTAGATATTAAATTTTTTAATCTAGAAAAATTATTAGTTTAGAGCTATAAAAGTATTAGATAATATATTACTTTTAGTAAAATTACTATATAAAAATATATATATTAATCTCTTCTATATTTAACTTGTTAAGAGATTATTTATATTAATATTTATTATATTAAAATATAATTCTTATTAGTTTATTTCTAGACTCGCTATTTTAAATAAGAGATCTCTTAAATATAATATTATATATTCTAGATCTAGACTTAAACTATTAAAAGTTTAATATCTATAATCTACGCTAAATAATTAATTTATCTATTATTATAAAAGTAATTAATAAAATATTTCTATAGCTATAATAATTAAAGAAGAGAGAAATTTAGATAAATTATATATTTTAATATAAAAGAATTATAAAAAAGTATATCTCTAGACTAAATTAAATATCGCGATAGACTTTAATATTAAAACTTATCTAATCTCTTTATCTCTCTTATAAAATATCTAAATATATTTTTATATTCTTCTTTAATTCTTATAGTTTTAATTATAACTTAAGAAAAATAAGTAGATTAATAAATAATAATATATTTAAAAATATAAGTCTTATTATAGAAGATTACTATAGAGTAATCTATCGATTAAATTAAATATTATTATAAAATTATAAAAGTATAATTATAAGCCTCTCTCTATATATATAAAATAAGAGTTATTACTTATTTATACGTTACTTAATTTCTATATCTATCTTAATTATAAATTTACTCTTTATAAAAAAGATATAAAATAAATTTTATTAGTTCTTAAAATCTTAATTTTATAAGTTCTTAATTATCTTACTTTAATATTATTATTATAACTTACTTTATATAAGACTATAATTTAATTTAATTAAAGTCTTATATAGATAGATAAATACTCTATAAATTAATTTATTTATTCTATTATTTTATATCTAAAGCCTTCTATAATTATAATAATATTCTTATTAATTAAAGTTTATAAGAAAGAGCTAGCTTTTTATAAGTATAAAGATCTTTATATAGAATTAGAATTTATAAATATAAATAAAATAAAACGCTTTATTAAAAGTAATCGATTTAAATTATATTTTAAAATCTATATTTATATCTAAATACTATTATAATAAAAAGTTATAAAATATATAAATATATCTTATAAATAAGGGCTATAATTTATTATAGTTAAGAAGTATATATTTATTAAAAAGTAATTAAGAGTCTAATAAGTTTTTAACTTTATTTTTTAATAAATCTAATTAAAATTAAATAGATTATTATATTTATATAATATATAATATTTATTATATTAATATTAAGAGTACTTTAAAATTATTTTTTAATAAAGAACTTTTATTAATATAAATTAATTTAAGAGTTTAATTATTTATTAAATATAAGAAGTATAATTAAACTCTCTCTAGACGCCTTTTATTAGAAGATATATAAGACTCTTTTATAGAGAGTAAGTTAGAGTGTTTAATAAGTATCTTAGCTATTATAGTCTTTAGCGAGTATTTATTTATATATAGACTTTTAATTAATTTATAATAAATTAATAATATATTATAACCTTTAATTTTAAATCTATTAGATTATTTAATAAATACTTATTTAATAGATATCTTTAGAAAGTACTCTTTTATAGATATATTAATCTCGAGTAAGATAGTATATTATTATAGTCTTCTATAACCCCTCTCTTAACTTACTTCTTTATTATCTTTATCTTCTAAAAATAAGTAACTTATCTAAATTAGATTTATTATTAACTTTTTATTAAATATTATTTATAATTAAGAGATAATATAATTTAATAAATAAATAAAAGTTATATAGTTAAATAATTAGAAGTTTAAATTTAATTATAATATTAATAAGAAGAATAAAGATAATATTAAGATTAAGATTTTAATAAATATTTAAATAATAGCGATTAAGAATAAAGTTAGAAAGTTTAATATTAAAAAGTAGATTTTAAAAAGTATAGCTTATTAATAAGTTAATTTAAAAGAATAATAATATAAGAGCTTTTTAAGAAAAGTCTTAAACTAGCTAAATAAATTATTACTTATATTATAAATTATAATTAAAAGATTTAATTTAATAAAGTTATATATAATTAGAAAATAGATATTATTTAATATTAATTATAAAATAATATAATAATAATAAAATTTAATGCGTAGTAGTTATACTTCGATAATAAAGACTATTAATAAAAAGATCTTGAAGAATTTATATTATTTATTTTATATATCTTAATATAATAATAAGAATTATCTTTTATATATCTAATATAAATCTATTTTAATAGCTTAAGTTTTAATAGTTAATAGCGATAAAGATAATTATTAAATTTTATTTATAGTCTTACTTATAGGTTTACTTTCTAATAAACTATATCGATCTAAAGAAAATATAGATTATTATTAGCTATCTCTTATAGATAAGCCTCTTTCTATTAATATATATATTCTATTATAGACTTTCTATTATAGACTTTCTACTATAGACTTTCTATTATAGACTTTTATTATAGATTTATAGACTTTCCGCTATAGACTTTTATAGATAGACTTTCGCTATAATAGACTTTCGCTAACTATTAATCTAGCTTTAGAAATTTTATAAGAATATTTCTATTAAAAATTAATTTCTTATAAAATTAATTTTTATTTTAATATCTAAAGCTCTTATATTGTAGTAAATTAAAGCTATTAATCTTATTATCTTAAATATCTTTAAAGTATATAAATATTATAAAGATATTTGATATTTAAAGTCTATTATAAATAAGTGTATAATTATAAAAACTCTTTATTATATATATAAGCTATTCGATAAAAAAAAGTAGTATTTTAAAGTTATAATTATAAGTAGTTATATAATATTCGCGATTCGCTATAATTTTATAATTATTTAAAAATATTAAATTAATAAATTAATTATATCAAAGATAAAGATTAATAAAATTCGCTTTTAAAGTAAATACTCTTTAAAAAAAAAGCTTAGAAAATTACTTTAACTTAATAATTAATAATAAATATTATCTATTAAAATCTCTCTCTATTAATATCTTTAATTTGATATTATAATTAAATACTTTACGCTATATTATAATTAGCGTTATTTTTATTCTCTAATAATATTAATAACTAATTAGATTATATATTTTTTATTAAATTATTTAACGCTAATAAGTAATAATTAAAAAGATTATTTATAAAAATACACTTTAGAAATAATAAAGATTTATTTTTTATTTTTAATAAGTATATAGTAGCTAAGCTATAGCTTATTATTCGCGCTATAAAAAATTAAATTCTTATTTATTAAATAGATTTTATTAAGTAAAATTTTTAAATAATTAAGATATAAAAAAAGCTAGTAATTCGCTATATTTTATAAAGTTAAATTTCTTTTAAAATAGATTGTAAGATTACTTAATTCTCTATCGCGTATTAAAGCTACTATTATTAATTATTTATTTAATAAAAAAGAGCGAGAATAATATATTAAATTTGAGAAGAAACTTATTAACTAGCTTCTTATTTTTAAAAAAAAAATAAAATTAATAAAGTAATCGCTAGCGATATAGCGTAAGTTATTATTATTAATAATATAAATTAATCTCTCTAATTTAGATAAGATCTAGAATCTAAAATTAATTAATATAAAGAGAACTTTTAATAAAAAGCGTTTCTTTTTTAAGTAGTTTATGACTTATATAAAATCGAGTATAAAGAATTTAAGTCTATTACTTTAGAAATTACTTAAGAGTATATTAAAGCTATATACTCTACTTCGCAATATTTATAGCTAGATATATATATACTTTAATCTCTATTTCTATAAGATATATAATAGACTTTCTATTATAGACTTTTATAACTCGTAGTAGTCTTTTATAGATATCTCTTTATAGTAGTCTTTTATAAATATTAATTTCGTTATAAATTATAAGAGATTAGAAGAAGATTCTAATCTTCTATTAATTATTAATTATTATAATACTTCTTATTATAATCTTTTAACTTCTCGCGATTAATTATATAATTCTCGATATTTATTAATAGATAGAAGAGCGCGATATTATTATTATAACGTTTATTAAATATATTAATTAAATTTAGATTCTAATTATAATATATATAATAAGATTAATTAATTTAAATCTATAATAGATATATTAAAGAGTTTATATAATTAAGTATATATATAATTTAGATATTTAGATCTAAGCTCTTAAATACGCGTAATATATATAAAAAACTCTAAGCGCGGTAATATAAATATATAAATATTATATCGCTAATAGTTTTAATAATTAAATAATTTAAAGAAATATTAAAAAGACTATATCGTAGATAATAGCGGAGGTTAAATTAATAGATCTTTAATAATAAAGATAATATAGAAGATATTATTATCGATCTCGAAGAATAGATATTTAAGAAGAGGGAGAGAATAAGAAGATATAATTAAATTAAATGAAATAAGTAGAATAGATCTTATATCTTATTACTATATAAGATACTTTAATATATTCTATTATAGCGAAAAGAGCGAGAAAATCCTTCTTTAAATATATTAAACTCTTTTATTAAAAGCTTTTATTCTATTAATTTCTCTATCTATAAATAATATATAAAAGTTTATAATATAAAGTCTATAATAGAAAGTATATTATAATAATATCTTTAATTGAAGATATAGTAATTACTTAATTATAATATATCTTTAAAGCTTCTAATAGAGAGATTCTTCTTTTCTTTCTACGATTTATAATTATAATCTATATACTTTAATAATAATTAAAGATTACTATAATAGTCTTTAGAGAAAAAGTTAATAACTTTAATATAGATTATATTAAATTCTTATTATATATATATATAACAATTATAGAAATATAAATTTAATTAAAACTTTTTATACTTATAAATCTATTAATTAAGTTTAAGAAATCTATATTAAAAATATAATATATATTATTTAGTATTATATCTAAGAAGCTTAATAATTTATATAGTTTATCTAGATTAATAATCAATATTTCTATTATAACTAAATATCTAATTAAAAATTATAAATTTAAATTATATATTATTATTAATAGTCTATTGAGATACGTTAAGACTTATTAATAGAGTTTATATAACTCTTTAATAAGATTACGACTCTTCGATAAGATTATATCTTTTAATTCTATAATCTTCGAAAGTCTTTAATAGATTTATATTTATTTAGAATTATCTATTAAGAATTATTTTATTAATTTCTTATTAAAGAATAATATCTCGATCTTATAAGATAAATTAATTATAAGTATTTAATTAAAATATTAATAATAATAATTAATCTTTATTATCTTCGAAGTTTAAATTTTATTTATTATATTCCGCGATAATATAATTAATAATAAGATATCTACTAGCTTTTTTAATAATCTTTTCTTTATTAATAATCTTTCTTTTATTAATAACTTTATCTCTTTAAATAACTTTTCTATTAGATATTTTTAAGATAATTAAGATTTCTTTAAATAGTCTAATAAAGGCTTTTATAGTAAGATACTTTTATTTATAGTCTCTAGCGATTTCTTTAGATAGTCTAATAAAGACTTTTATAATAAGATATTTTTATTTATAGTCTTTAGTAATAATAAGAGTAATAAGTAAAAAAGATAAATAACGATATAAGTATTGAATTTACTATCTTACGATTTCGATAAAGAGATATATAAATAGAGATAGATATATATAGCTATAGATAGTAATAGAGATTTAGATAATAAAGATAATAAAGATTTATTTATTATATTTAATTTTTTAAGATATAATATTGTTATATTAATTATTATATAGTCTATCAAAGAAGTTAATAGAGTATCTTAAGAATCTTAATTACTTATCTTTTTTAAATTATTTAAAGATCTTAATATCTTTAGCGATAAGAATAAATAATTAGCTTCTTTATTATTAAGTTTAAAATTATAGAAATCTAAAGCGAATACTCTTATTAATTCTTTTTTATTAAGCTTAATTATTAACTTTCTCTTTAACTTTATTATTTAAAATAATTATCTAATAAGATAAAAAAGATATTCTATCTCTATTATTATATCTAATATTAAATCTATAATTTAAGAAATTAAATAAATCGCGAGTAGACTATATAAGATTATAAGAGGTTTTTTAGCTATTAAAGTCTTTAATAGTAGAAAGCTTTATAATTAAGAAAGAGAATAAAAACTTAAAATTAGATATATATACTTTTTTATTAAAGCTAGATATACTAAAGCGATAGATTTATTAATATATTCTCTTATTATAATTATTATAAAAGTCTTTTATAGTTATAATTAAGAAATAGTTATTATTATTATAATAAGAGAAGAGTATATAATAATAAAGTATTAAATATTAAATATAGTAATATTAATATAAACTCTTAAATCTTATATATATTATACTATTAGCGATATATTTATATAAAAAAATATTTTTAGAAATAATATAGTATATAAATAAGTTGATAGAGCTTTAATAGTTATATATATAGAGATCTTTTATTTAATTAATATTAGAGAAAGTTTATTATATTTAAAAAAGAATATTTATTATTTCTAGAAATCTAATATAAATTTATTTATCTTTATATTATATTAAATATATAATATTTATTAATCGCGATTATTAATAAGATATAATAAAATATATTATTATAATATTATAGATAGTTATAGATTATAAAGTATTTATTTTTAATAACTTTAATTTAAATCTAGATAATAAATATAAACTCTTTTTTATAGAGGATATTTTATTAGAGTAAACTTTATAATCTATTATTTAATATCTTAATATCTATTATAATTATAACTTTAAAGAAGATAAAGAAGAGATTATCTATTTAGACGATTATCGCTTTATTTAAAAAATTTTTAATTTTAATTTATCTACTATATAATCTTTATATTAATTATATTTAATTTATAACGAGCTTAAAATAGTATATTTTAATTATAATTATCTCGAAGTTATTATTATAAAATCTTCTATTAATTTTCTCTATCTTCTCTTTATTAATAATTTTGATATTTATAGAAATATATATTATATACTTAAAGTATTTTATCTTATTTTAATATATCTAGACTACGCGAAGCGTAGAAAACTTATAAATATATTTACTTTATTTTTAAAATCTTATAATATTAATATTAAGAATATAATAAAAGTCTTTTATAAATTTATATAGAATCTAAATTATAAAATAAAGCTTAAAATTAATAGCGTTATAAATATATTTTAAACTTTTATCTTAATCTTTTTTAAGAAATATATCTTAGTAGATAGATAATAATAACTTTTATAAGATATATCGCTATTATAAACTATTATATTTACTATTACTTAAAAAATAAGAAAAGTAAATTTAAATTTTAATATTATAGAGAATAATAGATATTATTAAAAGATTATTTAATAATATAAATTTACTTAAGATCTCGATAATATTAAATTTAAGAAGTTTATTTAGAATATTAATATATAACTCAATATCCCTCTAATCGCGAAGCTAGCGCTATTCTTAAATCTTATTTAATTTAAAGTCTATAACGCTTTCTTACTTAAAGTAAAGAGATTTAAAAAGAATTCTTTAGAGATTCTTAATAATTATAATTCTTATTAAGCGTAAATCTACTATCTATCTTAAGATATTTTAAAAATTTTACTTTTCTTCTAAATAAAAGCGTATTTAAAGTTTAATATTCTATATTTAATTATAATTACTTTTAAAGATAGATAAAGCTACTTTATTAATATTATTAATTCTATATAATAAAATAATAATTAAATAAATTTATCTCTTATTTTTATAGATTATAAAAAAAGTTATAATCTTTAAAATAACGCTATTTTAGACTATTATATAAATATTTAAACTTATTATTTAATCTAATATTATTATTAATAATTAAAAATATATTAAATTAATTATACTATATTAATAAATTTTAAATATATATAAAATTTATTAGAAGCTAATTATATATATAATATTTATTATAAAAGACTTTAATAACTCTAATAAGAATAAGAATAATTTTGAAAGATAAAATTATTTTAAAGAAAGTTCTTTCGAATATAGCGTATAATAACTCGAAAATAGAAGTATTATAGTATATATCGAAGCTTAAACTAATTAAGATTAAGAGAAAAAAAAAGAAAAAATAAGAATAAAAATAAAGGAAACCTCGTAATAATAAATTTAAGAAGCTTTTTAAGCTTTCGAATATTTATATAAATCTTTATCTTATAAATAATATTAGAGAGTATATAATAGTTATAAATTTAAATATTTTAGTGAGAGAATTAAAGTATAAGTTATTTATACTATTTTCCCTATAATTGTAATTATTAATAATTACTTTTTAGAGTTTTTAAAGATATAATAAACGCTATAACGCTATTAAATTTAATAAATTATTTATTTATAAAGAATATAATATAATAATTATTATAATTAAACTTTAATAGATATTTAAAATTATAATTATTTAGATATAATAAAAATATTTAGATTATTTAATAATTAGTATATAATATTAATATAAAGCTTTTTTTTAATTAATAAGTAAGATCTAGATAAGAATTATATAAAAGACTTTTATAGCGTTATAAAAGATAGCGAGTATTACTCTATATAGATCTCGCTTAAAAAATTTATATTTAATAAATTCTTTTATATTAAGATAATAATTAATTTAATAAAACTTAATTTATAATATAGCTTTATTTAATACTTTATAATTATTTATAAAAATAAATATAGTTTTAATATATTAAACTTTAATATAGCTACTTTAAAATAATATTATAAAATTATTTATATAGATTTATAAGTATAATATAGCGTATATTTCTTAAATAAATTAATAAAGTCTTTTTTAAAGTTAATCGAAGATATATATATAGTATTAATAATTATATATAGATTAATATTAGAAAAAATTAACTACTATAATATTTTATATATATCTATTATTAAAAGAAATATATTTTTCTTATTATATATATTATAATAGAGCTATATTAAGACGATTTAGAAAATATTAAAAATAATTTAATACTAAATATAATATTAAATCTTTTAATATATAGACGATAGATAAATTAGTATATATATAAATTACTAGCTTTATATTATAATATTATTTATATAATTAATATTTTTAATAAATTAGACTAGCTAGATAAGTCGTATTATTTAGAATATATATAAAAAGTAATATACTTATAAGAGCTCGATAGATAAACTTACTTATATTACTAAAGACTTCGACGAAGTACTATATACTTATATATATATAAAAATAAATGAGTTATTAATTATCTATAGTAAGAGAGACTATAAAAGATTATTATACTACTATATAATATATTATTAAATATATAAATATTATAAAAAAAACTATTTTAATCTTAATAGAAACTTATTTAAAAAAAAAGTAGCGCTATAGTTAATATTATAAATTAATTATTTTAAGCGTATATCTATTAAATATAATATTATTTTTTCTTTAGATAAATTAGTTATATTTATTTATATTATATAATACTTATTTAATATATAAACGAATATATAATTAAAGCTTAAAGAAGAGATAGTATTATATAATAATATTATAGATTAATAGCGTAGCGTAACGTTTATTTTAGTTATTTAGATAATAAATATAGTAGCTATTAAATAAACTAAGTAGATATCTATTATCTAGATATACTAGTACGAGCGTATAATTAAAGATATTAAATATAGTTTATATAGAGCTACTTATAGTATACTAAGATATAATAATTTACTAATATAGAATTACTATTATATTACTTTATAATTAATTCTTTATTAACTCTTTATTAACTATTTATTAACTATTTATTAACTATTTATTAACTCTCTATTAATACGTAAGCTAAAACGAATAATAGATTTTACTAAACTTATTATAAGTAAAAATAATAGATATATCGTATTAACATATTATAAAGAACGTAAATTATTTAAAATAAATTATTTTATAGAATTCGATATATAGTCTTTATTATATAGTTTATATAATTCGTTAAAATAATTAATCTATATACGATAGTATTATAATATTAGCCCCTTCGACTATCGTATAATATATCGCGTATTACTAGAGCTAGTAATTATTAGTTATTATTAACCACCTATTTTATATATATAAATATTCGTATATTTTATAAATTAATAATTAGTCTTTTAGTTATAATTATTTAATTTCTAATATATCTAATATTCTACTTTTAATAGATTATAAGCTCGAAAGCGAATAGAGTAGTATCGAATATTCTTATACTTTCTAATATGAATATTAAACTAAGTCTTCGATGATCGTTTATAAATAGATATATCTTATAGCGACAGCCCATTTTTTTAACTCGTACCCATCGACGAGAGGGCTATCGCTATTTAATTTCTATCTTACATAAAAAATATCGAACTAAAATTCTTATTTCATTCGAGATTTCGAAACAATACGGGTAAACCATCAAAATCCTTAGATCATTTCGAGGTCTCGAAACAATACGAGCAAACCATTAAAATCCTTATTCCGAGATCCCGAAATAATACGGGCGAGGTCTCGAAATAATACGAGCAAACTATTCGAGGTCTCGAAACAATACGAGCAAAATATTAAAAACCCTTATATTATTTCGAGGTTCCGAAACGGGTATTCAAAAAGTCTCGACACTCTTTTTATTTTCTCTATCGAGGTTTTTTATAGATTTAACGAGGTCGGGTAAATAATTAATCTCGAATATAAAGCGTAGATTTAAAAACTAATATATATGAAATACGATATACTAGGATTTAGAAAATCTAGCTTCTAGGAGCTATCGAAGAGTATTATAATATTAGCCCCTTCGACTATCGTATAATATATCGCGTATTACTAGAACTAGTAATTATTAGTTACTATTAATCATTTATTTTATATATATAAATATTCGTATATTTTATAAATTAATAATTAGTCTTTTAGTTATAATTATTTAATTTCTAATATATCTAATATTCTACTTTTAATAGATAGATCTAAAATTTTCGCTATTACTCGAGCTTATAAGATAATATATAGAATAACTTTTTTATTTTCTATTAAAATTTTAATTTTTTTTTAAATTATAGAACGAAATATAGGCTTTTAGATAAAAAAAGAATATTTAAATAAAATCTTATAATTATTAAAGCGTAAGAAATTCAAATATCGCTTACTAAAGTTCGCTTATTAAAGATCGCTTATCTAAATCGCTATCTATTTACTCGATAGCTCTAATTAAAAAAGAAATTATAAATTTAATTTATAGACCTTTACTCGTTAAGAAATAAAAGTTTTATAAGATCGACTAATTATTTAATAAGAGAATTATAATTAAAGATCGTAGTTTTACTATAAAATATCTTATTAAATAAAAAGATTACGATTTAGTATATAATAAGTAATATAATATTAAAAATCTTAATAATACTATAGATTTTATTAAAGAATATAAAGACGAACTAGTACGTATATATAATTCATATTATTCTCGCTAAGAAATATCTTCTCGTTAGAAAATACCTTCTCGCTAAGAAACGCCTTCTCGCTAGAAATAAAAAACACCACGATAAGAATTCGGGAATTTCGTCGAGTATTTACTTTCTTATAGATATAAGTATTAGCTTTCTTTAATTTCTTTAAAAAGAAGATTTCTTCGAGAATTTCTTCGAAGGTTTCTTTATAAGTTTCTTAAGAATATTTCTTTAAGAAGGAATATTTCTTAAAAAAAGACTTTTTTAAGAAAGACGTTTCTTTTAAAAAAAAAGACGTTTCTTTAAAAAGTTTTAAATAGATATTTACTTCTTTACTTACTTTAGCGAGATCGCTATACTTTCTTCTTATCTATAGAAATATTATTACGTAAGATAAGAGAAAGATACTTACTTTACTAAGCTTTATTAAGCTTTACTAAGCTTACTATTATTATAAAGTAATAAATTTCTAGATAAAAAGAATAAAGTTTCTTACATACTAGAATGACATACCTATTATGATACTAGTTTATTCAATGACTTTTTGCACCCTCTAGTGCCTCTACGTGAGGCTAGTAGTCGACTTTCCCCTCGTATAACTGAAGATCGTTCGAGTGAGAGATTCCGTTAGACTTATCACTTGATAAGAAAATCGAGTCAAACAAAAATTAGAAGGGCCGAGAGAAACGGTATATGTAGCACATGACGGTCCAATAGGATTCACAAATAGAGGAGGAAAGCAACAATGCTTACCCACTTGTTTCAAGGCTAAAGTCTTTCATATGCCAGGGAAAAGGATGCGATCGCTTAGGTCAGTGGATCAACCAATTCCCACCACTGGAATTATACATCTCCAAAACACTTGCGCTATGAGATAGATGATTTGACTAGGAGTGGATCGTCCTTTATTTCGCTATTCAGAGCACTGCAGTGGAAGAGTGACTCGTTACCACAGTGGGCAACCATAAATGAAGTAGTGAAACTAGGCCTTTAAGCGCAGTTAAGCGCGGTGCCGATCGTAAAGGCGGCAATGCTTCCTGCACACCACAAATATTTCCGAGCTTCCCCTCTAAACCACGCTACTATGGGGCAACTGTTTTTACTGTCGGGAGAAGATCGCAGCCTCATTACCTTTCAAACTTCTACTATTATCGACTGTGCCACAACTCTGGGTATACCGAGACCTGCTTGACAAGAGAGAAGAAACATTGAGCCGTCAACCCTTTGCAGAGATCACTTTATCTCCCGACTGAGGGTCCGCGCCAGTACAAATCATGCAGCACCAACTCTAAGCTATTGGGCGAGACATCGATCCGGGTTGTGCTGATTTTGTTTGGGAGGATCCAAGGCAACCTTGGCTCACCCAGAGTCCTTGCTTTCATAGACAAACTTTGGACTTAGCTCTTGCTGCACAAAATTTCGATCTCTTGAATGTGACTAGGCGTACTTCATCTACTAGCGGCTATCTCAGCGCTGCGCTATTCCAGATTTTACCTCCTAGCATGGCGGCTCCTATGGCGTGGCAACCAGAGGCAGAGCCATTGACGCAATTGGTGGGCTATCTCAAGGATGCATTGAGCGCACACGACCAGACAGCCCAAAGAAATGCCACTCATGTGAGTTCTTAACTTTTCAAAGACGTCGTTCCGTCCTTCTAAACCAAACTCTACTAATATAGAACGTGAAATAGATGCTTGCCCAAGCGAAATCTTCTCCAGATATTACAAATTACTTGACCTACATCTTCTCCAACGGGCAATTACTGCAGACTTTGAACCTCAACTCAGCGAATCTAAACCTCGTGCGGAGTTCAGCAGCTTTGAGCCTCAAAAATAACATCAAGGCTTATTATAAAGACATACCGCAGCCAAGCCATGCCTATATTCGGGCGGCTGTGCTTGTGTGCTTACAAGATCCCAATTCGCAAATAAGGAGCTTTGCCGGTACTGTTATCACCGAGACAGTTCAACGAGGGGGTGTTCTCGGTTGGCCTGAGCTTTTACCAGAGTTGTTTTCGTTAGCAGGCAATGAACGAGGCAATATCACCCCATCGACACAAGAAGGAGCGATGGGTGCCTTGGCCAAGGTTTGCGAAGATAGTAAGAGGGAGCTCGACAAGGTTTACGAGGGGACACGGCCTCTCAACTTCATAATACCTCGATTACTTGACGTTACATCCAGTCCAATCGCCAGGGTCCGCGCGCTGGCGCTGGCCAGCCTCAACTCGTTCATCCCTCAAAAGCCCCAGGCTCTCGTAGCATCACTGGACCCGATTCTTGCCAGACTCTTTCAATTGGCGAATGATTCTAGCGACGATGTCCGCCGCAACGTCTGCCGGTCTTTTGTACTGATTGTAGATATCAGACCTGACAAAGTTCAGCCACATATGGGAGGTTTGGTGGATTACATGGCCATTCAGCAGAGGAACACCGATGACCCAGATCTAGCCTTAGAGGCCGCTGAATTCTGGCTTGCAATTAGCGAGAACGACAAAATGTGTGCCACCCTGGGACCGTATCTCCACAAGATCGTTCCTGTTCTTCTGGAAAGTATGGTTTATGACGAAGAAGCTGTGATGCATTTAGAAGGAGACGGAGATGACGCAGAGGTGGATGATCGAGCAGAGGACATCAAACCGCACTTCGTCAGATCCAAGACACCCAGGACGCTTACCAACGGTCAAGCCGCCGATGGAGGAGCAAACGGACAAGGCTCCAAGCATGTGATGCCTGACGATGATGCTCTCAGCGAAGGAGAGGTCGAGGAAGACGATGATGGTGTAACTGATGCTGAAGAACAATGGAATCTCCGGAAATGCTCAGCTGCAGCTTTAGACGTTCTTGCCTCGACATTTCATGCCTCCGTATTCCAAATTGCGCTCCCCTATTTGAAGGAGAATCTTCGTCATCAAGATTGGCCAAATCGAGAAGCTGCGGTGCTGGCAATTGGTGCCGTCGCTGAAGGGTGCATGGAAGCGATAAACCCACATCTCCCAGACTTGGTCCCGTATCTTATCTCGCTGCTCAGCGATGTTGAGCCTGCAGTCCGAGTGATTACTTGCTGGGCCCTGGGGCGCTATTCTGGCTGGGCTTCGCAGCTCGACAACCCCAATGACAAGAAATCGTTTTTCGAACCCATGATGGAGGGAATTTTGAATAGGATGTTGGACAAGAGCAAAAGGGTGCAAGAGTCCGCAGCATCAGCTTTTGCTAACCTAGAAGAGAGAGCGAGTAAGGAATTGACTCCTTACTGTGCGCCGATTATCCAGCAGTTCGTTCAGTGCTTCGAGAGGTATAAGGACAAAAACATGTTCATCTTATATGATTGTGTACAGACCTTGGCGGAACAAGTGGGGCCACCACTCAGGAGACAGGACCTAATTGATCTGTTGATGCCGGCCATAATCAAAAGGTGGAGCAAAGTTTCGGATCAGTCACAGGAGTTATTTCCACTGCTTGAGTGCCTATCATACGTTGCTACAGCCTTGGGTGATGCCTTTGCCCCGTTCGCCATCCCCATATTTGCACGATGCATTCGAATTATCCACCAGAATCTGGAGCAGTACCTCCTGGCAGTCCACAACGAGCCAATGGAGAAGCCGGACAAGGACTTCCTGGTCACTAGTCTTGACCTCCTTAGTGCGATAATCCAGGCTTTGGCTCCTGCTAAGAGTGGTGAGCTTGTAACTTCATCTCAGCCAAGATTTTTCGATTTACTCATGTTCTGCATGGAGGATCCCAGCAATGATGTACGTCAGTCATCTTATGCTTTGCTAGGGGATTGCGCAGTCAACATTTTTCCTCAGCTGAATCCATTCCTTCCATCTTTAATACCTGTGTTGATCAGACAACTGGATCTCGACAACTTGCGCGATGACGACGTTGACACAGGGTTCAGTGTCATCAATAACGCATGCTGGTCTTGCGGAGAGATAGCGATGAAGTATAAGCAAGGAATGATACCTTTCGTGGAGGAAATCTACCATAGCCTCAGCAGCATCATCGGCAACCCGCAGGTGCCGACATCTGTTGGCGAGAACGCCGTCATCGCTCTGGGTCGGCTTGGAGTTGATTGTTCTCAACAACTAGCACCACATCTCGCCGAATTTGCAAACCCGTTCCTGCATATCATCGAACCCGTCGAAAACAATGACGAAAAAGGCCATGCATTCCTTGGCCTCAATCGTACAATCGAGAAAAATCCCCAGGCAATGGGAAGTTGTTTGCTTGAATACTTCAAAGCAAGCGCTGCGTACAAGAAAGATGGGACCAGTCCTTTCCACCAAGATGAGACAGTTGAGGGCTCGTTTCAACGGGTAAGCCGAAATTTCACTACCGATGCGCACTCCATACTTACAATGAAAATTATAGAATCTTGTCGGATACAAATCTCTGATCCCAGACTTTGACGCGTTCATTGCCCAGCTTCCTCAATCAGATCAGCAGAGATTAAGAGCGTCATACGACCTCTGATTTTGTGAATGTGACGAGGATGCGATGATGGTACTGCTCACATCCCTTATCGCTGCTCATGGTTATGATCTGCAATTCCTCAAATCACGGTTTAATGAGAACACAGCGATGGCTCGAAGTATCGAGAAGAGGCAAAAAGGTAGTGGCAGGGTTTCCGCATACGATATGTGCTTATACTCCCGTTGCATTGAAGGGCGTAGGTGATCCAGGCGTCGTTCAAAACAAGGGTCAGCGGTATTGAGCATTTTCAGCAGGTTGAAGCAACCGGTATGGTGGCGTTGAGGCTGCAATGCATGGATTGCAACAGATCCAGGTGGACTGCTTTAGACTCGTGAAGCATTTGCTGCGCAACGTATTCGACACCCGACTTCACATTCGTGGGAAAACAGTGCGTTGATTGGCGATGCTTGTGACCGAATTTGACCTGGCCATTGTGCATAGATCGTTCTGGCAGTCGCAATGCTTGACCAGTATTATATCTATTAATCCGGTAAGATCTCTCACAAGAATGGAGACAAGTAAAGGAAAATTGGTCGGCTTTGTAGTCTCGGTGGCCTGTTGATGATCACTGTGGATCAGTACTGGCTGGGCGTGCAGTTGGCGACGGCGCCAAGCGAGTTGTGAGCATAATACTACCAGGACATCTACTCTTCGAAGAGCTCGCTAGGCTACGTGAAAGCTTTGCAATGACTATTTGCAGATGGATGGAAATAGAAGGGTTGCAATAATCTAATGTTGCGAGAAATATCTTGCATAAGATTACTTGAAGCTTTTTTGCATGTATGGAAGCCGTCAAGGTAAGACCAGTTCCGCAGAAGAGAACTGAGACAGGCCCGAGATGCAACGTCGGCCTATGATTCCGGAATCGTGAATAAAGACATCGGTGGAGCCGAACTGCATTAAATCTCACCGAAGGCCAACGGCTCCGGATTACCCCAAACGATTCCAATGATGCGCTCTCCGTCTCATCAAGTCGACGAATCCCAGCAGAGATGCAATCATGCTGCAGCTCGAGAGTGGAACTTAGAAGCCAGAACGGCCGCTGAGCTCAGCAGGTTAATACTGATCACAAAGCTGACCGCAGGTGTCACGGGTAGAGAATTCCGACGTTGGTGAAAGAAATTACTGGAAGGGGCAAGGAGGAAGGCGGGATTAGAGTAGGAAGAGATAGAGGCCGTGCCCGTGTGTTCAGAAGATCAAGACATGCGATATTTAGATTTTGAATTTTCGCAAACTTCCAATACGAAGTTGTTGGTAAACAATGGCAATGCTGGAAATACGAGTATTCAAATAAAATCATGGTGGTTTGGTTTGCTTGATACTTTGCAGAGGCTTGGCAGCCAAACAGACTCATTGCTAGAGTAAGGTAGTATGCACAACAATCTATTTATATAAACACACCAAACTATAAATGTACATTGTGCGCCTGTTTAGGTAAGGGCTCTCTTGACTTTCCGTTTACTGCATATCTCGCCTTTTTTTTCCCCTGGCCGTTGCCTCTATACACAGCCCCTCCGTTGATGTCATCCTGATCTCCTCTCTCTATTACCTTTCACCAAATCAACAGTGTCCTCTTGATCTCCTTTCTACTTTCTAGCCTTGGGTTGCATGCGGCCCTGCGCTTGACCTCGGCCCGCCTCGTATCGCGAGGTGAAGGAACTACCTAAAGAAAGACTCTCGGGCTGGATCCATGGGAATCACCAGCACGACCACGACCGCGACTACAACCACCAGTCACATCGTTGCTCCTCGACTACTGCTTCCAAGCCAGGAGGAGGAGTTCCATGCGTACTTTCCCTCTGTCGCGCCTTCGACCCGCTTCTATTCAATCCCACGCCTTGCATCTCTCCTTCAATAAAACACCAGACCTGACGGCCCAGTGTATCACCAGTAGTCTCTTCATCCCTGTACCTTACCGCACCTGCTCCTTTAACCACTTACTCGACCATTATCACATCACAATCTCACTTCGCCCGATTACTTGCAGGGAGCTATGTCATTTTCGCTACCCTCAACCCTAACTCGCTAAGTACTGCCGGGTATCTCCAGTTGGTGAAGGCGAAGCTACACCATAGGTAAAATGAACCTCCGCGCTTCTATTTTTGATGACTGATTCTTCCTCGTACTACATTTCCGCTGGCTGAACAACTCGTACCTAGCAGTTGTATACTCATCCTTGACTATAAAACATGGATTTCTCTGCATCAGCCTGAAACATAATCGGAGCCTTAGTAACCCCAGTTACCACATTCGTTTATCATCTTCCATCTGTGCTCTCGTTATGACAGTCCGAGCCATACCGCTGCTCTCCACCGTCTTCTTTTCATTGTAACCAGATCTAAAACAACAAAACCAACTGTGCCCGCCGATACCGCTGCTTCCTTGCTGTGCACCTTCGCTTCACTCCTTCTCTTTATTCACGTCATCAATCCGTCGAAGTAGATAAGAAAAACGTGAAAACGAGTGGGTTTGGCACAGGATCATTCGCTCGGGAAACAGCAACGTCAAGAAGCACACGAAAACTCTCCGAGCACTTGAGCTAGGTCTGAATGGCTCCCCACGGCACCGGTCCGACTCGAAAGAGTCATACGAAATCGAGAAAAGGATGCAGAACCTGTAAAAGAAGGCACATCCGGTGCGACGAGACTTTTCCGCAATGGTACGTTCGTTCGCGCTATGTTGACCCAAATCGAAGGCTGATAGCAAAGACAGCAAAAATTGCACAAAGCATAACTGCAGATGTGACTACATGGACCATCCTCCTTCGGAAGAAGCTCCTCGGACTCTGGAAGAGCCGAACCTTCTCTGGACTCCAAGGATTGAGAGCGAGATCGAAACATGGCAACGGACAGGCGTTTTCCCTTTTCCTGAGATGGATTTGCAGTCCTCTCAGCATTTCCGTGGCCTTTCCCCGATTGACTTGCGCCTGATTCATCATCTATCGAGTATCTATAGAGACATGAGGCTTGCAGACTTCGTGCAATGCACGTTGTGGGTGCAGCAAATTCCTAGGTAAGCTCCAACGATTACAGTCCCGCCTTCACTCGATTGGCTCACGCCCACGGTCTAGCTTCTTCGATGCGGCTTTCGGGTATGATTTCGTAATGAGCTCTATCTTGGCCCTCTCTGCCACGCACATTGCTTGGATGACGAACTCGGTCGAAACCAAGAACCTTGCCTACTTCCATCGGGGGGTGGCGCTCAAAGGACTCCAAGGCGCCATTGGCAATTTTTCTAGGGACAATTCAGACGCTGTTCTGGCAGCATCGATCTTGCTATCTTGGCAGGTATCGGATTGGTGAGCCGCGTGAATTCCGTATGGGTTGCAATTGCTTACGCACTTTCAAGGGGGGCTGGACTTCGCTGATGCATGGCATATCCACCGTGGGACTTTACCCTTCTTTTCCACCCGAAGCCGTCTGACATCACTACAGGTCATTAACTCCATGAGTTCGTGGAAGCACATCTCACGTTTCTCAATGTACATTGAAGATCACCCAGCCTTCTTCTCACCGCATTCCATGCAGGGTACCTCAATCTCATTCGATGACGAGTCATTGTTCCTGGCAAATAATTCGCTTCATCGATTGTCGGCTCGTCTGCCCAACGTCCACCCTCTTGCACAGCGGCTCCACGAGATCCTGAATTTCGCGCAGGACTTTCAGTCATGTAGCACTTCCATGCAGAGCAGTCAGCTCTTCGAGAAATTGCAGCCCCTCAGGGCGAGGCTCTTCTGGATGCCAGTCACTCTGGTCAAAGCTAATGACATGGGAAGTTCGGCGATGGTCCTTCTCGCGCAACTCTACACGCTGGCCTTAGCCATTGACTCTTCTATTCCCGAACTTAGTGGGGCGGCTCTTGGCTCCTTGACCGTTCATGCTATCGAGCAAATTGATACAAAATTACGCTACAATCAAGCTATCACTGTTCGTGCGGAAATGAGTGTTTCAGACTTAGACGAATTGATGCATCTTCCTCGCTTGACGCTGGCTCGACACCAAATCGCGGCGCAGTCGAGGTTGGGACAAAGCCGGCGAGAAGAAGCATTCGTTCAAAGCAGTACTCCACCACATAGTCAGCACAGTCCATACAGCTTCCAGCATTCGAGCATGGGATCGCAACCGGGTACTCCTGACTATCCTCCGCCTGGGTATCCGAGCACTCCGCCTATGCTGCCGAGCCACAACTTCGACGACCTCAGCCACCCGCCGTCTCCTTTCCTTCATTACGGCAGCCCGGGATCCAATCCGTATTCGCAAAGCTCTCCAAGGCCAAACAGCCTTTCTTTTGACAATCGATCTCTTCCAGGATACGAATACAGTCTTAGAGGTGACTCACCGGCGTACTCGCCTTCGTCATACTCGCCCGGATTTATTGCCAATTCAGACGAAGAAGCATGGGCTTTTGGAGGGCACTCGCCAAGCTTTCCAGAAGGGTGTGTGATTTCAAATGCGTAAATGTGATGTTGCTGACTATTGGATACAGCGATTTCCGACATGACGAGTCTCCACACAAAGGCAAGCAGCCACAAATGAACTGAGCACAACGAAAGCCTCTTCAGTTTCTTCAATGTCTAAATATCTGTACACTACATGTAAAAGAAGGGCATTGCGCTACTATCTAACAACCATCGGAGCTGGGATATACCTTTGACCTGAAGCTTTGCATTAACATCGGGTCATTGAGATGGAGGGGAAGTATGGAGGAAGCATTGGAAAAGGGTCTGGCTGCATTTTGGCGGGAGCATAGAGGGGGCGTCAGGAAGAATGTTGTTTTGTCCATCATGCTCTACCCCATAGCTATTATCCAAATTTCAATTTTAAATGGCGAATCTCAATGTGCCAAATAGAGCTAATCTAGTGTTGAAACGCGTGCGTGGAAAAAGCTAGAGATCGAGGGTCTACCGTAGAGGTGAAAAGCAGAAGCAAAGCGTATTGCCACATGAAAGATGTTGATTCTTGTGCTAAGGTCGGTACACGGTTAAAGTAAGGGTTATACAGTCTTAGGAACTGCTAGCACAATTGATTAGTAGTGGTAGATCAAACAACGTTACGAACAGTCCCGCGTGAGCCAGTAGCTCTGGTGGCTCCGCCCCACTGACCGACACTGCGTCGCTATCTACACAAGGATGTCGGCAGGATGGAACACTATCGAATCTGATGCTGTACGTAACGACTCGTCCTTCCTCAGACTTGCAAGACGCTGATTTTCATAGGGCGTCTTCACATTCCTGATCGACAACCTCGGAGTCAAGCATGTCCAGTTTGAGGAGCTTATAGCTCTTGATGCCGCCCTTTTGAGACAAGAAAGGCAGGGCACATGAAGCTGCGTTGAATGAAAGCCGCTCACATGGAACTACAGTCCAGTGTACGGCGTAATTTTCTTGTTCAAATATCCTACTGGAGAGAAGCCTAGCGATACTCCACCAGATGGCAACTTCGACTTTGACGCTTCCGAGAATATCTTCTTCGCCGCGCAGACAATACAGAATGCTTGCGGCACTCAGGCTCTGCTTTCGGTGTTGCTCAACAAGGAGGATGAGGTGGAGATCGGTCCTCAACTGAAGGATTTCAAAGAATTCACAGGCGCCTTCCCTTCGGAAGTAGGTGGTTTTCCAATAAGCACAGCCAATGGGGACGCTGACCTGGCCTAAGTTGCGAGGAGAAGCGCTCTCAAATTCCGAGCTGATACGGGATGTCCACAATTCCTTCGCACGATCATCGCCTTTCGTCGACGAAGCTCAAAGATTAGCCAGCGAAGAAGATGATGTCTACCACTTCATTGCATATACTCCAATCAACGGAGTACTCTACGAGCTGGACGGACTTCAGCCAGCGCCTATATCGCACGGCAGCTGCTCGTTCGAAGAATTCCCGGACAAGGTCATACCTGTCCTGCAGCGGAGGATCGAGAGATACCCAGCTAATGAGATAAGGTTCAATCTGCTGGCCATGGTGCGCGATCTGCGAATACGGGCGCAGGAGATTGGAGACCAGGACATGCTGTATCAAGAGGAGCAGAAACGGAATGCATGGCAGTGGGAGAACGCGCTGAGGCGACACAATTTTATCGGGTTTATTGGGGAGGTCTTGAAGGGGGTCACGGCATCGAAGCTACGCGAAGGCGACGGAGCTTATGATAAGTGGGTAGAGGAGGCCAAGTCCAAAACCAAGACTCGCATTGAGGAGAAGAGGAAGGTTGGTGGGAATGATATTGATGAGCAGGTTGAAGCATAGGTCAACGTATGAGTGGTGAGATCCAGCTCGACCTTTGAAATCTAGGCAGCTTTATGTCTTCTTTCTAATGAGGATGACTTGATGGTGAGGTAAGAAGGCATTGACAAGAGCGATGATACCCGACAAGATTGCATTGCAACCTACAGATGACTGAATCATATCTGGTAGAGCACGGCATCCTACATCGTAAAACTAGTTCCTGAAGACAAAGCAAACTATCGACCACCGCATTGAAGTTTACAGTTTCACACCACCCCTCTTAATTAGCATAATGCGATGTTGCAAACATGGGCGTGAGACGTGGCAGTTGCAGAGGCTTGGCAACAATGCATATTGAAAGTAACGAGACCGAACTCCTGCCGGAAACGGCCGTTCCTAGAAGCCTACTTCTAGCTACTTTACATTATGCTTGATGCCTTGCGGTTGCAAGGGCAAGATTCAGTCCCTAAGGTATTCGGAACTCAGTCTAGAAAGGTTCGTCTCCAAGAAACCTCTGTGAGAAGATTCCTGAGACGCACCACTTAGAAGCTGCGACCAATGTACGAAAAGTACGACATGGAGTAGGCTTGGGAGCGTTTCAGTCTTTGATGAGCCTAGTCTAATATCTTCGATCTCTTCATCGTCGATTGCAGCGTGTAAATCCTAAACAAGCCGTTGTCGACCATCTAACGCAAAGGTGCACGTCTGGGTTCCGAGTAGGACTGTAGGATACATGATTGGGCTTACATAACAACGCAACTGGAAAAGCACGCACAAGGTCTGGGAAATGCTAGAGCATCAACGTCTGACCTGGATACTGAGAGTAGTGTGCTGATGTAGTTACTCGGTGATGCTTGACGGTGCTATATACACAAATGACGTGGCGGTCGTGCGAGGGGTATCTGGGTGAGGAGGTGGTGGCTTGTGGGAGCTGGGTGATGGTGCTCGTATGGTGCTTTGCTGTGCTGGGAGTGCAATGGGGTTGTCGTCGGTGGAGCCATCCTGGTCGGACGCCGGTGGGGCATTGTGACCTCTGATAGCTAGTAGTACAGCCCGGCGTGGATATTCTTCGGCCAGTCTGAAGTCTTTGACCCGCAGCGCTTGGTTCCGGCTTGGCTCCGGCTAGACTCCTACGATAACCGGTCGAGCTCAAGCGTGTTCGGATGTCAATACTGCAAGTAGCTGACTTCTCTTTAAGACAGATGAGCGGCTTGAGCGTTCCCGGTCTGTCGCTTCACTTGTTCCCGAGCCCAGCGAGCAGTCTCGATGGTACGCCCTTGGAACTCGCGATTGCTCTTCGTTTCCTTGATCATTTGTGTGATCCATTCGGCACGGTAGTAGTTGGCGTATTCGCCATTGGGGAATGTGTCTGCTAAGTCTCTGTGCCGGCGTTAGTCCGGCGATATTGCAAGACGCCCGCTTGATGACTTACCCAATGACGCCCATGGCAGAGCGTACGAGAGCCTCACTCCGGTTGGGGTCCTGAGCTATCACACTCAATATCGAGAATACTGACTCGACATACGGCATCAAGATTTGGGCTAAAGCTGGTCAGTCTGTTCTCACAAAAGGTGTTCAAATACATACGTTTGGTTTTCATCGCGAGGATAGCACCCGACCACGCGTCCATGATCCCTTCTCTCAATGAGATCACATAATCGAACATTTCGAAAGCGGCGCTCTCCCCCATCGTAACACTGGCGGCTGTCTGTAATACTTGAGCTACCACAGACAGGTACGTTTCAAAGTGCGATCCTATAGCCTGAGCAATGTCCCCAAAGGTTTGGAGGATAGCCGGTCTGAATTGATTACTGACGGATTTGTCCTGCACACGGGTCAATGCTGTAATCTTTCGCGACATTTCTAGTCACTTACACTGAGGTTTTGAAGTAGGTAGTTCATGAATGTGTCGCAGTATGGTTGAGACAGCTGTCCTAGTGCTCGAGTAACGTCGCTGACGAGTCCAATGGCCATGGCACATAATCCAGGCTCCTCTCGGTTACCTAGAGCATTGTACAAGAAGGAGCTGAACGAATTCATGTATTTTGCAAAGTCTTCTTCGAGCGCATTTGCCAAAGCCCCGACAGCGGCGAAGACGGTATCTGGAACGCTGGATTTGCTACCGACCGAACTCAGAATTTGCAGAAGCACGTTCATGATGCGGTCAGCTGCAGGCTTGATCTCCCCCTCCAGCCTTTGCACAATGGCCTTGAGACATCGACAATTAGTCCTTGAGATTTGTCCGCGAATGGAAGGTAACTTACAAGTAGAACACTGGTAAGGCTCGTCTGGATTTCCTCAAGCGTAATTCGATCCTCTACACTTACAATCTGCTGTTGCATGGGTATCGTCTTTTCCAAGCGCTCAAGAATCACTTCCGACAATTTGGCGACGATGGGAAGGCTGTCGTTTGCAGCATTCGTCACGAACGCATTCAGAACTTCATAGGCAGCCATCCGCAATTGGTTATCGGCCTCAGGACTACGAATTATCAGTAACATTCGTAAGCTTGAGGCGCATGACTTACCCCTCTGTCGCAGCAAGTAATCGCTGTATACTCTCTTGAAAGTGTGGTGACATAGGATTTTCTTGACAGCCTGGATCTCCTGAAAATCTCTCCGCAAGGTTCATTAAGGCCCAGCAACAGGAGCCTGCCATCTTCGGACTACTCGAGAGACCTCCGAAGAGAGCCCCAATAAGTGGTCGAAGATGTTCCTGAGGATCAATAGATTCCGAAACGTTCTCACAGATTCGACCCAGCGCGAACGCTGCTGAGTCTTTGACCTGGACAACAGGGTCGTCCATCATGCCAATTAGAACAGGCAAACCCTGTTTGATCAAGGGTTGGAGCATCTTCTCATCTGGACCTTCCATGATTGCACCGAAAGCTGAGACAGCCGCATCACGGAAATGCCAATCCGCATGCCGCAAGTTCACCTCCACGAAACTTAGCACCGTCTGTACGAGCTCTCCACCGACTGTCTGAGCATACAATTGCAGACATTGGTACGCTGCTCTCGAAATATTGTAATCCTCGTCGGAGGCGTCTTCATCTTGTTGAGCTAGGAGGTGTAGTAGTACAGGCACAACCTCGCGAAATGCTATCCGAGCGAATTTAAAAAACGGTCGTAACTCGGACCCTTCAGCGGCAGCCATAGCATTGTCGTCCTCAATGGCAATCTCCTCCTCGCAGACCGTGCACCAAAATTCGATCGCAAGCTTGGCCACATCTTCCTCCTGGTTCTTCATGCCCATAATAGTCAGTCCGAAGAGTGCCTTTTCCATGTAGAATTTCATTTTGTCATAGTAGAGACCCATAATCCGATTTAAGCAGCCGTAAGAACTGGCTTCAATGCGGTTATCTCCAGATTGAGTAGCTTCACAAATGACCTGCATGATATAATTCCGCTCTCCTTCATTGTCAAAGTTGGTCCGCACGAACTCTAAGGAGTCTGACAACGAGTTGATAGCCGCCAGTCGTACGTCCTTATTACTCTCCTCCTTCCGCGCGCCTTGGACGACGGCGGTAAGAATGGCGTTGGAATGTTGTACGAGGCTATCGCGCAGGTCCTGGTCCTCAGCTTCGCAAATGTAACCAATGGTCTGTAAAGAGGCCTGCTTGAGGTGGTCCGCGCCTTCGCCGACGTTCTCTACCAGAGCGGGCATCAATTCTTGCCACTGATTTCGTGGAATATCGATTGCTGCTATTGATGAGATAAACTGCGCTGCAGCCTGGCCTGCCCGTGTGTCCTTCGAAGCGAGTGTTTGCAGGGCCAGCTCCCTCACAGAGTTCTTGGTATTGACATCGACACTCTGAAGCCATCGTGACTGAATCTCGCGTAGACGAGTGTACTCTCGCGCTGAGAATGCGTTCTTCAGGGCAATACCGGCGGCTTGACGAACACCCGGTTGGGCTTTTTCATTTGCAAGTTCCTGCGCAAGTGTAATCAGATATGTTGACTAACATGATAGTCAGCTCTCAATCTATGATGCACACGGTTGCGGCGTCACGCCAAACAGTACGGAAAGACTCACAAAATTGAGCTCAGCTGCTTGGGACAGCTGCTGTTCTGCATTCTGACGTGCTGATGCATCTACACAATAATGATTAGCTCCGAGAACGTCGTTTTATTTCCCAAGACGCGCGAATTCGTGTACACGCACCTGGTGAGAAAGTGCTCTCAAGCACCTGGCTGACGTCCATGGTCCAGGAGGGCTAAGTTAAGTCACACGACTGAGTGCGCCGCCTGGGAGAAGATGACTACAAAGAGTCGAAGGGATGAGATCTTAGACAGTTGATAGCTAAGAGTCTTTTCAAGACGAGCCCGCCTGAATGCGTATGGGTATGAGTTTTCGACGTAAAATGGTGGGGTGTTGATATTGAGTGTCGAACAGGAAGCGAGATCTGAGACTTTTGGTGCTCACGGCGAAATTCTGCAACTGCTACTATTACTACAGCATTATTATTCCATGCAAAACTTTTTCCCTCCAAAAGTCTACCATTTATTTTGATTAGTCCACGGGTCAACTTATGAAGTGATCTTGAAGCTGGGACACTATGATCCAAGGCGCAGTGGCTTGCCCCTAGTCACTCCGCCGTCGACACATTGCCCGTCATTGCGGTTCTATGCATTGTGAGACGCTGAGCACTGCACCCTCCACATAGCGGAAAGTGGTTGGGTGTTCCTTGTCCCCCACATGAATGCTACTGTAGAGTGATCCTAATCCGATCACCTAAAATCCACCAAAGCATCTTCCAAACCCTGATCCAATCTTTCTGAAGCTGTGAGAGATGCGGGTTTTCTTCTCTCAAGACATGACCTCATCACTGCCCTCAGTCCTAGTATCTTGGACTTCCCCACCACTCGAAGAGCCGTCTAAGTCATATACTCTGTAATGGAATCTGTCTTGAGCAAGCACACAGATAACCCGTCTACCCTTCCTACCATTGACCTCCATTCTTTCTGGAGTCCAAGAGACTCCGTCCGGAAATTCCTGCCACATATATGCGCTGGCGACGTCTGGTCTCGAAAGGTCAATGCTGGAATGGTCAGTATTGCCATCCATGCGTTGCCCGACGTTCCTTTCGTTGATCGTAGCATACGCCAATTTACCGGAGGCATTGGCTGATTCTCGGTATGGGATTCTGAAAAGCTGAGAAGAAGCTTGGAGAAGTCTTAGCTAAAGCGACGGGTAAGCACAATACCATCAGCAGGCTTACACTCTGCGGAGACAGCCAACACCAATTCATCATCATCGACGAATTTGACATCTCTGAACTCCCAACTAGCCGTCTTGATTACAGCACCTTCCACGCTCTTTGTAGAGCTCATCCCATTCTTGATTTCCAACACGATTCTATAGATACGCACTAGTCTTGGCTTAGCATTTTCCACATAGTGGTATTCACAAAATCATACCATCGCTTTGATGAGTCACAGGACCTAGAACTACGTAAAGGACCAATTCTTTCTTCTCCCCAACAAGCTTTCACATCGAAGCATCAGCGAAAGCGTCTGGCATCATAGGTAGGCGTATCAATACCTCATGCAACATCCTCATGTCCATACAGGACGGGACGCCCTTTTGAAGATAAACGGGCGCACCGAATCTCACACTTCTTCTCTGCGTTTCTGCAATCCTTTTGAAAATAACATTGCATTGCGTATCAAGTTTTTTCATCAGTGCATCAAGAGGGGGAAGTTGGCTGGCAGAGGAGTCTTCCCTGCTGGCGTTCTGGAGCCCCCGTTTGGATAGCTCGAACAAGGACCTTCCTTCCCCTGCCAGATCCCGTGGGGGTTTCTCCTCCGCACGCGCTTCCAAGATGAAGAAGCTGGCAAGTTGACTTTGCGTCATGGCGCCTTGGATATACTCGAGCGTACTAGCGTGATCAAGGTTGACATCTTTCTCTGCGAACTCTGCCACGCTTGCATCGGAGGCCTGGATTTCAATCTCCTGGCGCAGCCAAGCGGAAAAGGCAAGGAATTGACGGAGTTCCGAACCAGAAGTGATAAGGATCTGGTGTGCCATAAGTTGGAGACAACTAATAGTGTCTAAAACATCGTCGAATTCTTGTGTTGACAGCCCAAGATTGGCATTTGAGAGTTGGAACCTCGACAAGCCACGAAGCCGGCTCACGAGAACGGTGAACCTCTCTAGTGCAGGCAGCAGATTCTCATGAGCGAGGCGCCGCACACTTTCGTAACCAGTCGTTGTGGCCTTCTCCCATCGCTTGTGTCCCTAGGGGATGGTCATCAGTTGACAACTCGCAAATATAGAGTATCGTGAGATTGAATACATACCCTTTCTCCCAACTGATCTACTAACCATTCTTTGACTTCAGGATAGCAATCCCCAGTGACGACGAGATGATACGCAGCTTGCATCCAGTTGTAATCTGCCTGCTCTTGTAAACTCTCCTCAATGTTGGCGATGTATTTGCTGGGCAAGTCTCGAGAGGTTTTGAAATCATGATACATTTGTCGTTGGACTTGATGAATGTAGCGTAGGACGTTGTGGAGCTGTGTAGATTTTGATGCCAACAAGGACAAATATCTTCCAGCATTCGATAGCAAGCGGAGATCAAGTGGCACGATGTGCAGTTCTTCTTGGTCTTCGATGGGAGCTGAAACGAGCATGGAATGAGTCGTAGAATAGGGGTGAGAGCAGTGCAAAATCGGTCTGCAGTTCCGGAATCCACGAGACGCCTGCTGCAGGTTGAAACTACCGATCTCAAAGGAGTCATAGATACTGAGGTGGACAGTACCATCTTCAAACCCGACAAGAAGGATGTCTGCAGAATCAGTCGAGCCAATTGTCAGCGGCTGAAACAAAGTGTCTAACGATGCTCGAGAACTGAAGATGTCATCCCTACGTCTTTTCAGCCTTTGTAGCTGTTATTCCCTCCATCTCTGGCACCTACTCAATTCCTCCAGGAGACAAAGGACTCAGCTTAGGCAAGGATGCCTCTACATCAAGCAAAGCTAGGTCCAGAGGTAGATTTGGCACACTATCCATGGACTTCACTCGAGGATTCTGACTTATCATATCATCCAAGGTCACTCCATCTTTGAATTTATCGAGCTCCCAGCCAACTTTGTTACCGTCAGTAAAATTGATGCCCCATCCTAGGCAGCATATCTGGGACTTCGAGTACGCAGAGCAGTCTATCTGGTGAACCGTTTTTCCGGTATGGGCGTTTGTCAGAATAAGGAAATTATTGTCGTATGCAGTAGCAAGTGATTGACCTCGAGGAGACTCAGTACTCAAAGGTTGCGTAAAAGGGAGCACAGGGAAGGGAAATGTTTGACTAACCACTAGGTTTCCACTTGATTTGCTTTATTCCGTTACCAGATTGTTTGTTTGCAATGCCGAAGACCTGTTGCCCATTCAATCTGTAGACATAAATATGCTCGTCAATCGACGCCAATGCAATCAAGTCCATAGATGGGCAGTATGCCAGATGTCTGGGATTGACTGCAGGCTGCACCAGCTTCTCCGCCAGTGGACCAGCCATGCTGCTAGAATGACAGCAGAATGTGCCCGCTCTTTTCTCTTCATACCTCATTCATCGAGACTTGGCTAGGTCAACAACGTGGTAGGGCTGCCATACTACTCTACTTTATAAGTGCTAGGGGGCCAGTTTCTTGGCACTGTTGCAACAAAATGTTGATGGCCATCAGCGTCTGTTCGCCGCGCGCTGTGAGGGTCACCATATCCGCTTGAGCCGTGTTGGATGGTTTCAGCTACAGAATTGCGCTGGAACAAACTTCTTATGCATTCTACATATGTGTGGTACTCGTACTGCAAGGCACTTTTGCCCCATGAATATACCTTTGGTAGCAGGGAGTGCCATCCAGCCAGTGCGAGGCCAAATCTTCAGGCAACATCAGACCTCGCTGGCAATAGCCATGATTATAGACGCCTTTTAACTGTCATAATGCTTTATTCTATCAAATAGGAATCTGCAACGGATTTGACGTCTTTGGTAAAGGACATGTCTTGCTCCATCTCTAATAATGTTACCGACGTGACCTGTTTTCTACGTTTTAGTCTTGTGCATTGACTGCAATGGGGTAGGACCTACGTCAACGTCCACGAATGGTTTGCTCTTTGAAAAGCGCACGCTCATTGGGAAGAACTCGGCCTCATCTTCTGCTTGGGCCTCGAATTCGAAGGCTCCCGTTGCATTGGACTCGTCCACTGTACCGATCGTCCATTCCAAACTATCCCCTGAGACTTCATACACAGCATCGAAGCTCGATATAGCTGGCTCACTGGTGCTGTACGGAATGGTCACGACCACATCATGCAGGCTGTCGGATCCAGTCATTTCGTATTCAACGGTGATTGTAAAGGACTCGTCTGAGCCCTTGTTCACCCATACGGTAAAGGTAATCGGAAGGACACCGCTAGTATCAGCTGGAGCTGTCGCGCTCCATCGCAAGACACCAACTGAGTTGTTCGCGGGAAATCCCTTTGAGGTATCTTTAAGTTGAATCACCTTCGAGGTATTGAATTGTCCCCTGTCTACATTAGGATGGGTTTTGAATTGCGCCCCTTGGCTAGCATTGGCAACCAGATCGAGCTTGACCTTTGTTAGAGCCGGATCAGAAATGCGTAATTGCAGGTCTCCTTTGACGCTAAAAGACTTGAGGATTCCATCTCTTGATAACTTGGCAGATATTTTCTCGTCAACAGTTGCATGGATGGCATCGCGATCGACTGATGAAGAGACACGTGTCGAGGGTGCCCTTTCTGCTGCTGTGATGGGCTGTGAGTTCGACACCAGGGGGGCCGACTCTTCAGCCTGTGTACCGAGATCTCCTCTCACTCGCTCAAACATGTCTATGGTCTTTGATTTCTTACCCAACTGCATGCCCTTGCCTTTGGGAGCAGACGCTCTGCAACATCGTCAGTTGAGTTGTATGTTGTTCACTTAGGTAGACTAACTTGAAAGATTTGTTCCTTTCAGCCTCGTAGCTGTCGTAAGTGCTCAGACCGGCGGGTCGAGGAGGAGGAGTGTAGGTTGGATAAGACGGTGCTCGAGGAGTAGCGGAGCGTCCACTGCGTGACATCTCCTTTCGTTGAAGCTCGAGCTGTTTGGCTTTCCTCTTGCGCTCTTCCGTAGCTTCGAGCTCCTTGTTCTGAGGCTTGGTCAGCCAATATCATCTAAAAGTATCCACAGAACTAAGACATACCCTCGATATTATCTCTTGTATCCTCTCTTCATGGCTTTCCATTTCAAGAAAGGTCTTGATCTGGCTCAAGGACAGGTTCTCCCGGTAGCCCAAAGTGACAAGCTCATCGAAGGCGCTAAGCAACTCGTAGGCATTTCGAAGGATCTCCCTCTCGTCCAAGCTTTTGCAGATGCTCGTCACAACCTGGGCGAAAAGGTGCAAAGAGTCGATGTCCTGCAAGATGTTGGATTGCCGATTGGTGATGAGAACCATGTAAAGTTCGTCGAGTGGCTGATAGACATAGCGAACGTTGTCTTGCTCCACGGTAGTATGCTGCGTGCCAGAGTCGGCGAGCTTTGGGAAGGATGCCAGAAGCCCCTCAATCCTTGAGCGTGCTACTTCACGGAATTGGCGTGACAATACCGCTTTACCTCCCCGCGTACAAATGGAAGCAGCAAGCACCACCTAAGATTATTTAGCACTCGGAACCAGAAAGGTGTGGACAATGATCTCACCATCTTCGCACAGATCCAATGGATATAGATTCAATTTCAAGAGAAACAATACATAGCCTTCAGCGTTTTCCTAACAGGAGAGAGCACTATCAGGATCGCAGCTTGCCTTCAGGCTGTAGCGAATTGTTGAGACGTGGTAGGTTTCACTGTACTTACTTTCTGTGGTCTAGGAAAGCTAACATTGCGATTGATAGGAGCAGGACGCGCTAAAGCAATCTCCGTATTTCTGGCTCCACCACCTCTTTCTTCGCCTCTCCGAAGTCCAAACCAAACGTTCACGGTCGGCCTACACCGCTACCCCCGCTGTACCAATCCTTTCCAGACGACAACACTACGGCAGCATCCAGTTATTCAAAACTATTCTCACAGCTTGTGATAGAGCACAAAAACCGACACAGATTTCCCACGCTTCCAACACTTCTTCCTACTTGAAGCCCAAATAAAATGAACAGAAACACGTCTCCTGGCATCCCTCAATCATGACAACTCTGCAACTGCAATTTGCCCCACGCTTCCAAGCGCCAAATGCCGAAGACCCAATGGAGCTCACATCAGATATAGATCAGCGCGCTGGAGCCGGTGACGATATTGACATTGATCTTGACCTCACTGGCGACAACCCCCAGGATGTCGAAGATGAATTCATGGATGAAGAGAATATGAACACTCTTGCTTATTCAACATCTGTGGATGGACAGGAAACTCATGCCGCCAATGACGACGAGATGGGTGATGTTAGCTACGCGCAGGGGCAGGTTAACGAAGGGTCATCTGTACGCGACGAAGATATCGAGGATGCGGAATACACTGGGCCTGACCTGGATGAGGACACGATCGTTGAGCCAGACATAGATCATCCGAATGAGCAATCTGAGGAACCATTTGCCAATTATGAGGACATCGTTGGGAACCAGGACCACGAGCAAGATTACCAAGAACAAGAGTATAACGAACGAGGGCATCACGAACACCCGTCCATGTCCGAATTAAAATCTGGTGACATCGAGAGGGCCCTTCCAAATGGCCAAACGGGACTGCCGAATCCTGGTCACGCTGTTGCCGAGGTAGCAACGAGAGAGACATCCGATAGGTACGATGTCGAGGTCAGCAAAGAAGCCACAGTCAAACACGGGGCGGCAGAAGAAACTTCGGAACCCTCTGATGTTGAGGGGCCCACATTGGCCCCAGAAGCCAAGCTTGAGCAGGTAGGAGAAGAATTTCTGCCGGCCTCATTAGATCAAAAAATTGTGGTTCAGTTGAACGTCGAAGGATCTCACACCCAAGAGGAAGACCCTCTGAACAGTCCTGTTCACCTGCATCCTGTCATGTTGGACTACCAAGGGAACGAAATGTTCTTATTTCCTCCCGTAGACCAAAATGGAGAACACGCTGCCACATTCTTATTAACAGACGAACGGCTTGCTTACAGCCCTATTGGGGATCTTCTCGAGGCCTGTAGGGGCATTCTTAAAGGAAGTTTGAGCGAGCTCGACGAATTGACAATCAACATTGATGGCTTGGACCTTCATATTAGCGAAGTGAGTCAAGGATATCTCTCAAAGGGTATCTTCTTTGCTCATGTAAACAGTCTACAATAGAATCCACGAGTACAAGGCTCTCGGAAGTCATTGAACTCTATGTTCATTTGCAACAGAACGATGGACTAGAAGACCCCCCACCCCTCTACATGGACCTTACCTCTAGGAATAGATTTTCCCGCCGTCTTGACCTCCTACAGAATGCCGCAATCGAAGGGAAAGGGTTCTCCCAGCTGAAGTCGTCCCAAGAGACTGAGAATGATGGGGACCACAGGACTGAACGAGAAACAGACTCGTCGAGCCATATTGCCGTGCTATCGAGGAACGAGACTTATTCATCCGAGCAACGACTAAGAGAAGATGCGGAGGAGAGCATATATCAATGTGATTTGCATAGCAACCCGCTGCCTTCAGAGAACCCTCTGCTAGGGACTGATTCTGCTGCCCAAGGGACGCAGTCATACCCCGTCACGCACGTTGCGCACGAAGAAATCGATCGTACAGAGCCTCAGCTTGGCAGTGACAACAACCCCCACAAAGCAGGAATTAGTGTTGGATTTTCAAGCGAGGCCGCAGGGTCCAAGGAATCTCTTGAATTTGCACAGCCTTTGGCCGGTGAATCAGAACTTCAGAAAGCGGAAGAATCTATCGTGGAAGATGGGGATTTCATTGATTATGAAGACGTCGAAGAGCTAGAGCGTGGCACCTCAAGCGCGTCGTCTACTTTACAAGGTGATGCTATTGACGTTAGTGCAGTCCAGGATCGCACCGTCCCCAACGAGCCAGTCATTGCAGACAATCAGGAGCACCGATATCCCCATGATGTCCAGGAAAATTTCGTTGCAGACGAAGAGATTCCACACAAATCTGTGGACCAGAAGGATACCAGTGACGTTGGCGTACCTACCGAAGAAGAACAATTCAATCTTGCGGAAAATCTATCCCAAGATTCTGACGACCAGGGCCAGAGTCTCTCCGGGCAATTCAATGAAGAAGAGGAAGCACCAGAAAATGAAGATGCTAGCATCTCCCAAGAAACAGAGTTACGGCCTAGTGTCAACGAAGATGATGATCAACATAAAGCTTCCGTGCAGTATGAGGACGACGCAAGATCTTACCGGCACCACACAATGCATGAGCACGCAGATAAGATCGAAGGTGACTTGTATCTAGTAGCTGACACAAATTTCAACGGTGAAATTGAACATGACTCTTCGACGCATCCAATCCAATCTGAGTTTATTGGATCTGGGAGGAGTTTCCGCGATGATGACCTGAGGGAAGTAAACAATTTGGAAGCGGAGAATGAGCTCGAAGAAACCGATAGGTCATTAGCTAATGACGACAATGACGACATCCCTCAGCCGCCGGAGGGAGTGAATATACGACCATCTTTTTTCGTCGACGAGTCTGCACAAACACAAGAAGATGATGATGAGATTACCTACGAGGACGAGGAATACGATACCGACTTTCCCCTTGAGCCAGCGAAGGCAGAGCACAACGTCGCAACCAGTCCTGGATCTCTCAAGCGTGCTCGAAGTCTCCACGAAGACGACGACGCGTTAGAAGAGGATCTTCAAGGTAGGGATCATCCTTTGGAACTTCGGTATCAAAGTTCAAGATAGGCTAACGGCTCTTACAGGTACTAAACGCGTCCGGTCTGGATAAACTTGGAACGCCATGAATCCGTCATGGCTCTCATCTTCTGATGCGCAATGACTTTTATCTGACCCTTCGAGTACTGGTCCATTAAGACCTTTTCCACCCATCGTCCTCACATCGACAACACAATCAGCAAATTAACCACAGCCTTCCTAGCGCTTCAGTACCGCCATCTGGTCTTTTGGTCGTCGAGGAGGTGCATGACCACAAACCACACTCTTGCTTGCTCAACCTGCCTACACCTACTAGGTTTCTTATGGCCTCTTTGTTCCTCAAGAGGAAAGGTAGGTCGGTGCGGTAAGTTCATGGCATTCACAGACCCGCCATTTCACCGCTTCTCTGTTCACTATGTCTTCCCCCCTTTCCCTTTTACACGCGATACCCCCGGATATTTCGCATGGATTGCAAGGCATTCGAGTGCCTGCGAATTGCAAGGCTAGCTGACATTTCTTTTCCCCTGCTCTCCTGGAGATTCTATCGAGTTCCTCGGCGTCGGCGTCTCCTTACTGTGGCGATAATGCATGGTTGGAGTCTGCGCATAAGGTGGCTGAATTCGTTGTTAGTAAGGCGATGCCGCCAATGCGTTTCTTGGCTAGATTTAGGTGGCCTGTGGCACCAAGGAGAATTCTATGAAAGCTTTGACTGCAGAACTTCAACAATCCAGGCCACTTCACCTCAAATGACTCGTTTACTTATTGGCACATTGTCAGGGGGTAAAGTGGCAGATTGGCAATGCTGCAGTAAGAGTGTCAATATGTGACAGGTATCAGTCCAGCACAGGTTTTCTCGGACTGAGATTCTCTTCCCCAGGAGTGTTTGGGCAATGACCTGTTCTCTTCAGCAGCAAGTTCAGTAAATGCCCAGGGACGCAACAGCTCTTCTTCCCTACCCTTCCTTAGCCTTTGACTCTTTTAGTGCTTGAGCGACATTGTTCCCTTGATAAGTTGCAACGAGACTAGCTGTGAAGGATATGGACAGACGATATACGTAGAGTCATTCAGCAATTGCAAGTTGTCGCTGTGCTGCACCTCTGGTATTTACTCGGCGCTCGTCCGATTCCCAGAGTTAAAATACCTAGAATCTTTGATACCGCTAATTAACGGGCCGGGCAGGTCAAGATTTAGTTTCCGCATTGTGGACACCTAAAATAAAGTAGAGAAAAGTACGAGTAGGACTGTACTCTGGGTAAAGAGTCCTTTTGTTTCCAGTAATGAACACCCTTTGCTCCCCATTGTTCATTGATCCGTCCTGAGACACAGTTCATCTGCCCTCATTCATATTTCGAGATATGGTACACCTGCATTCATTTTAGCTAATTAGCCGAATCAACGAACCACCTCCCGGTCGCTGTTACCCTCCTTGTTGCGAATCTCCTTGCCAAGCTCTCAGGTACCGTACCTCGACTCTAGGCACCATCAAATTGAAAAACCCGCCAAACTCTCGAGTTCATTATTACATGAGTCCTATACAGTGTCGACGGGAGGCTTGATCGAGGACATCAGACGATCTGCCGCGCTGGCGCTGCGTGGCCATTAAAAGCGATCAAGAAAAGCTGGCAACGACTCAATTCGAGCCGTTGGAGTAGGCCAATTCCTTGCCAGGCCAAGATGGTGGAGGACAAATATGTCGGCTTGGCTTTGGCCATACTGTCGACGATGGCCATTGGGACAAGCTTTGTCATAACTAAAAAAGGGTTACTGGAGGCAAGCGAGCGGCATGGATTTGAAGGTGAAGGCTTTGCATATTTGAAAAGTCCTACGTGGTGGGGCGGCATCGTGACCATGGTACTCGGTGAAGTGGCCAATTTCGCAGCATATGCTTTTGCGCCGGCCATACTGGTAACGCCGTTGGGAGCGCTCAGTGTTTTGATCGGTGCCGTACTGGGGTCATACTTTCTCAAAGAAGATTTGGGTACGCTGGGGAAACTTGGATGTGCCTTATGTCTCATTGGGTCTGTCATAATAGTGCTGCATGCACCCCCGGATAAGGAGATTCAAACTGTGGATGAGATATTGCAGTATGCCATACATCCAGGTACGGCCTTCTTTTCCTGCGTGCGTTTCAAGGGGCTAACGGTCCTTGTTATTGCAGGTTTTCTTCTCTACTGTGCTGCGGTTGCCATCTTCTCCAGCGTTATGATCTATAAGGTCGCTCCAAAGCATGGAAAGAAAAACCCTCTGATATTTATCTCAATCTGTTCCACGGTTGGATCTGTATCCGTCATGTCAGTCAAGGCTTTCGGTATCGCCTTGAAGTTGACTTTGAACGGGAACAACCAACTTACCCACCCATCGACTTACGCTTTTGCCATCGTCACTGTATGTTGCATATTGACCCAGATGAACTACTTTAACAAAGCTCTTAGTCAGTTCTCAACTTCTATGTACGTTCTGACCAGAGTATTCGAGCGAAATTCGCTAATGGGTTCAAAGAGTCAATCCGCTATACTATGTTACCTTTACGACTTTCACATTGGTTGCGTCTTTCATCCTCTTCCGGGGTTTCAATACAACTGATGCGGTGAACACTCTTTCTCTTTTGAGCGGATTCTTGGTGATATTCACGGGAGTCTACCTGTTAAACCTATCACGTGGCGATCCCGACGGTCAAAAACTTCTTAATGGCCATATCTCGGGTGGAGTTCCTACGGACGGGATAACAGGCCTGCAGACTCGGAGAAGCATGCAGTTACGTCGAAGCATAGATGCTAGTCGAGCTAGCACTGGTAGTGCCGGCTTTGGCTCGAGAGGGGAAAGAGGAGTATTGATGCACTCATTCGAAGAGAACAACGTCGGACTCGGCCTAGAGGAACTCGCGGAGGACAGCGATGAAGACCAAGGACTGAGCCGTTCAAGTGTGAACAGCATGAATGGACGATACAACGGTACCCATCGACTTAAAGGAGATGATCGATAAAACAGGCATCTTCCATAGTTTTGGTTTACATGAAAGATTGTTCCTCCATCATGCCCCTGAAAGCCAGCATGGGTCCGACATTCGTCAGAATTTGACGAGCGGGAACAATGGCTATGCATTGGTTGGCGTCTTGATCTTGCACCAGAGCCAATTTTTGGAGCGTGTGTATGTTTGTATATGTCTGGCATGGATACCCAAGGTGGTATGTTGGCGCATCAGAGTATCTGTGTAAATATTCCTGGGTCGAACAATGAATCTTGCAACGCCCAAGTTACATACTCGTATCTGACTACATGTACATAGTCTCCTCCAAGGGTACGCTAGCTCGCTTAGATTGTGTAGGGCTGAAAGACCAGATGGGGAAACCTCGGTCTACATCCGTACATAGGCATGACATCCGAGGGGTCCGAGGTTCGTTGACAGGCTTCCAGAGCAATAGCAACTCCTCCGACCAACCTATTCGCAGATTATCATACCGCACTGCTACAACCACGAAGTAGCTATGCCTGGTCTCGCAAGAAAACTGGTGGTTGTTGCTGCGGTCGAAGGCTTGATACTACACCCACCGGGTTCACGTAACCAGCGAAGCCTGGAGATCAAATATACCACGCACGAACTCTCTTTACACCAAGCACGAACTCTCCCATACTCTGCACTCGCAGACCCTTCGTCGTCCACCGAATTCCATGGCATTGTTGGTAGTCAATTCAAATGCGAGTAAGAGAGAGCTTCACTAACGTTGTTGCGCTTGTAGGACTGCTCACGGTTGCTCCGCTCTCTTACCTAGTTACCATTTTAAGTCGCGAACAAGTAGCGCAAGTACGAGGTTCCCCCATCTATGTTATTACAGATGTCGCTTTGATACCTCTATCTTCGCAATTTGAGGCAAAAAGGGCCATCAACCAGGCAAAGGAAAGCCTGAAGAAGTCCGGCCAACATGGAGCCCTATCCCCAGATAGCGACATTTCGGATGACAATGAAGCTCACGTCGAGGCTGGCCAACCTGAACACGATGACCAAGTATCGCCAGCATGCGCAGGTTCGTCAATCAAAGAGGACCCTTCGGCAATACGACCATTCGGTCCGGCACGGAACGCCAGCAGCGTTGCCGAAGACGTAATTGGGAAAAAAGGTCAATATGGCCGTTTCGCAGAGAGATGGTTTTCAAGGAAAGGCTGGACCACTGAGAAGCGAAGGGCACAAGGGATGTCTGTTGACGGCGTTGAGAAGCCGGTAATATCGAGCAGTCAGGGGACAGGTTTGCACCTCCCGCAATACAAAAACCCGTCGTCAGCGACAACGCTTGACGGTGCGAAGAGCTCTGACCGGACATCCGATCTCGAAGTACCGAATCAGGCAGGCGAGAGTGATATGTTGGGTAGCCTACCCACAAATGTGACCAATACCCTGCTCCCCAAGCTTCTACGAACGACGCGAATGCTATTAGGATCTCGAAGCTTCTTCTTTTCTTATGAGCTAGATATCACCCGGAGACTGGGAACGAATGATAGTAAAGGCTCCGAGATACCATTACACAAGTCTGTTGATCCAGTGGTCAGTCAATGATTCAACTTTATCTGTATAAGAAACGTTCTCAGACAAATGACCTGTTCTAGTACTTTTGGAACCAACATCTAGCACTACCGTTCATCGATGGCGGACATCAGTAAGCAGGCTTTCGTGTGCTTCATCCGAGTTAGTACCAGAATTGAGCCGCAAAGTATATCATAGATCAAAAACTCGCATCACTTCCTGTTCATCACCTGGGATTGCTTAAAAAGTCAAATTAGAACTACTAGAAATCCTGCTGACTCTAGAAATTCTAGTATGTTTGTATTGCCTTTGATGCAAGGCTTCGTTGGTCAGCGGGCTTTTACCGTTAACAGGCAGCCCGACAAGCTTTCAGAAGCTATAGTCCGCACAGAAGAAGACACCAATAGTTTCATTGAAGCCCAAAGGAAAGAAGAGTCTGTTCGACAAGATTTAAACTTCTTGATAACGCTCATCTCACGTCGCAGTACAAAACGTCCTGGCCTTCGATATCTCCGTAGAGGTGTTGATGATGACGGCGACACAGCGAACAGTGTGGAAACGGAGCAAATACTATCCAAGGTATCGTGGGAGCCCTCCGAAAAGGTTTACTCGTTCACACAGATTCGTGGCTCCATCCCTTTGTTCTTTTCACAGTCCCCCTATTCTTTCAAGCCTGTACCAGTCTTGCAGCATTCATCGGAGACAAACCACAAAGCATTCAGGCGGCACTTCTCCAGCATTATTGGTAGATATGAAGATGCACAGATCGTGCTTCTGGTGGACAAGCATGGCGGTGAAGCAGAAATCGGTCGTAAATACGAGGAATATACCCGAGAGATCAATGCAGAGAACGGCGTTGCTGGGCGGCAACTAGGCTTCGAATGGTTCGATTTCCACCGCATGTGCCGCGGCATGAAATTTGAAAATGTCAGTCTTCTCATGGACTCCCTTGGCGAGAGACTCGATGCATTTGGGGAGACTGTCGATGTTGGAGGCATTGTCCGTCAAAGACAATCTGGTATACTTCGTACGAACTGCATGGACTGCCTTGATAGGACGAACGTCGTTCAGAGCGCCTGCGGTCAAAGAGCTTTGGAAAAGCAGCTGCAGGAAGAGGGTGTTCTAGTCGACCTTCGCACAGATGCGACCACGCAGTGGTTCAATACCTTATGGGCTGACAACGGTGATTCGATTTCCCGCCAATATGCGAGCTCAGCAGCCCTCAAGGGAGATTATACTCGTACCAGACAGCGTAACTACCGTGGCGCGATCAATGATCTTGGACTCACACTTTCAAGATATTTCAACAACATTATATCAGATTACTTTTCGCAGGCTGCAATAGACTACTTACTTGGTAACGTGAATGCACAGGTCTTTGAGGAATTCGAGACAGACATGATGAGTAGGGACCCTGGATTTTCGATGCAGAAAGTGAGGGCAAATGCGATTGAAACAAGTTCCAAGATTGTTATAGCAGACCAAAGCGAAGACATTGTTGGGGGCTGGACCTTGTTGAGCCCACGCGAGCAAAACACAGTGAAGACGTTCCCTTTTCAAGAAACCGTACTCCTCGTCACAGACATAGCTTTATACCGGGTCAGCTTTGACTTTAACATCGAGAAGGTATCCTCTTTCGAAAGGATCGATCTTCGAAGCATTACGGGAATAATTCGCGGAACATACATAACATCGACATTAACGGCGGCACAGGTCGACGAATCTAGGAACGTTGGCCTGGTGATAAAGTACAGACCGGGCAAGGAGGACATTGCGCGAGTAAATACCAGGTCATTAAGCAGCGCTGTAGAGTTGGACGGTGCCAGAGACGCCGATGTTGAGGGTGTTTCCGGTCAAGGCATTGATAAAGAGGAGGTATCTAGCATGAAGATCTTGGCATTCAAGGCTCTCCCTGCGCGCTCAAGTTTGGCTAGTGTCGAGGGCCAGGAGAAAAGCAGGATGAGTGAGAAAGAAATCGTGAATATTGTATGTGATGAGGTGCAGAGGGCGGCACTTGGCAGTAAGGTGTCGGGCTTCGTCGAGGACAAAGACATCGTATCTTTGCAGGAAGCAAGGAAGAATACCGGATTGTTGGAACAGTGGGGCCATTCTCTGAAGAAGATGGTTTGGGCTTAGGCTAGGGCTTTGTACATTAATGTTACGTTTGAAGACACAAGGATGGGGCAAAGTAGAGAATGGATAAGTGTGTTCGTGATGTGTACATATGCATATGAGCACAAGTGTGAGGTGAGAGTGGGAGACTAACAGCCCTCCAACAGCCCTCCATGTGAAAAGCACTACTCGTACCGTCGTACACGGTACGGTCCCCTCGGCGGCTTCTCTGCAGCTTCACTAGCGCCCTCTGGGCCTCTTCCCGTCCTACCTCCCTTGGTATTTATTTCTCCCACTATTCTCAGTCCTCGACGACCGTTTGTGCTTACAATAGCATAGCCATCGAATCCTATGCCACC